>NC_069677.1:87368894-87676230 GCF_023699985.2 Odocoileus virginianus | reverse complement strand
CCTTCCAATGCAGGGGATGCAAGTTCAATCCCTGACTATTGCTGTTTAGTTGCTCAGTTATGTCTGACTCTTTTGGGAGCCCATGAACTGTAGCCCGCCAGGCTCTTTTGTCCATGGGATTTCCCGAGCAAGAATACTGGAGTCAGTGGCTGTTTCCTCCTCCAGGGGATCTTCTTGACTCAGATATCAAACCCACATCTCCTGCATTGCAGCCGGATTCTTTACTGCTGTGGACCGGGGGAAGCCCCTCGATCCCTGGTAGGGGAGAAGATCCCACACGCTGTGAAGCAACTAAGCCACAACTACTGAAGCTATGCATTCCGGAGCCTGTGCCCCACAACTAGAGAAGCCTGGCAGCTACAGAAGTCTTAGTGCCCAAAGGACAAGACTCAGTGCATCTCCCCGGGGTGGGGGTGGGGGGGGAAGCTGAGCAGCCTCTCCTTTGGGCTTCATTGCTCTAAATGAGTCTGTCTTGGTGCCAATGACTTTCTATCCTTGTTCGTGTACTTTCATGCCTTCCTTTTGACTATAACCTTTTTGCTTGCAAAGGGCATGTAGCACACTCTTTGCCCAGCAGACACCACAGCAGCAGGATCAGAGTTGGTTCAATGATTATTTGTTGAGTTAATTAATTGAATAGACATCTATTTTGCTCTAAACACCTCTACAAGTCTTGACTCAACTGAGGGTTGGGACTGAAATATCAACCACTCTGGCTTAGAATTCAATTTGTCACAATTCTTTTTTGTATCATGTGAAAGGTTAATGTTCACTAGGGCTTGTGGACATTAAAATATGAGTAATACATCAATAGCCCTTCTCCATGGAAATAAAAGACCTTGATGAACATTTCTGTAAATCAATTTTCATCTTAAATCACCTCACTTTTTCCCATTACATAATGTCAATGAAAGTCAATACCATAAGTCTTTCAGAATTTCCTATCCATAAAGTAATTTGTCTTTTCCTACTCATTTATGCAAGTTATTAGTCGTTTTATAATCTATAGCAAAGCTGAAAGCATCCAATGCCTATCAATGCTAACTTATGCATACGCTTATTTATTGAACATACCATTTCTCTTTACTACCATTCCCCAGGCCCCTCTCTTAAACATAATGAGAAATTCAACACAGGGAAAATTGATTCTGATGATTTATTCAAATATCATTGTATGGATAAAATTTTAGTGCTACCATTGGGCTACTCCATCAAAAGTCATCTAATTATCAACTTCATTTCAGAAATCTATTACCCAATGGTAAGCATAAAAATAAAGCTATAATATCCTATAAAAGGAGAACCAATCAG
The DNA here is from genome assembly GCF_023699985.2 of Odocoileus virginianus. Classification (NCBI taxonomy): domain Eukaryota; kingdom Metazoa; phylum Chordata; class Mammalia; order Artiodactyla; family Cervidae; genus Odocoileus; species Odocoileus virginianus. Next base: position 87,674,919 of record NC_069677.1, on the reverse strand, counting down.
ATATGTAGGCCTTATATATTAACTGACAGACCCAGTAAATATTGGAATTTTCACAAGCAACAGACTCTTGTTGTTCAGTCACAAAGTCTTGTCCAACTCTTTGCAACCCCATGGACTGCAGCACGCCAGATTCCTCTGTCCTTCACTACCTCCTGGAATTTGCACAAATTCATGTCCATTGAATCAGTGATGTTATTGAACCTTCTCATCCTTTGCAGCCCACTTCTTCTCCAGTATCAGGGTCTTTTCCAGTGAGCTGGCTCTTCACATCAGGTAGCCAAAATGTTGGAGCTTCAGCCTCAGCATCAGTCTTTCCAATGAATATTCAGGACTGCTTTCCTTTAGAATGGACCGGCTTGATCTCCTTGCTGTCCGAGGGACTCTAAAGAGTCCTCTAGCACCACAGTTCAAAACCATCAATTCTTCAGTACTCAGCCTTCATTATGGTCCAACTTTCACATCTATACATGACCACTGGAAAAACCACACAACAAAAAATGAGCAACATACCCCAACTCTGTCTAGATTAAACAGGAGGATTTATTGGGAAAATATCAAGAGTGCACAGTATCAGTGCAGGAGACTGGAGACTCAGGTAAGAAAACAGACAGCTTCAAGAGACCCACAGCAAGAGGTGTCTGGTCAGGGAGGCTCCATCACAAGTGAAGGAACTCCAACTATTCGCATTTCTTCCCTCTGCTCAAGATCCATTTCTAGGGCTGATGTGCCCAATTAGCCCAGGTTGGGTCACACCCATTCCTTACATCAGAGCACTGTATGACAGTCAACCTCAGTCATTTCAGGCTGCCATGACAACATACCATGGACTAGAGAGGTTTAAATAACAGGCATTTATCTTCTCACATTTCCGGAGGCTGCAAGTCTCAGATTAAGGTGCCAAAAGGATGGGCTTCTTGTATGGACCCTCTTTCTGGCTTGCAGGTAGCCACCTTCTTGACATGTCCTCTCTTGGCAGAGATGGAGAAAGCTCTCCGGTGTCTCTTCTTATCAAGCACCAATCCCAACATGAAGGGCCTCCTTCTCATCTCATCTAACCCTAATCAAAAGTTGCATCTCCAAATACCATCCCATGAGAGATTGGGGCTTCAAGTAATGAGTTGGGGGAAGCACAAACATTCCTTATACAGACCCTTGGATTATAACCCATGAGGAAGAGCTCCAAAAAGAGCATGGATCCCCCTGGATGGCCAGACAACAAATAAACTAGCAAGTGGACTGACTGGGTGTCTGAGGTCATGATGTAATTATGGAAGACCATGGAACTTGATATATTTAATTAAACCTGCGTGCATGCTAAGCTGCTTCTGCCATGTCCAAATCTTTGTGACCCCATGAACTATAGCCTGTCAAGCTGCTCTGTCCATGGGAACTTTCCAGGCAAGAATACTGGAGTGGGTTTCCTTGCCCTCCTCCAGAGAATCTTCCCAAACCAGGGGTCAAACCTGTGTCTCTTACACTTCCTGCATTGGCAGATGGGTTCTTTACCACTTGTGTCATCTGGGAAGCCCCCACAGCATGGGGAACGCTATCCAACCGTCTGCAACGGCTTATATGGGAATATAAACTTAAAAAGAAGGGGTATAAGTATACGTATAACCATTTTGTTGTACACCTGAATCTAATGCAACATTGTAAATCAACTTACTCTAATAAGTTTTATAAAAATAAAAAGAAATTGTTTTCAATCAAGGACAATTTTGTTTTTCCTCTCCGGCAAATATTCATCTGTATTTAGAGATTTTTTTTCATAGTGAACGGTTCAGTGGTATTTAATATATTCACAATCTAAATCAACTATACTACAATAAAAATTTTATAAAAAATAAAAAGAAAGATAAAAAACATAGGGCACACCTCCAGAAGAAAAAAGTAAAAATGCAACTCAGATTTTAATGTTCTAGGGAGGAACAAGGTTACCTTTCAGCTTGGTTGTCTAGAATGATCTATTTCCAGGAGCAACTGAGGAGCTGAGATTTCACTAGCTACATTCTTTATCTGGGCATCTAGATATTTATTTCAAGCAAACCTTTCCTCAGAAATCTTACACCAATATCTGGAAAGGCCATAGCTTCTGAAATTGTAGAAAGAATGCTAAAATTTTATCACACATTCAGATTGTACTCTTCCATAGCCAAAAGTTACCTGAACCCTTCATGGAGCAGAGGTAGATGTTTGGACAGAACTCACATAGCTGACCTGGAGACCTTATAAAAGAGCCACTAGAAAAATGTTACATTTAGCATCCTAGCAGCTCTAGACAGTGAGTAAATAGATTTCTCTTCATCACAGCCCAAGTCTATGTTGTTGTTATTGTTCAGTTGCTAAGCCATGTCTGACTCTTTGCAACCCCATGGACTGCAGCACACCAGGCCTCCCTGTCCATCACCTACTCCCGGAGCTTGCTCAAACTCATGTCCATTTTGTCCATGAGGCCATCCAACCATCTCATCCTATGTCTCCCCTTATCCTCCTGCCTTCAATATTCCCCAGCATCAGGGTCTTTTCCAATGAGTCAGTTCTTCGAATTAGTGGCCAAAGGATTGAAGCTTCAGCTTCATATCAGTCCTTCCAATGAATATTCAGGGCTGATTCCCTTTAGGATGGACTGGTTTGATCTCCTTGCTGTCCAAGGGACTCTCAAGAATCTTCTCCAGCACCACGTTTCAAAAGCATCAATTCTTTGGCACTTTGTCTTTTTTTGGTCCAAATCTCACATCTGTACATGACCAAATCCTTGAGATTCTAATAAAAAATTTTAAGAAAAAAAAGAAAACATCCACTGAGACCTTCCAGTCAATGATTATTCCCCATGTGAACGGTAAAGATGGGTTTTAAATCTCCAGGCGCACCTCTACGTACTTCCCTCCTGAACGCCTGCAGTTTCCTCTGTCAGCAGTATTACTGGTGTGACTGCAGCTCCAAGCAAAGATCTCTGTCTGACAGGTTGGGTGTTTTAGACACGACTTTGTTTCCTCGGCAGTGTGAGGCATTAAAAGTGATCTCAGCAAAATATTAGACTTTTCAAGCCTGCCTTTCCCAACCTCAAAAGAGCCCTTTGGACAAGGGTTAATGCACTTGTTAATGCGCCTCATTAATGCACCCTACATCATGTTCCAAGGCATGAGCCATCCTGGTAGCATCTCTGCATCCTCATCCCTGGCTCTTTCTTTAAGACTTGCTGTTCCCTGTGTGTGCACAATAGGCTGGCAGGTTACTGAGAGCTCACACATTCCTTTTCTGGACAAGAGGGGTCTGGAGTCAGACCCCTAGCTAGGGTTCAGGCAGCATGAACTCCACGGTGAGAAGCAGAAGTCAAAGGCGAATCAGGAGGTGCTTTTTGGAGTAAAGCTGACAGTCCAGCCCCAGTGCCAGGGCAGGGGTCTGGGTGGGGGGATGGCAGTGAGGCACAGCAATACCCGGAAGAGAAACAGGAAGATGGACCAGGATGCAGAGCTTGGAGCTGGGCATCTCCCGAGTTACACAAGCATCACCACAGGGATGTGATGGATTCTGCTGTGTCCCCGCAAATTCATCCCTAGGATCTCAGCATGGGACTTTATTTAGACATGGGATCTTTGCACAGGTATTAATGATTAGTTAAAAATGAGGTCTTACCAGAGTAGGGTGGGCCCTAATCTAACATGACTGGCGTCCTTTTGAAAAGGGGAGGTTAGGACACAGACACATACACAGAGGTAACTGCTGAAGTCCTGCTGCCACAGCCAGGAAACGCCCAGAAACTAGGAGAGAGGCATCAGACAGATGTCCCACACAGCCCTGCCCGAGGACCAACTCTGCCCCAGCCTTGACCTCTGACCTCTGTCCAAGGCTGGAAGACAATAAATTTCTGTTGCTCATGCCACTTAGCTTGTGTTGTTTTGTTAGAGCAGTGCTTGGAAACCAATATGGGTGATATGCCTTACTGAGGGGATTGTGGCCTCAAACCCCATCTTATATGATCAAAAGATAACTCTATTTACTATCCTTTTTGGAAAAACACCAGGAAATATTACTTATATGACATCCCAAAGGAAACTTGGGGTTTCAGTGGACTCAATGGACATGAATTTGAGCAAAGTCCGGGAGACACTGGAGGACAGAGGAGCTTGGCCGGCTACAGTCCATGGGGTCGCAGAGTCAGAAACGACTTAGCGACTGACTAACAACAGCCACAAAGGAAGCTTACTGCAATCGAGTTTTAATATTTGCAAAGTCTTTCTCAGACATGAGTTTTCATTGCTTCATACATGGCTGTCGTTGAAAGAACATGGACCTATATCTGTGTGCCAATTTGAAAAGAAAAACATTTTGTGGTCAGAAACCAATCTTGTTCTGCTTTCATCTTAGAAATCTGCTTTAAAGATCACGTTGTAACTGCTCTTCATTTTACAAGCTTTCCCAATAGCTTTTGGGCCAACACCAATAAAACTTTGACCTGAATTGACCCAACTATCTCTGTAAGATAAGAGTCTTAGATAAGATAACAGCCTTCTGCTGTTTGGTAGATTAATGGAGTGTGTCAAGATAGTATGCAAGACAAAGGGATCTCTGGGCTGAGAAAATGGGGAAATTTAGGCAGAATTTGCAATTTAAAGTGAATTTTCCGGGGGATTTTCTTTGTAGCAGAGGAGCTCCCTCACTGTGATCTATTGAAAGTCAACCCTCAACACAAGTGCTTGTAAAAAAAAGGAAAAATACAAATGATAAACTATATATATAAAGTAAAAACTAAAGAATTAAAGTCAATTTTTCTTCCCCCAAAATCTTGTACCCCAACACAGTACAACCTTTTAAAAAAAAAATACCGTTTGATATATGTATGTCCCCTCCCTCGCCTATAGCTGATTCACACCGATGTATGGCAGAAACAATCACAATACTGTAAAGTAATTATCCTCCAATTAAAAGTTAAGTTAAATAAAAAATGATGTGCTTTCAGATCATGGCTCCAAGTGTATATGAAGCCAGCAATAATCATCCGCTGGTTGTCTGTTCCCATTGAGCTGTGAAATGGGTCTTCCCCGGTGGCTCCGTTGTTAAAGAATCTGTCTTCAGTGCAGGAGACCCAAGTTCAATCCCTGGGTCAGGAAGGTTCCCTGGAGAAGGGAATGACTACTCACTCCAATACTCTTGCCTAGAGAATTCCATGGACAGAGACAGTTAGTGGGCTACAGTCCATGGGGTTGCAAAGAGTCAGACAGGACTGAGACACAAACTTTAATCCTAAATTTGAATTTCAGAGATCCAGACTGGTTTTATTTACAGAAACATGGTAGATTTGATCTGTGAAAAATGAAGAATAAGGGCATGTATTATTTTTACAAATAAAATATAAATGAGATCATATAATTTACATGATCTTCCCTCAAAATATTATGATAGAATATTATGAAAGAATTTCATTAAAAATGGAAAAAATACATCATTTTTTTTAAGGGAGCAGAAAAGAACAAAACAAACTTAATTCAGCATTTATATTCCCAAGGTTGGGCTTCCCAAGTGGCTCAGAAGTAAACAATCCACCTGCAGTGAAGAAGATGAAGGAGACTCGGGTTTGATCCCTGGGTTGGGATCCTCCCTGGAGGAGGGCATGGCAACCCACTGCAGTATTCTTGCCTGGAGAATTGGTGGGCTACAGTCCATGGGGTTGCAAAGAGTAGGACACGACTGAGTGACTAGTACTTCCACTTTCCAACAGTGAAATACATACATTTACATGACAAAGCGTCATTTTCTCGGAAGTGTTAATTATATGATGATCCACAATGTGGGCAAATACACAGCTATTAGGTAAGTGGCATCACAGGCTGACAGTGTGACATACAAAATCCCGGTCCTCAGATGGAGGCAGACGCAGGCTTATTGCTGCTGCTCCTGTCTGAGCCGTTAGGTCTGAGATCCTTCCTCCTCGTCCTTCAGCCAGAGCTCATATTATCTTCCTTGGTATCCAATCAGCTTTATTTGTCCTTGATTTATTTATAATCTTTCTCATGACAATTCAGAGGAGACTCACCCCCACAGTGACAGCGTAATTACATCCATGTGTCCATGGAGGGTATCAGACTTGTCCTCCCATTAATATGTTAGAAGAGCAATGAGAAACTGGAAAGACTGAAGACTGGATGCAATCTTCAAAGACTGAAGCTGGTTGGGAAAAAAAAAAAAGTGAGACAACAAAGATACGTGCAGACTGAGACGGGATGTGACTGGTCAGAGGGTTTCAGTTCTCCTTCCTCTCAAGGATGTAAAAGGGTGCATGAGTGTGCATGCGTGATAAGTGGCTTCAGTCGTGTCCGACTCTTTGGGACCCCATGGACTGTAGCCCGCCAGGCTCCTCTCTCCATGGGATTCTCCAGGCAAGAATACTGGAGTGGGTTGCCATGCCCTCCTCCAGGGGATCTTCCCCACCCAGGGATCAAATCCGGGTCTCTTACGTCTACCTGCATTGGCAGGCGGGCTCTTTACCACTAGCGCCACCTGGGAAGCCCAGTAGCCATTAAATCCAGAGACACAAGTATATTAGCTTGTCCTGTATGTATTCCATGAGGTTGAAAGCTGGACTCACCCGTTTCTCCCTGAAAAACAAGTATCTCTCCAAGGTCTCTATTTTCATTTATAAACGTATCATATCCCAGGTTATTCAGGCTTAAAAACTCCAAGTTGTTCATTAATTTCACAAATCTCTAGGTACTGAGCCATGCCGTTGGGAACTCACGGGAAATCAGAAACCGACCCAACGGCCGGTGTCACAAACCAGAGCAGCAGAAGTGTCTGTGGGTTCACAGACAGGAGATGCCCCAACCAGCCCCCGGAGTGGGACTTGGCCAACCATTTTTCCCACCACTTACCAAAGAGAAATTGCACTGGACTCCTTCTGACGAGGGAGAGTTATGTGGTTTTTGTTCCTCGTGAGAAGAGAAGTCCATCAGTGCCCTTCTTATCACCTCTCCTCACAGATAAAAAAGGGAGTTTCATTAGAACAAAGTCAGTAAAATGCAATAAACACAGGATTTGTTTTGTTCAAGCTTGGTGTTTACAAGGTGCTCGATAAACATTTGTTGAATGAATGAATGAGAGAATGTGTAAGTAAGTGAATACATTTCTTCCCTGTCCTCCCACAGCCAATACAAGCCAGCAGTCATGGGGGAGTGAATCTGATACAAACCAAGCCCCACTGGGCTGTGCCAAAGGCTAGAGGATCCAGCAGAAAGGAAGGGCTGGCATGGACAGCACCCACCAGCCCAGCTGATTGCCTGCCTAAGCCGGTCCTCCAACCCTGCATTGTGGCCGATAAGCTGATGTTTTTGCTGCACGTCTGGATCTATGTATTCTGTTGTTTCAGAAATCATGTGAGCAGGAGAGGGCTGTTACTTAGTGAGCCACCTGAAGTCCCCACCTTTGGTATATGGGAACTATACAAAGCATTTGGCCTAGACATCTGCCATTAAACCTGGGAATCTCGAGGATTCTTCTTTAAGAACTGGTGAGACGAAGATTGATGATGGAGTCAGCTTAAGTAGCTGCTGGAAATGGCAGCAAACTGCCACTTCAGTCAGCTCCACAATCCCGCTCAGACTGGACTCATGGCCAACAGCGTGTGCTCATGGGGACAGGGCCACTCTGAGTAAAATGGGGCCTTAGCACGGTTCCCCTCCCAGCTGGCAACACAGCTTCCCTGTGCAGATAGGCTGTTGCTTGACCTTAAACTACCAGAATGCTGCTTGCCCAGGCATTCAAAGCTTTCTCAGTGTGGGTGGTGGAAAAACAGTTGATGTTTCCTGGATGCATTAGGCCAGGTGTGCAGCCAGATATTTCAGTTTATGATCAGCAAGCTCTGTGCTTCTGGGTGCGTTGCTGTTGGGATTCAATTTTAAGTTGATAGTATCAGGTCGAAGGGGCAGCAGCTTGCCCCATTGGGAGTACTTAGGAACTGAGGAGTGAGTCTCTCCTTACCTCGCCCTGAGACTCTTAAATGTCATACTATCATCTCCCTTCCACCACTGTCACTGCCACCACCTTCATCACTACCCTACCCACTACCTCCACAACCGCCATCCTCACTGACCCAGTGACCACCACCATCACCACCACCATCACCACCCCCGCCACCGTCATCACCACCTCTATCGCCTCCATCACCACTTCCATCACCATCACCTCCATCACCACTCTCACCTCCATCACCATCACCACCACCAGCACCTCCACCACCACAACTGTCACCACCACACCATCAACTCCACCACCACTATCACCTCCATCACCATCACCTCCACCACCATCACCACTTTCACCTCCATCACCACCACCACCATCACCTCCACCACCATCACCTCCATAACCATCACCTCCACCACCATCACCACTTTCACCTCCATCACCACCACCACCATCACCTCCACCACCACCATCACCACTACCACATTATCACCTCCACCACCACCATTACCTCTATCACCACCATCACCTCCATCACCACTGTCACCTCCATCACCACTCACCTCCATCACCATCACCACCACCAGCACCTCCACCACCACAACTGTCACCACCACACCATCAACTCCACCACCACCATCACCTCCATCACCATCATCTCCACCACCATCACCTCCACCACCACCATTACCTCTATCACCACTGTCACCACTTCTATCACTGTCACCACCATTTCCATCGCCTCCATCACCACTTTTGCCTCCATCACCTCCACCGCCACCATCACCAGCATCCTTTCATCCCCACTACAATTGCTCCACTACTGGCACAATAGCCACATTAACCCACCACCACCACCACTGTGTGATCTCAATTTGTCTTGGCAATTTTCACTTGCACAAACTTTAACCCTGAATTTAGAGTTCAGAGATCCAGACTGGTTTTATTTACAAAAACATCGTAGATTTGATCTGTGAATAAATGAAGATGAATAAGGGGATGTATTATTTTTACTAACAAAATATAGGTGAGGTCATATAACTTAAATGATCTTCCCTCAAAATATTATGAAAAAAATTTCATTAAAAGTGGAAAAATATGTCATTTTTTCCAGGAGCAGAAAAGAACACAGCAAACTTAATTCAGTGTTCGTATACCCAAAGGTTGGGTTTCCCAGGTGGCTCAGTGGTAAACTATCCACCTGCAACGCAGAAGACGCAGGAGATTCAGGTCTGATCCCTGGGATGGGAAGATCCCCTGAAGGAGGGCATGGCTACCCACTCACAATATTCTAGCCTGGAGAATCCCACGGACAGAGGAGCCTAGTGGGCTACAGTCCACGGGGTCACAAAGAGTCAGACATGACTGAAGTGACTAAACACACATACCCAGATATCCATACTTAGAAGTACAGATGAAAATCTTGTCTGAATTGCTATAGAAGTGTCAGGTTCACAGGAAGAATCAAGAAAGAGATTGAACACTATATAAGTGTGTTTCATTTTATGATGAGAGGAGGGGTTATGGAATAACTTTTTAAAAAAAGGAATTCAAGCTAATTAAGCTGGAGGGAGAGGGAGGGATTTCATTGGCAGGGAAGCTGCCCTCCCGGATGAGAGTCTGGGCTTGCAGAGGGGAGATGCCATCCCAGGGGCCAGGAGGGGCACGAGTGACCAAGAGGAGGCGCTGTGCATGGGTCCAGAGAGAAAAGAACCACCTGAATTCTGTATTTCAGGACATTGGCAGCCAGCAGGTCCAGTATCTTGGGATTTCTGACAAGCTCCTGCTGAGGCTGATGCTGCTGGTCTGCTGGAGGGAGGTGCTGAAGAGCAAGACAATGAGAAGGAAGAAAAAAAGTCTTAGAAGCAGACTGAAATCCCAGCTGGGCTTTCCTGGAAGCAGCAGAGGCAGGCGGGGGTTGGGGCTGAGGGCTGCAGCTCTCCTGTTGCAGAGAAAAATGCTCTTGGGCCCTAGAGCATCTGGAGGTGGAGAGAGGACAGCATCCTGAGGAGCACGGGAGGGGTCCTCTCCTCTTCACACGCGCCTGGGAGAGGGCTGTCAAGCTGCTGGATCACCAGGGGAGCTCTTAAAGGTACCAACGCCTGACATCCACATCGCCACTCATGTTAGTCGGGGCTGGCCAGAGAAGCAGAACCCACAAGATGCATGAGCAAGAAAGTGAGAGGAACAGGGTGCAGGAGAGAGAGAGAGGTTGATTCTAAGGACTTGGCTTATGCAACGGTGGAGGCCAGCAAGTCTGTCCAAAAATCTACAGGGTAGACAAGCAGGCTGGAGACCCAGAACAAGTTGCAGTTCAAATCCAAATGTGGTCTTCTGGCAGAATCCTTTCTTGCTCAAGGGAGGTCAGAAGCTTTGTATTAAGACCCTGAACTGATTGCATGAGGCCCATCCCCATTGTGAAGGGCCATCTGTTTACTGATTTAAATGTTAGTGTCATCTAAAACATCAGTTCAGTTCAGTTCAGTTCGGTTCAGTTGCTCAGTCCGACTATCTGCGACCCCGTGAATTGCAGCACGCCAGGCCTCCCTGTCCATCACCAACTCCCAGAGTTTACTCAAACTCATGTCCATCGAGTCGGTGATGTCATCCAGCCATGTCATCCTCTGTTGTCCCCTTCTCCTCCTGCCCCCAATCCCTCCCAGCATCAGGGTCTTTTCTAATGAGTCAACTCTTAGCATGGGGTGGCCAAAGGATTGAAGTTTCAGCTTCAGCATCAGTCCTTCCAATGAACACACAGGACTTATCTCCTTCAGGATGGACGGTTGGATCTCCTTGCAGTCCAAGGGACTCTCAAGAGTCTTCTCCAACACCACAGTTCAAAAGCATCAATTTTTCAGTGCTCAGCCTTCTTCACAGTCCAACTCTCACATCCATACATGACCACTGGAAAAACCATAGCCTTACATACCTCTGAGCAAATACCAAGTGGCCAGCTGGGTTCCACTTGGCCCAGCCCCACTGACGCACAAAAATTAACTGTCACAAAAATTAACATCACAGAGACTATTATGTAATTGATTGGGGTATGATGCATTGGAAAAGAATCTGTTGCTGGGAAAGATTGAGGGAAGGAGGAGAAGGGGATGACAGAGGATGAGATGGTTGGATGGCATCACTGACTCAATGGACATGAGTTTGAGCAAACTCCAGGAGATAATGAAGGACAGGAGAGCCTGGTGTACTGCAATCCATGGGATCGCAGAGTCAAAGATGACTTAATGGCTGAACAACAGCAATAGACCTCAGGATTTTTTGGGGGGGAACCTCAGGATTTTTGGGGGGACCTCAGGATTTTTAAAGCCTCCCCCAAGTTCTAAAGTGTAGCCAAAGTGAGAACTGTGCTCTAGGAGAACAGACTTTTGAAGCATCCACAGCAGCTTAGGTCTAGGGATCTTCTCTGATTCACTGAGGACCAAAGGGAAATCAGCCTCAGAAACCACGTCTCAGATGTTTGCAATTTCACAAGAAGAAGCAACAGAAGCCAGTGCCTGTGTCTCAGGACAGAAAACACATGTCCGTAACATTGGGCGGCAACTGTGTCTCTGGAGAGAGGCCACCCTCCAAGCAGCCTCCAAGGCTCAGACAGCGGACTCAAAGGGGAAATGGAAACTAAGATGAGAAAGAAAGGCTGCAAGAAAGTAGCAATGCCCCAAATATGTCTCCCCAAATGCCTCCTCTAACAAAGTAGAAAGTACATGAAGGTTAACTAGGGCCCCTGTTGACCTCATGAAGAGAGATATCCTGCAGTGGAATTAACTTCCTAGGTCACAGTGCCACCAATGATATCCTGTAGACATGAAAGCAAGGATGATTTTTCCTCTTTGTCCTCCAACCTGCCCTCAGATGCCATCTGGCTTCACTTAATAATTGAACATCAGTAACATGAGTCAAAATTTTATCAAACATGTTGTCCTGAGAACCACATTTCATTTGGGGTGGCTCCTCCAGACACTGAGGTTAGTTAGTGACATGAGGTCAGTGCTGTGATAATCTTGTAGGTCATAAGACTGCTTCAAAATATTTTTTTAATTAGAGTATAGCTGATGTACACCATTATATAAGTTACAGGTCTACAATACCGTGATTCACAATTTTAAAGGTTATACTCCATTTACAATTGTTCTAAAATATCGGCTATATTCCTAGTGTTATACAGTATATCTTTATAGCATATTTTATACCTAATAATTTGACCTGTTACTCCCCTATCTCTACCTTCCCCTCCTCTCTCCTTCTCCCCACTAGAATGCTTCTTTTTTGCCATATTCACCAGTTCGTTGTAGATTTTTTAGATTCCACGTATGTGATATCATACAGTATTCAGTTCAGTTCAGTCGCTCAGTGGTATCTGACTCTTTGCAACCCCGTGGACTGCAGCACACCAGGCCTCCCTGTCCATCACCAACTCCTGGAGCTTGCTCAAACTCATGTCCATCGATCGGTGATGCCATCCAACCATCCCATTCTCTGTCGTCCCCTTCCTCTCCGGCCTTCAATCTTTCCCAGCATCAGGTTTTCCCTTTATACTCTAGAGACTAAGAAATTGAACTAATTTCACATCTAGAGTCCTAAAAGCATTAAGTCCCTTGTGATAGATGGCAGGCCAGTACACACAGAGTGGTTGAAGAAATCTAGGACTCTAAGAAAGAGAAGAGGGCTTCAATGTCACTGAAAGTTAATTTAAAATCAGAAATTATAGACCTTGGATTTGACTTCTCAAGAACAAGAGTATTTAATTTTGGACTTTAATTACTTCAGACACAAAATTAGTTGAACTTTAACTTGCAAGGACATTTAATATTTGTGGTCTTGAAAATGTGTGCTGGTCCATAGACTTGATGACACTCTTCCACATCTCATCCTCCAGGCGTGAGGGAGAATTGGGCTTCTGTGCCTCTTCGGAACTTAGGGGTCACATGTAACTCGCGTTGATCCCTGGAATGTGAGCAGAGGGAACGTTGTCACTTCCAGGTGGAAGCCGTAGGCACCAGTGTGCCTAAGCTTGACGTTCCCTCTGACATGTGACTGATGATATGACAGAGGAGGGCTGTATTCTCAGGTGGGTACCAGAGTAAAGACCACAGTGATGGAGAGCAGAGTCCTCAGGGGATCAGTGGAGTTTATGAAAAGAAACCCTCCCAGTGTTAATCCACCGAGACCTGGGGATTACTTGTTACTGCTGTATAGAAGCGTCTATGCTCTTAAAACAGAATTTAATAAAAGGAGGCTTTACATTCAACTTCAAGTCATCTCTGGGTTGTTGACATTGTATTCCTGGATGATCTAATGTTGACTTTTAATCACACTGCAGAATTTCAGATAAGCTACATTGGGCAATATGAGTGGGGAAAAAGGCAAAGCTATATAGAATACATTTTCAGTCTTGACTCCAGCCTGGCTCAAAGTTAATTTGAATATTTCGCTACTCTGACCCAATGGACAGCTTCTGGGAGCAAAGCATATCCTGGCCAGCCCAGGAAGGCACCCCAAGGGGGAGTGGGTTGCTGAAGGCGGGAGAAAGACTGGTCTGATGGACAACCCACCAGAGCAGGAAAGCACAGCCCTGGTCAACCAGGGGTTAATGCTTGAACCCAAAGGTTAACCATCAAGAAAACAGAAAGGAGTGAGGCCTCTTGCATCCCCGTTTTTCATGTGCACATGTAGGAGGAATGCTACTTCACTTACCCTCTTGGTCTCTTATTCTTACTGACCTCTGGTCATGGGGGCATGTGTGATGACTCTTGGCTTGTGGTCCAAGATTATGGGAAGCTGATCTACTAGAAGAATGTAACCAGCAGGAATTTAATCTCCATTCTCCCCTCTCTACCTGGGACCAATGAGAGGCAACAGTCTTGATAAAATGTCTGATTTGGAGATCCAGTTTTACCCTCATGAGCTGATCCAAAACCCAGATGGGGCAAGGGACAAGCCAAGAGGTGGCAAGTCTATGAGCCAAACATAGAAGCCACATCCTACGGGCTCCCCGTGGTCAGCAGCAGAGCTGACTCTGTGGTCTCCATCTGTCTGTCCTGCGTCTGCTTTCCAGTTTCCCATATGAAAAACCCGCTGTCATGATGTGGCAGCTGTAACATTATGTGGCAGGGGGTCCGTCTTGTGCCCGAGACTTGTGGTCACACTGGTTTCCTGTGGCTTCTGCTGGTGCTAGCTGCTCACTAAGGCCAAGGGGACCCCCAAGGGGCAGAGACTCTCTGGCAGACTTCCAGGGAGCTACCAGGTGGTTGGAAGGGGTGTGTGTGTGTGTGTGTGTGTCTTTGGGAACCTGGGCATCGGTGTTACTATGGAGACACATCAAAAGATGGGCAAATCTCTCTGCCTCAGTGCCAATTGAGAGAGAGGCAAGAAACCCTCAGCTAGCATGAGCCAGGAAGGAGATTTGGAAGACTGTCAATCCATCACACGTTCAGTCATGTGCGATTCTTTGCAACTCCATGAACTGTAGCCTGCAAGGCTCCTCTGTACGTGGGATTTCCCAGGCAAGAATACTGGAGTAGGTTGCCATTTCCTCCTCTAGGGGATCTTCCTGACCCAGGGATCGAAGCAGGTCTTCTGCATTGCAGGCAATTCTTTACCATCTGAGCCACCAGGGAAGCCGTTCCTCTGGCCTAATTGGCCCTGAAATGATTCTGAGAGAGATCAGCATCCTCCTGACCACCACCCCACTTTCTATCTGTGGCCAGTTTGGAATGAGATCAAGGCCCTGCATAGCACAGGAGCAAACGTGGCCCTCCCAGCGCGCTCTGATGGCCCCTGGCTGGACAGCCTCAGCCACACAGGCTGGGGGAGGGCGAATCCCACGAGAGGGAATCCAGGAGATGGTAAAAAAAAGAAAAAAAAGAGCCTGGCCCCTTGGAGTGTGTGAGGCTGTTTTATAAGATCCAGGATCAAACAAAAGGAGGAAAATGAGCTGAACCAGCCTCTGCAGGAACCAGAGGAGATTAAACACACGGGCATGACAGTTCTCTTAAAAAGGAAATCTGTTATAACTTAATTTCATTGAATGGGACAAAGAGCTAACCTTCTCAAGTAGAGAGAGACTTGCAGAAAGAATGTGGTTTAAATGCTTCACTGAGTCTTTCCAAGCAGTCATTTTAAGGAAATAATTGGATCCTTATGAAGCTAGGGGACTGGTCATGTCTTTAGCTGACCTGAGGGTTCAGGAACAGAGCATCCCTGCAAAGGCCGACACAGTACAGTATATCGAAGGCTTCCCAGCTGGTGCTAGTGGTAAAGAACACGCCTGCCAATGCAAGAGACATAAGAGACGTGGGTTCAATCCCTGGTTGGGAAGATTACCTAGAGAAGGGCATGGCAACCCACTCCAGTATTCTTGCCTGGAGAATACCATGGACAGAGGAGCCTGGTGGTCTATGGTCCATAAGTTCACGAAGAATGGACATGACTGGAGGGACATAGCATGCATGTACAGTATATTATGCAAAGTAGTTGTGTGTATGTAAGAGAGAGAGAGAGCATGTGATCCTTTATGGGACCAGTAGGATACATCCTCCTCCATCCTCTGAACATGAGAGTCTGTCTCGGGAAGGGATGGGATCAGGCCTGATTGTTCACATGGGGGTGGAAGGTGTGAGCCAGTCGCTCCCGCAGGGGAGGAGCCACACTTGGCAGTGAGACCTCAAAGGGGCTCTGACTTGTGGTCTCCGAGGACCCCCACGTTTTGCTGCAGGCTGTATAACACAGTCTTGAGGAGCTGTGCTCCTAGGCAGAGAGGTAGGGATCCCAGGGTGGGGCTTGTCCTTGCAAGGGAGTGGTGTTTCTTTATCAACTGGTGAAGACAGTCAGTGCTGTGATGAGGAAAGGAGGAAGACTCAGATCCGGGATGGAGAGGTACCTGGAAATGGAGGCATCCCTGAGTTCTTCCAGGAGGTTGTGAGACGGTTCACAGCTCCTGTGCAATCTTAGAGTCCTACAAAGCATTTCAGTTCTTTGGCTGACCCTGATTGTGCGGGGAAGTCTGCTTTGTTGCCACCAGGTTGTATGGTGGTGGAGGAGACGATGGAAGCTTTAGGAAACCAAGTGGGGCCTGCTTGGGGGTTTAAGGTCTCCTCAATTCCGAAGTTGTATATTTAGTAGCCTAGATTTCTTCTAACATTTTTATTACCCACATTATTTACATTTGAGGTTTTAAACCAATTGATTCTGGGTAATTATTGCTAAGTAAAAATGCCACCCCCAAATGCAGTGGATTAAAATAATGGACATCTGATCTTTTTCTCAAGATACTGTGGGTCAGGAATTCTGGAAGGGCTCTGCTGGGCCATTGTTCCTTGGAGACTCTCATGTGATTAATGTCAGATGTCAGCGGAGCTGCAGTCATCTGAAGGTTTGACTCCGCTGGCTCCTCTGGAAGGCTGGCCGCTGATGCTGGCTGTCAGCTAGGAGCTCAGCTGAGCGGTCGGCCTAAATGCCTGTATGCTGAAGTGGCTTCTTTAGCAAGTCAGTCTCACCATGGCCTTACTGACCTCACATTTAAACTTATGCAGGGAGGGGCCTTCCCTGGTGGTCCTGTGATTAAAACTCTGAGCTTCCAATACAAAGGCCGTGAGTTTGATTTTTGGTCAGAGAAGTAGGATCCCGCATACCATGCAGCGTGACCCAGAAATTTTCTTAAAATGGTGGTGGGGGGCTTCCTTCGTGGCTCAGACAATAAAGAATCTGCCTGCAGTGTACAATCCCTGGGTCAGGAAGATCCCCTGGAGAATGGAATGGCCACCCACTCCAGTATTCTTGCCGGGAGAATACCACTGAGAGAGGAACCTGGTGGGCTACAGTTCAAAGTCCATGGGGTTGCAAAGAGTCCGACACGACTGAGCGAGTATCACTCTCTCATTCATTTTTAAAAAACAAACAAGCAATAAATAAAATTAATGCTGTGTCATTTCAGCTGTTAAAGTTACAGGCAATCACCAAGATTAACCCAGATTCAAAGGGAAGACCCACAGCCCTCCACCCCTTGCTAGAGAAGTTACTAGGAATATGTGGGCATATTTTAGAACCACCACAAATTCCTCCCATAAAGATCCTGAGTCTACTCCAGCCCTTGAACCTGGGTGTGTGTGACTTGCTTTGGTCAATGGAATACCACAAAGCTGATGAAGTTTGTGCCTTGAAGGCATGCCCTCTCTGGCTGCTCATAGGAGCTCTGAAATCACCATCAAGTGAACAAAGCCATATTAGCCTGCTAGATGATCAACAACATATAATCCAGTTGCTTGCATCAACCTTGCTACCAGTAGCCCTGTGAGGGCAGGCAGCCAGCTTCAGCTAGCCTTCCACATTGCCTCGGAAATGTCACCGGACTGCAGACACCTGAGTGACCCAGCTGACACCACACGGAGCAGAGGCAAGCCTTTAGCTAAACTAAGCCAAATCACCAACCTACAGAACTATGGACAAGCAAATGATTGCTGTTTTAAGCCACTTAATCAGGTGTCTTTGTTATGCAGCAAAAACTAATTGAGACAATAGCTGCTCTTGTGGACTCTGGGAGAAGGCGAGGGTGGGATGTTTCAAGAGAACAGCATCGAAACATGTATATTATCTAGGGTGAAACAGATCACCAGCCCAGGTTGGGTGCACGAAACAAGTGCTCGGGCCTGGTGCACTGAGAAGACCCAGAGGGATTGGGTGGAGAGGGAGGTGGGAGGGGGGACAGGGATGGGGAATACATGTAAATCCATGGCTGATTCATTTCAATGTATGACAAAAACCACTGCAATGATGTAAAGTAATTAGCCTCCAACTAATAAAAATAAATGGAAAAAAAAAATAGCTGCTCTCTTCACGGTCCTTCTTGCTCAGGTCTCACTCACCTTCCTGGGCTCCAAATTATATTAAAAAACAATTATTATTGTGTTTTTGTGCTATTCTGAATTTTTTTTAAAAGATTCAAGGCTTTTTAATTCCTCTAATAGACTGTTATGTGCTAGTTTTTCTGTTAGTTACTAGCACAGTTTCTGAGGAGGGGGCAACAGGGAAAGTATTCATACTTTTTTGTCTATACTATGGAATAAGGGACCATCAAATTTTTCATGCTGTGACTATCTTAGAGTCATAGAAATGGACATGAAGAGACTTCAGTCAGCAGCGTCTCTCATTAACAAAGGAAGAAAGTGGCTCTGACGGTTTCTTGAACTTCACTTTTTGACGCTTTAAAGCTTATTTACAAAGTTTAATTTAGCAAATGTGAAGAAGAAGGAAAAGATCAGTGCCCATAATATCACTGTCTGTTCCTCCCAGAGAAGAGGCAATGTTATTTATGGTTTTAATGTGGGGGGGGGGGCAAATTACAGGACAGTGATGACTAAGCCGACCCATCCTCATCACTCTCAACTGCATTATGTATGTTTCAATCCAATTACAGTCAGAGCAAGCGATTCCAGAACGAAACGCAAGAATCGGGTCTCATCAATCAGAATTAATTTCACCTAAGTGACATTCGAGCTGCACCGATATGTCATCTGTGTGAGACACGGGGGCTGGCATTGCCTCTGTGGGGAATACTAATTCTGAGACTCCAGTCCCAAGTGGCGCTAGGCGTCGTCACCAGCGACTGCCAACCGTGCCCTGAAGATCCCCTTGCAAACCAGCTTGTCAAATGTCAGGAGTGCTACTATGAGTCTGCTGGGATCCATTTAGAACCCCTGCTCCTTCTCATTCATATTCATCACGGTTGGCATGAATTCACAAGTGATGGCGGCAGCATAGTGTTTCTGTCAGTTCCCTAATGCCTCTTAGAAATATGAGCGTTTTTAACAAGTGACTGTCTGATTGCAGAGCAAACACTTCGGGGCAATTTTTTTTTTTTTTTTCTGGACTGAGACTGCACTTTGGTAAAATGGGACACTCTCAACAATCTTTCAAAGGCCCTGATGCTGGGGAAGAGGCTGGCAGAGGATGAGATGGTTAGATAGCATCACCAACTCAGTGGACAAGAATTTGAGCAAACTCTGGGAGATAGTGAAGAACAGGGGAGCCCAGCGTGCTGCAGCCTATGGGGTTGCAAAGAGTTGGACACGACTGAGCGACCTAGCAGCAATAACAACAGCAGGCTTCCTGCTTCTCTGCCCTGTTCACCATGTCACTATGCCAGCAGCCCATGGACAAAACACATGTGACACTCAGACTGTTTCCATGGATCTCCCTCCTTCTGACACAATGGCCAGATTTTAGAGGGAAAATAATGACTGTTTCTTCAAAACATAAAGGAGAACCATGAAGAGCAATATTCTAACAAGAGAGGTAGGTGAGACGCCAAAGGAGTGAGTCTCTCTCCCCTCCCTTCTCTATGGGGAATAAGCAGTGTGATCCCCTGGGTTTGTAAGGACAGGCCAGGAGGCGCTTGAGAAGACAGATGCCTATTTCTGCAGCCCAGCCCCTGTAGGTAGGGCTCCCTGGGGCCCAGAAGAAAGACCCAGCTTTCCAGGCTAGAATCCTAGCTCCACCACTCACCTTGGCTTCTCCTGAACATATCTTTGTATTAAATATCTTTGTATCTTTAAATAGGCACAAGAATAATAACACAAATTCCTAAAGCTGGCATATGACTTACATGTGGGTTTCCCCCACCCTGGCCAATAATACTCTTTGGAGAATGCCTGGCATATTTTGAGTGTTCATGGGATGTTAACTTTTATTATTGTCACAAATCACATAGCAAAGGTTTCCACTACTAGAACATTCCATAGATCTTGTCATTTGCAGAAGTGGCTGTGGGTATTCTATTTTGACCAAAGATGTGCATTATGAGTGGTTTGCCTGGTATCTCAGCTGGTCAAGAATTCACCTGCAATGCGGGAGTTCGATCCCTGGGTTGGGAAGATCCCCTAGAGGAGGGCTTGGCAACCCACTTCGGTATTCAGTATTCCAGAAGAACCCCCATGGACAGAGGAGCCCGGCGGGCTATAGTCCAGAGGGTCTCAGAGACAGACACGACTGAGTAACTCAGCACAGCACAGCATATATTATGAGACAGTTTCCAAGAAGTAGAGCTGCATGCGTCGGCAAAGCATTTTTCTGCATATCTTTCTTAGATGCCTGTGTGGCTTTGTCTTCTTTTAACTTTTCTTCTTCTTTTGTATTGAAGTGTAGTTGGTTTACAGAGTTTCAGATGTACATCAATATATATATTCTTTTTCAGATTCTTTTCCATTACGGGTTATTACAAGATATTGCGTATAATTCCCCGTGCTATCCTTGTGTGTCTCTGTTGTTTATCTATTTTGCATATAGGAATTTGTATCTACTAATCCCAAACTCCTCATTTTTCCCTCTCTCCCCTTTCTTCTCTGATAACTATAAGTTCTTCTATGAGCCTATTTCTGTTTTGCAAATACATTATTTGTGTGCTTACTTCAGATTCCACATATAAAGGATATCATATGATATTTGTCTTTGTCTGACTTACTTCACGTAGTATGATAATCTCTAGGTCCATCCATGTTGTTGCAAATGGCTTTATTTCCTACTTTCATATGGTCAAGCAATAAGCATTTTTTCAGTGTAAAGTTCTTCAGATACATTTATTGAGTTGGCAGATCGTGTCCACTCGAGAAGTGAAAAGGGCTAGACTGGGATCTGAAGGACTTGAGAGGTCTGATTATGTGAACTGCTGGCACAGAAAGTCATTCATAAGTTAGAGAGAAATATTGCATATTAACATGTACATAAGGAATCTAGAAAAATGGTACTGATGAACCTATTGGCAGGGTAGCAGTGGAGATGAAGACATAAAGAAAAGACTTGTGGACAGAGTGGGGTAAGGAGAGGAGGGGGCAAATTAAGAGAGTAGCATTGAAACATGTACATTACCATATGAAAAATAGATAACCAGTGGGAGTTCACTGTATGATGCAGGGAGCTCCAACCCAGGGCTTGGGGACAACCTAGCAGGTGGGATGGGGGTGGGGAGGTTCCAGACGGAGGGGACATATGTGTACCTGTGGCTGATGCATGTCTACCTATGGCAGAAACCAGCACAATATTGTAAAGCAATTATCCTCCAATTAAAAATAAATAAAATTTTAAAAGTCATTCAACTTAACTCTGTTTCCTAATTAGTACGATAAAGCTTGAGGAACCAGATGACCTGACATTTGACAAGCAGATGATTTTCTTCAGACTAACACTTCAATTTAACTCCAGTTTGACCTGTGCTTTGGAGAGTTTGTCTGCCAGGCTTCCACCTCTATTTCCAATCCTTGGCATGCAAAGAGGTACTAACTACTCATTTCTGAAGCAAACAAGTGGATAAAAAAATAAAATCCATTTGAGAAAATGAAATTCGACTCGTTTCATTTTCTCAAATGGATTTTTTTATTTTAATTTAATTTTACTGATAAAGCTTTCTGGAAAGAGATAAAGACACACTATTTGTCTTTAATAAGTCAAGAGTGTCTGTTTTGCCTTGGGTTATCATCACTAGAAGAATAGTAAGTGGATGTATAACTTTGATTGCGAATTCAGTGATGTTCCCCAAAATGTTGTGTCTACTTCTTAACTCCTGAAACCTGTGATTCTGCCTGTATTTAGATGAAGGGTCTTTGCAGATGTAATTAAGTTAAGGATTTTGAGATGAGTTATCCTGGATTATTCAGGTGGACCCTAAATCCAATGACAAGTGTCCTTATAACACATAGAAGAGGAAAAGACAGACAATGTGACGATGGAGGCAGATGTAGCCACAAGCCAAGGAATGTGGAAGTCACTGGAAGCTGGAAGAGGCAAAAACACAGCCCTGAAAATGCTTTGGTTTCATACTTCTGGCCTCTTGAGTGGGAAAGAATAAAGTTCTGTTGTTTCAAGCCACCAGGTTTGTAGTAATTTGTTACAGCAGCCACTGAAAACTAATACAATCTCCAAGTTCATTGTTACTATTGTTCGGTCACTAAGTCATGTGTCTTTGGGACTGCATGGACTGCAGCAAGCCAGGCTCCTCTGTCCTCCACTGTCTCTCAAAGTTTGTTCAAATTCAAGTTCATAGTGGAGAAAAAGATAACTTCTAAAGACTAAAAAATAAGTAGCTTACTGTAGTCATGGAGATGACAAAGGAATTTGCAACCTATAAAACCAACAATGAGCTTATATTCAAAATATATCAAGAGCTCCCATAAATCAAGAATAGAAAGAAAACAAAGCAAAAATATAGGCCAGAGATTTGAGCAGAGTTTAACATTCACACGGCCAATCCTGTGACTTAGTTCATTGTCTGGCACACATGGTCAGGTGCGTGCATCCGCCACACGTGGTTGTGCTTCTGTGTACTTCACTGTGCAGCACTGTACAGTGTCTTTACTTCAAGCCCAAGATGTCCAGAAGCAAGTGTTCAGTTCAGTTCAGCTCAGTCACTCAGTCATGTCCGACTCTTTGAGACCCCATGAACCGCAGCACGCCAGGCCTCCCTGTCCATCACCAACTCCCGGAGTCCACCCAAACCCATGTCCATTGAGTCGGTGATGTCATCCAACCATCTCATCCTCTGTCGTCCCCTTCTCCTCCTCCCGCCTTCAATCTTTCCCAGCACCAGGGCCTTTTCAAATGAGTCAGCTCTTCGCATCAGGTGGCCAAAGGATTGGAGTTTCAGCTTCAACATCAGTCCTTCCAATGAACACCCAGGACTGATCTTCTTTAGGATGGACTGGTTGGATCTCCTTGCAGTCCAAGGGATTCTCAAGAGTCTTCTCCAACACCACAGTTCAAAAGCATCAATTATTTGGCACTCAGCTTTCCTTATAGTCCAACTCTTACATCCATACACGACCATTGGAAAAACCACAGCCTTGACTAGATGGACCTTTGTTGCCAAAGTAATATCTGCTTTTTAATATGCTGTCTAGGTTGGTCATAACTTTCCTTCCAAGGAGTCTTTTAATTTCATGGCTGCAATCACCATCTGCAGTGATTTTGGAGCCCCCCAAAATAAAGTCAGCCACTGTTTCCCCATCTATTTGCCATGAAGTGATGGGACCAGATGCCATGATCTTAGTTTTCTGAATGTTGAGGTTTAAGCCAACTTTTTCACTCTCCTCTTTCACTTTCATCAAGAGGCTTTTTAGTTCCTCTTCACTTTCTGCCATAAGGGTGGTGTCATCTGCATATCTGAGGTTACTGATATTTCTCCCAGCAATCTTGATTCCAGCTTGTGCTTCATCTAGCCCAGTGTTTCTCATGATGTACTCTGCATATAAGTTAAATAAGCATGGTGACAATATACAGCCTTGATGTACTCCTTTTCCTATTTGGAACCAGTCTGCTGTTCCATGTCCAGTTCTAACTGTTGCTTCCTGACCTGCATACAGAAGCAAGTGTAAAAGCAGCAATATGTAGTCGATTGTGTTAGTTGGGTGTCTAGGCTAGCAGTGTTGGACATACGAACAAATTGAACTTATGAAAGTGCTCTCAGAACAGAACTTAGTCATGTGTAGGGGACTTACTGTATTTCATAATAAAAATGGTTTAAACATTGAAACCTCTTGATGAAGGTGAACCCTGACTATTCATTGGAAGGACTGATGCTGAACCTGAAGCTCCAATACTTTGGCCACCTCATTAGAAAACACCCTGATGCTGGGAAAGATTGAAGGCAGGAGGAGAAAGGGTTGACAGAGGACGAGATGGTTGGGTGGCATCACTGACTCCGTGGACATGAGTTTGAGCAAACTCTGGGAGATAGTGAAGGACAGGGGAGCCTGACGTGTTGCAGTCCAATAAACAGTAGCTTATTGGACATTGTGCAAACTTGGCTGACTTTTCTCATCACAGTGTATATGCACAACGAATCATCTTTTTAAAAGTTTCAGATTGGTTGCTGTAGGCGGTGACAGGTAAGTTGACACTCATCTTACATTCACTCCATCCCACTTCCCTTAAATCAGGCCTTTCCCTGCCCAGTGAAGAATCATATGCCAGGAGAAACTGTTCAGGAGAAATCTAGAAATCAATTCTGTCGACTTACCTTTGCGCTTTAGAGCAGAGCTTCAAGACCTCTGTGCAAGGTAAGCTCTGTTGTCTTACACATGGAAAAGGTGAATAAAGATAGATTCACTTAGGTCACTAGAGGTGGTGGCTTAACAGACGCTCAAGATTGTCCCGTATTCCAAACATTAAACTCACACTTCCCCTCTTCTACATGTCCATTAGTTTATTGTAATGAATCCTGAAGACGAAACAGATGTACTTGCCTGCCTGCTGAGAATCAATAATCATTTCACTACATTAAAATGTCTGTTCAGCCATTTTTCTTTGCTATGCAAACACGAGATCGATATTAATGTATCATAAAAATGTGGGACTCTGTACCCAGTGGCATCTATCTTCAGTGTGAAGGGTCTGAGTCTGTAAAAAGCTGATACATGAGTGCATGCATACACTCATCCCCAGCGTTGTATCTATGCTCTCCCTTAACCTTCAACTCTGCAGACATCCCTCCCTCCCAGTGTGCTCACTGGAAGGACCTCTAATCCTGCAGATGAGCAGAGGAGACATGTACCCTGAAACTGTGAAGACTGTGCCAGGCAAATAGATGTGCGCTTACTTCAAACCAGGAATGCAAATAGCTGGTCTACCCATCCTTCGTTACAACAATAACGGAGCATATCTAGATCCACTGATGTCTGTGCTTTTAGGAAAAACAGAAAAAGGAGGAGGACACTGTTAAATACATGTTCAGTTCAGTTCAGTTGCTCCATCGTGTCCAACTCTTTGCGACCCCATGAATCACAGCGCGCCAGGCCTCCCTATCCATTACCAGCTCCTGGAGTTCACTCAAACTCATGTACATTGAATCGGTGATGCCATCCAGCCATCTCATCCTCTGTCGTCCCCTCCTCCTCCTGCCCCCAATCTCTCCCAGCATCAGGGTCTTTTCCAATGAGTCAAGTAGACAATGTTAAATAGTAAGAGTGGCCACTTGTTAATGCCAGCTGTGTGTAAATAATGTAAGAAGCAAATTTTACAGTAAAAGAACTGAAAGCCAACACAGAGCCTTCTAAATAATACTGTGGTGACATTAGCTGACACTTTCAAGGCCCTTGCCTTTTACAGTGAGTTCGTTCTGATTCCTAGAGTTGTCTTATGGGGACAAGACAGATGTCATTATCCACAGTTTTATACGAAGAATCTTAAGCTTTGGATATAATAAGTGATTTGTCTAAGGTTGTAACATTAGCAGAGCATTGTGGAGGAACACTAAACCCTGGTACTTTTCTCCAGACAAAAGTCTGGAGGGCCCAGGGGGAGTTGGATTTTCCCCTCTCACTGCCTACTACAGCTTTGCTCAGTTACAGTTCACTAATACCAAGTGCCATTAGAAAAGGCAGACCTGACCAC
The DNA here is from genome assembly GCF_023699985.2 of Odocoileus virginianus. Lineage (NCBI taxonomy): Eukaryota > Metazoa > Chordata > Mammalia > Artiodactyla > Cervidae > Odocoileus > Odocoileus virginianus. Next base: position 87,649,575 of record NC_069677.1, on the reverse strand, counting down.
CAGAAAGAGGAAGAATGCCCTCAGTGGAAGGCGGTGGCTAGCAACCTTCCCGGCTGGAGGACACACACAATGAGAAGGCCAATGTGAAGCCACTGAAATCAGAGGAGTGGCTAGGAAAGAAATGCAAAGACCACAGGTCAGACCACATAATGTAATGAGGGGCTGGACAAGCTCACTCGCTTGCTCTCTCCCTCAGTCGTGTCTGACTCTTTTGTGACCCCATGGACTGGACCCACAAGGCTCCTCTGTCCATGGGATTCTCCAGGCAAGAATATTGGAGTGGGTTGCCATTTCCTCCTCCAGGGGATCTTCCCGACCCAGGGATCGAACCGACTTCTCCGGCATTGGCAGGTGGATTTTTTTTTTTTTCACCACTATGCTACTTGGGAAGCCCAGGCTGGACAAGTCAATTAATAACCCAGGGTAGGGACTCTGATGTGACAACAACTGGTTGAGACCCCCTAGGATGCGTGTCTCATTTTATTAGAGTGATGCAAGGATTGGGGGTTTGTTGCTGCTATCAGTACCAGCACATCCTTAGTGCAGAAAAGAGAGTGCATTTGGCTCATGGCTCTCCGGATGGTTTCATTGACTTCACTGTACATCTTGGGAACAGGCTGACATCGCACGCTCAGCTCCAGGAAGCACACCCTCCTAGAAGCTTAGGTAGAGAAATGCCTTCTGAGGATGACCAGAAGGTCACTTGCCCTCTCTGTGAAAGGTAAGTCAGTATTCAGGCACAGAGGCCATACAAGGTCAGCTAAAAGGTCTATCCCTATAGTAACCTCTTTGTCAAGACATCACATGAGAAAAACAAGGATAGCATAACCCCAAGTCAGATATAAAAAATCAAAACTTCAATTATTATCAAGAAGCCCATTTGAATGCACTCTTTATTGAGCATCCTCTAGAAGCCAAGTACAATCTAGGTATGGAAGATAGAACATTGGACAAACCCATTCTTCTCTCATGTGGAGACAACAAGTACATATACAAAATGTCAGATGTGAAAGATGAGACTGGGAACAAAACAGCAGGGTAGGGATAGAAGTGTCTGGGGAACTGCGATCTATTGATTCTATCTATCCATCTATTCTATCTCCCGTCTCTCTATCTACCTATTCCATCTATCTATCTATTCTATTTTATCTATCTACCCCTACAGTTATTTCTATATGTAGCTGTAGATACATATGTGTATGTGGCTATAGAAGGGGAGACTTCTTTCCTAAGGAGACATTGGAGCAGATCCTAAAGGAAGTAAGAGCAGGGCCTCACAGCCCACTCCAGTATTTATGCCTGGAGAAACCCATGGACAGAGGAGCCTGGTGGGCCACAGTCCACGGGGTCACAAGGAGTCTGACGCAACTGGAGTGACTTAGCACATAGCACGTAAATGAAGTAAGGAAAGAAATCTTTTGGATACTGGAGGGAGAGCACTTCACACAGGAGAAAGTGCACCAGCAAAGACCTCGGGTAGAAGCTCGCTTTGCTCAACCTGAGAGGCCAGCCTGGTGGGGGAGGAGTGAGTGAGAAGGGCAATCCAATCACTGGGGCAGAAAAGAGTGAAAGTCACGTGGGGATCAGGAAACATCTGGGCTCTTGCAGTGAATGAGGCGGGAGGCAGTGGGCAATCTGTCCAGGGATGGGACAGGATGGGTTTTTAAAGGGTCTTCTGGCTAGAAACTGACAAGCGAAGAGTGATGGAGATCAGATAGGAGGACATCACATCTGCAACATGGACTTAAGACCACTATCCTTTAAAAGTGAAATGTATTCTAGTGTATAATTGAGCCTTGAGCTGGTAGTTATTAATGCCATTGAATAATAAAAACACTTAAAAGGTAAAACATTTAAAAACTAAACATAAAGACACTGCTCAATTTTTCTTTGTTGGGTTTAAAGCTACTAGATACTCCATATTTCCAAAATAACTGTTAATCTCAATGATAATTGCTTAGAAATCACCTTTGAAGTCTCTTCAGTTCAGTTCAGTCACTCAGTCATGTCCAACTCTTTGCGATCCCATGAATTGCAGCATGCCAGGCCTCCCTTTCCATCACCAACTCCTGGAGTCCACTCAAACCCATGTCCATTGAGTCAGTGCTGCCATCCAGCCATCTCATCCTCTGTCATCCCCTTCTCCTCCTGCCCCCAATCCTTCCCAGCATCAGGGTCTTTTCCAATGAGTCAACTCTTCACATGAGGTGGCCAAAGGATTGGAGTTTCAGCTTCACCATCAATCCTTCCAATGAACACCCAGGACTGATCTCCTTTAGATTGGACTGGTTGGATCTTCTTGCAGTCCAAGGGACTCTCAAGAGCCTTCTCCAACATCACAGTTCAAAAGCATCAATTCTTCGGTGCTCAGCTTTCTTCACAGTCCAACTCTCACATCCATATATGACCACTGGAAAAACCATAGCCTTGACTAGATGGACCTTTGTTGGCAAAGTAATGTCTCTGCTTTTTAACATGCTATCTAGGTTGGTCATAACTTTCCTTCCAAGAAGTAAGCGTCTTTTAATTTCATGGCTGCAATCACCACCTGCTGTGATTTTGGAGCCCAAAAAAATAAAGTCTGACACTGTTTCTACTGTCTCCCCATCTATTTCCCATGAGGTGATGGGACCAGATGCCATGATCTTGGTTTTCTGAATGTTGAGGTTTAAGCCAACTTTTTCACTCTCCTCTTTCACTTTCATCAAGAGGCCTTTTAGTTCCTCTTCACTCTCTGCCATAAGGGTGGTGTCATCTGCATATCTGAGATTACTGATATTTCTCCCGGCAATCTTGATTCCAGCTTATGCTTCCTCCAGCCCAGCGTTTCTCATGATGTACTCTGCATATAAGTTAAATAAACAGGTTGACAATATACAGCCTTGACATACTCCTTTTCCTATTTGGAACCAGTCTGTTGTTTCATGTCCAGTTCTAACTGTTGCTTCCTGACCTGCATACAGGTTTCTCAAGAGGCAGGTCAGGTGGTCTGGTATTCCCATCTCTTTCAGAATTTTCTACAGTTTATTGTGATCCACACAGTCAAAGGCTTTGGCATAGTCAATAAAGCAGAAATAGATGTTTTTTCTGGAACTCTCGCTTTTTTTGATGATTCAGCAGATATTGGCAATTTGATCTCTGGTTCCTCTGCTTTTCCTAAAACCAGCTTGAACATCTGGAAGTTCTTGGTTCCCATATTGCTGAAGCCTGGCTTGGAGAATTTTGAGCATTACTTTACTAGCATGTGAGATGAGTGCAACTGTGCAGTTGTTTGAGCATTCTTTGGGATTACCTTTCTTAAGGATTGGAATGAAAACTAACCTTTTCCAGTCCTGTGGCCACTGCTGAGTTTTCCAAATTTGCTGACATATTGAGTGCAGCACTTTAACAGCATCATCTTTTATGACTTGAAATAGCTCATCTGGAATACCATCACATCCACTAACTTTGTTCATAGTGATGCTTTCTAAGGCCCACTTGACTTCACATTCCAGGATGTCTGGCTCTAGGTCAATGATCACACCACTGTGATTATCTGGGTCGTGAAGATCTTTTTCGTACAGTTCTTCTGTGTATTCTTGCCACCTCTTCTTAATATCTTCTGCTTCTGTTAGGTCCATACCATTTCTGTCCTTTATCAAACCCATCTTTGCCTGAAATGTTCCCTTGATATCTCTAATTTTCTGGAAGAGATCTCTAGTCTTCCCCATTCTGTTGTTTTCCTCTATTTCTTTGCATTGATCTCTGAGGAAGGCTTTCTTATCTCTCCTGGCTATTCTTTGGAACACTGCATTCAAATGGGAATATGTTTCCTTTTCTCCTTTGCTTTTCACTTCTCTTTTTTCCACAGCTATTTGTAAGGCCGCTTCAGACAACCATTTTGCCTTTTTGCATTTCTTTTCCATGGGAATGGTCTTGATCCCTGTCTCCTGTACAATGTCACGAACCTCCGTCCATAGTTCATCAGGCTCTCTGTCTATCAGTTGTTGGAAGAGGGTGTTTGCTGCAAAACAAACAGTTCTCTGCAAAACTGTGTTAGCCTTTGCCCTGCTTCACTCCAAGGCCAAACTTTCCTGTTACTCCAGGTGTTTCTTGACTTCCTACTTTTGCATTCCAGTCCCCTATAATGAAAAGGACATCTTTTTTGGGTGTTAGTTCTAGAAGGTCTTGTAGGTCTTCATACTCAGTAGCAAAATCCTCATTAGGAAAGCAGCCATTCAACCCTTTGAGGGAAAAAAATGGCTAAGCAGATACATAAGAATCGATACATACCAGTAAATTAAACCAATTTCCTTTGTCAACAAATCTGACAGAGACTTAGGAAACATTGTTAAACTTTCAAAGACAAAAGTATTAGAATAAATTGTGTGGTAGAGAATATTAGCAGTATAGTCAGATGAAAGCTTAGATGTTTCCAATACTTCAGCTTAAGTATTTTCTAGATTCTATTCCAGTAAGGAGATGTTTCAATACCTCCACTTATGTATTTGCTACATTCTATTCCAGTAAGGAGATGAATAATAAACGGCATCTTTTTAAGAGCCACCATTTGAAAAATTTATTGGAGACTACATCTTTATAAGAGTAATTTGTAAAATAGAAATGCTTGCTTGATGGGAAAACAGCTTGATGGAATCCCCAATAGAGAGGCTTCTTTGATTGGAATTTTTTAAAAAAACCTTTTCCAGGTGAAGATTATAGAAATAGCCCAACATGTGAAATTCACGTACTGCATCCTTCAAAAGCAAGCTGCTACAGCAAATGTTGTTGCATTTATAAAGGTAAAACTTGTGCATTTGTCATTAATTGTTTCATAACAAAGTACTACAAACATATTGGTTTAAATCAGTCCACATTCATGATCCCACAGCTTCTGGGGTCAGGAGTTCCGGCATGGGTTAGCTGAGTCTGCAGCAACAGGGTTTCTCTCAAGGCTGCAGTCAAGGAGAAGACCAGGGCTGCGGTCTCATCCAAGGCCCAACTGGGGAAGGATCTGTGGTCGGCAGGATTCAGTAATTCACTGGCTGCAAAACTGAGGGCCTCAGAAACTTGCTTGTTGTCAGCAGGGGGCTGCCTTTGCTTCCTGGCAGCAAGGGTCTGCCCATGTACTGGCTTAATTCATTAAAACCAGCTAAAGAGAAAGAGTCAGTCAAGATAGGCACTAGCTGGTCAGAAGTTACAATCTTGTGTAATATGATGGTAGACATGACAGCTCATCACCATTTCCATATTCTACTGGTTAGAAGCAAGCCACAGGTCCCACCCACACTCAAGGGCAGGGGATTTTATAGGGGAGTGTGTCCCAAGAGGTCTGATCATAGGATCCGCCTTAGAGTGTGCCTGATACAACCTGTAACAGGTAGCATTAATAAAATCTATGCAACACTTCATAATAAGTCAGAAGTGACCAGGAAAATTGTCCATTAGGATAGAGTTTCACTGGCTCTTTGCTGATAAAATACTTAACAGGGTTGTCAAAATTAAAAAAAAAAAGCAAACACAGTATGCTTTCTTTGTGCAATGACAAATGTTCCAGAAATATAAGTGACAAAGTTACACTACCTGGAAGATGTTTTGAAAAGTTAACATTCCCTTTGAAAAGAAAGGTGATGCTTTAATGACAATTAAGAAGTGACTTCAAAGAAACACAAGGAGGAAAAACTGAAAGACAAGTTAATTATCTGCAAAGTGTAAAGGACATAGGATGAAGGTGTCTAAGAGGGAATGATACTTCTCTGATTTTAACTTTATGTGCATTTTGACTTTTAGAAACATGTAAAAGTTTGATATTTTATCCATTTTTAAATTTTCACACAATTTTTTAAAGGTTATACTCCATTTATACTTATAACAAAATATTGGCTATATTCTCCTTGTTGTGCAATATATCCTTATAATCTTACAATATACCTTACACCAATCTTACCCTCCCCACCTCTATCCTGCCCTTTCCCCTTCTTCACCACTAATAACCACTAGTTTGTTCTCTGCACTTAGGAGTCTGTTTCTTTTTTGTATATTCACTAGTTCATTACATTTTTTAGATTCCATATGTAAGTGATATCATACAGTATTTGTCTTTCTCTGTATGATTTATTTCACTAGCATAATGCCCTCCAAGTCCATCCATGTTACTACAAAGGGCAAAATTTTGTTCTTTTTATGGCTGAGTAGCATTCCATTGTATATGTATCTGTATATGTACAGACACATATTTTATTATATATGTATAACATAATATTATATATGCTACATCTTTATTAATTCATCTGTGGGTGGATGCTTAGATTCATGTCCTGGTAATTATAAACAATGCTGTTATGAACACAGGGATATATGGATCTTTTTGAACTAGCATTGTGGGGTTTTCCTTCAAAGATATATCCAGGAGTTGAATTTTTGGGTCATACGGCAGTTTTATTTTTACTTTTTTGAGAAAACTCCATACTGTGTTCCACAGTAGCTACACCAATGTCCATTCCCACCAACAGTGGACAAGGCTCCCTTTTGTCCACACCCTAACACTTGTTATTTGTGTGCTTTTTGGTGACAGCCCTTCTGACAGGGATGAGGTGATATCTCACTGTAGTTTTGACCTGCATTTCCCTCGTGAATAGCAAACTTGAGCCTCTTCTCATGTGCCTGTTGGCTACTGTATTTCCTCTTTGGGAAAATGTCTATTCAGTTCTTCTGCCCATTTTTTAAATCAGGTGGTTCATTCTTTTTGATGTTGAGTTGTATATATGCTGTTATATATACTGAATATTAATCCTTTATTAAATCAGTAAGCATGAGAAGTGAGAGGTAAAATTTAAAAGAGAATATAGACTGAATTTTAAAAAGGAGAGAAAAGAAGCCCTCTATCCCCATTCCCATCAGCACTACAAAGCCGCAAAATATCTACCACTTTCAACCAACAAATTATGAAAAGAACTTTTGTTGCTTGGAGTTTGCATTTGATTATGTTTTGAGAGGGATAGAATAGAAAATTCCTTTCCAAATACATTTGATGGTAGGGGGAAAAAAGAGAGAGGGAAGGGAGAAAGGAAAGAAGGAAGGAATAAAAAACTACTTTTATAGACAGAGAATTTTTTTAAATGGTTGTTTGCTAACGTTGCTCAATGAGATGAAAATGTGTCACCTATAAAAGCTCTACTATCGGCAGAGAGAATGAAATTGCGAATACTTTAAATGAAGAAGTTTAGTGAGTTTTAAAGTTATTTGTTAACTTTAAATATATGTGGTGTTGTTCACTCATGAAGTTGTATCTGACTCCTTGCATCCCCATGGATTGCAGGATGCCAGGCTACCCTGTCCTCCACTATGTTCCAGAGTTTGCTCAAATTCTTGTGCACTGAGTCAGTGATACTGCCTAACCATCTCATCCTCTGTTGCCCCCTTCTCTTTTGGCCTTCAGTCTTTCCCACTGTAACGGTTCTTTTCAATGAGTTGACTCTTCGCATCAGGTGGCCAGAGTATTACTGGAGCTTCAGCTTCAACATCAGTCCTTCCAATGAATATTCAGGGTTGATTTCCTTCAGAATTGATGGGTTTGATCTCCTTTCAGTCCAAGGGACTCTCAAGAGCCTTCTCCAGCACTGCAAATCAAAAGCATCAATTCTTGGGTGCTCAGTCTTCATGGTCCAATTATCACATCCAAACACGACTACTGGAAAAACCATAGCTTCGATTGTATGGACCTTTGTCAGCAAAGTGATGTCTCTGCTTTGTATTATACTGTTCAGCTTTGTCTTAGGTTTTCTTCCAAGGAGCAAGCAGTCACCATCTGCAGTGATTTTGGAGCCCAAGAGAATAAAATCTGTCATTGCTTCCACTTGTCACCCTTCTATTTCCCATGAAGTTATACTTATTTAATTTAATTTTGAGCATGATTTTGGAGGAGAAAGGTGGTTCTCTCTCTCTCTCTCTCTCTCTCTCTCTCTCTCTCTCTCTCTCTGATACCTAGGAAAGAGGGATAAAGAATAAGAGAGAGAGGAGAAAGAAGAAAAGACACACAAACTGGTTACCAGTACATACATTAGTAGCTGAACACCAATTTGACCTGTAGGTGCAGTTTGCTCTTTTGGTTGAGCAAGGGCAGAGGCAGATCGTGGGAGGCCATCCCAAACCCCCCTGCAGGTGACCAAATGTCAGCCTTATTGATGAGACTTACATGGGATAAGAATAAGCTGTTCCCATAGCTCAGCTGGTAAAGAATCCACCCGCAATGCAGGAGACCCTGGTTCGATTCCTGGGTTGGGAAGATCCGCTGGAGAAGGGATAGGCTACCCACTCCAATATTCTTGGGCTTCCCTGGTGGCCTGGCTGATAAAGAATCCACCTGCAATGTGGGAGACCTGGATTCTATCCCTGGCTTTGGAAGATCCCCTGGAGAAGTGAAAGGCTACCTACTCCCGTATTCTGGCCTGGAGAATTCCATGGACTGTATAGTTCATGGGGTTGCAAAGAGTCAGATGCGACTGAGCAGCTTTCACTTCCACCATCAACCCCCTGGCAACGCAAGGGTCTTGAAACAGGAAGCAAATTTGTTCTTGGGGTTTATGTGAATTTATTTTCAACTCCACTTAAGTTTTAATGTATTTGCCATGCTGAATTACTTCTGGTTCATGCTATGCTTATAATTTGTCCTCTTAATAATGAAAAAGTGAGTTGGCTAAGGACCATTTGTCACTAGATTAATTGGGAGGGCAGAACCATACAGCGCGAATCTCCAGTGCATTTTCTCATACTCACAGAACAATCAGAACCGCTTAATTAAGCATTGAGAAGAGCTCTATTATCGACCAGCGGCTGAGTGTGCCATTCCTGGACTGACCTGCCTTCCATCCATTCATCGCCTGGATGCCTCCTTTTCTCTCTCTCTTTTTTTTTTTTTTTTTTGGATGCCTCCTTTTCATAGGAACCCATGAGCACTGCTCATTAACTTCCCTGCTGCTTCTTGAAAATGTGTCTATGCTTTTAGCATTTGTGTGCCCTTGAATGAATGATTTTATACCTTTTGTGTGAAATAGTACTATGCGGGTGAACAAAACATTTTTTTTTAAAAGGGCCTTGCTCTTTCAGATGTTGGTTCTGTCACTGCATCATACCTGCTCTTAAACTGTATTCTCGGGAAGATGCCTTTGTGCAAGTGTGTACTCTGCATTCCACAGTAGTGGGTTACCAGATAATGTTGTTATTTTTTAAATTGAAGTATAGTTGATTTACAATATTGTTTTAGTTTTTTATGTACAACATAGTGATTCAATATGTTTATAGACTATACTTCATTTAAAGTTATTACAAAATAATGTCTCATTTCCATGTGCTATACAATATATCCTTGTTATTTATTTTATACATAGTAATTTGTGTCTCTTAATCCCATACCCCTATCTCCCCGCTTCCTTCTTCTCACTGGAAAACAACAGTTCTCTATATCTGTGAGTCTGTTTCTATTTTGTTGGATGCATTTGTTTTTTAGATTTCACACATAAGTGATAACAGACTATTTGTCTTTGTCTGACTTATTTCAGTAAACCTAATACTCTCTAGGTCCATCCACATTGTTGCAAATGGTAGAATTCCATTCACTTTTATGGTTGAGTAATACTCATGTATAAATATGCTGCTGCTGCTAAGTCGCTTCAGTCATGTCTGACTCTGTGCGACCCCAGAGACGGCAGCCCACCAGGCTCCTCTGTCCACAGGATTCTCTAGGCAAGAATATTGGAGTGGGTTGCCATTTCCTTCTCCAGTATAAATGTGAATATACCACAATTCCTTTCTACTCACCTGTTGATGGGCGCTTAGGATGCTTCTGTATCTTAGCTATTGTAAATAATGCTGCTAAAAACTTTAGGGTAGACGTATGTTTTCAAGTTTGTGTTTTTGTTTTCTTCAGGCACGTGCACAGCAGTGGAATTGCTGGATAATATCGTAGTTCTACGTTCAGTTTTCTGAGGAACCTCCATATGGATTTTCCATAACAGCTGCACCAATTAGGAATCCCATCAACTGCGTGGTAGGGCTCTATTTTCTCCTTGCCAACATTTGTGATTTATAGACATTTTGATGATAGCCAGTTTGACAGATGTGAGGTGAGGTCTCATTGTGGTTGTGATTTGCACTTCTCTTATGATTAACCATGTAGAGCATCTTTTTTTTCATGTACCTGTTGGCCATGTGTGTATCTTCTTTTGGAAAATGTCTGTTTGGCTATTGTGCTAATTTTTTAAATTGGGTTCTTTTTTTTTTGATATTGAGTATCAGTTCTTTCATATGAGCTTTTTTGACATGGAGTATGAACTATACAAAAAAAGATCTTCATGACACAGATAATCATGATGGTGTGATCACTCACCTAGAGCCAGACATTTGGAGTCTGAAGTCAAGTGGGACTTAGGAAACATCACTACGAACAAAGCTAGTGGAGGTGATGGAATTCCAGTTGAGCTATTTCAAGTCATAAAAGATGATGCTGTGGAAGTATTGTACTCAATGTGCCAGGAAAACTCAGCAGTGGCCACAGGACTGGAAATGGTCAGTTTTCATTCCAACGCCAAAGAAAGGCATTGCCAAAGAATGTTCAAACTACCGCACAATTGCATTCATCTCACATGCTAACAAAGTAATGCTCAAAATTCTCCAAGTGAGGCTTCAACAGTAGATGAACTGAGAACTTCCAGATATTCAAACTGGATTTTGAAAAGGCAGAGGAACCAGAGATCAAATTGCCAACATCTGTTGGATCATCAAAAAAGCAAGAGTTCCAGAAAAACATCTACTTCTGCTTCATTGACTACACAAAAGCATTTGTGTGGATCACAACAAACTGTGGAAAATTTTTAAAGAGATGGGAACAACAGACCACCTTACCTGCCTCCTGAGAAATCTGTATGCAGGTCAGGAAGCAACAGTTAGAACTGGACATGCAACAACAGACTGGTTCAAAATAGGGAAAGGAGTACATCAAGACTGTATATTGTCACCCTGCTTATTTAACTTATATGCAGAGTACATCATGTGAAATGCTGGGCTGGAGGAAGCACAAGCTGGAGTGTTGCCGGGAGAAATATCAATAACCTCAGATATGCATATAATACCACCCTTATGGCAGAAAGAAAAGAGGAACTGAAGAGCCTCTTGATGAAAGTGAAAGAGGAGAGTGAAAAACCTGGCTTAAAACTCAACATTCAAAAAGCTAAGATTATAGCATCTGCTCCCATCTCTTCATTGCGCTGACAGAATTTATTGTCTTGGGTTCCAAAATCACTGCAGATGGTGACTGCAGCCATGAAATTAAAAGATGCTTGCTCTTTGGAAGAAAAGCTATGACCAACCTAGACAGCATATTAAAAAGCAGAGACATTACTTTGCCAAAAAGGTCCGTCTAGTCAAAGCTATGATTTTTCCAGTAGTCATGTATGGATGTGAGAGTTGGACTGTAAAGAAAGCTGAGCACTGAAGAAGTGATGCTTTTTCACTACAGTGTTGGAGAAGACTCTTGAGAATCCCTTGGGCTGCAAGGAGATCCAACCAGTCCATCCTAAAGGAAATCAGTCTTGAATATTCTTTGGAAAGACTGATGGTGAAGCTGAAACTCCAATACTTTGGCCACTTGATTCAAAGAACTGACTCCTTGGAAAAGATGCTGATGCTGGGAAAGACTGAAGGCAGGAGGAGAAGGGGACAACAGAGGATGAGATGGTTGGATGGCATCACCGACTCAATGGACATGAGTTTGAGCAAGCTTTGGGAGTTGGTGATGGAGAGGGAGGCCCAGAGTTTTATAGTCCATGGGGCCGGAAAGAGTCAGACATGACTTAGCGACTGAACTGAATGAGCTCTTTATGTGTTCTGGATCTTAATGCCTTATTGGGCATACCAATAATTTCTTGCATTCAGAAGGTTGTATATTTATTTCGTGGGTGGTTTTCTTTGCTATGCAGAAGCTTTTAAGTTTAATTAGGTCTGATTTTTCATTTTTGCTTTTATTTATTTTGCTTTAGGAAGATAGAAAAAATTATTGGTAAGATAAATGTCAAAAGGTGTTCTGCCTATGATCTCTTCTAGGAGTTTTATGGTTTCTGGTCTTACATTTAGGCCTTTAATCCATTTTGAGTTTATTGACATATATAATGTGAGGAAACATTCTAATCTCATTTTTTTACAAGTAGCTGTAGTGTGTACATATATGTGTGTGTGTATACATACAATGGAATATCACTCAGACATAAGACATATAGATAGATAGATAGATATAGATATAGATGACTTCCCAGGTGGCACTAGTGGTAAAGAACCCTCCTGTTAATGGGGGAGACATAAGAAATGAGGTTCAATTTCTGGTTTGGGAAGATCCCATGAAGAAGGAAATGGCAGCCCACTTTAGAATTCTTGCCCGGAGAATCCCATGGACATAGGATCCTAGCAGGCTACAGTCCACAGGGTTACAATGAGTCATACACCACTGAAGCCACTTAGCCCGTATGTATATCACTTCTGCTTATTTATTCATCTGTGGATGAACACTTAGATTGCATTCACATCTTGGCTATTATAAATAAAGCAGCCATGAATCTTGGGATGCATGTATCTTTTTGAGTTAGTGTTTCTGTTTTGTTCAGATACATACCCAGGAGTGGCTTCCCTTTGGCTCCGCAGGTAAAGAATCTGCCTGCAACACAGGAGACATTGGAGATGTGAGTTCGATCCTTGGGTGAGGAAAATCCTCTAGAGAAGGTAGGTGGCAACACACTCTAGTATTCTTGCCTGAAAAACTCAGTGGACAGAGGAGTCTGGCTGAATACAGTTCAAACAGTCGCGAAGAGTGGGACATAGCTGAGTGACTAAACACACATTCATACATGTACCTACTCTTTTTTTATTCTTTTCCCATATAGATCATTACAGAGTATTGAGAAGAGCTCCCTGTACTATATAGGAGATCCTTATTAGTTATCTACTTTATATATGGTAATGAGTATACTTTGGCCACCTGATGCGAAGAGCTGACTCTTTGGAAAAGACCCTGATGCTGGGAAAGACTGAGGGCAGGAGGAGAAGTGGATGACAGAGGATGAGATGGTTGGATGGCATCACTGACTCAATGGACATGAGTTTGAGCAAGCTCAGGAAGATAGTGAAGGACAAGGAAACCTGGCCTGCTGCGGTCCATGGGGTCCCAAACAATCAGACACAACTTAGCAACTGAACAACAACAAATGTGTGTATGTCAATCCCAACCTCCCAATTTAATCATTCCCCCACCTTGCTTTCTCACCTGGTACCATAAGTTTGTTTTCTGTGGGAGTGTTGATGGAAGAAAGCTTCTAGGAGGTTCCACATGGCATGAAGATAAAGACATGGTTCCTGAAAAGTAATCCTAATACTAGCAAACAATTTTTCAGTTTGGGTCTACCATGAAGCTGATGCTAAGGCAGGATTAGAAAGGATTGTGCAAGAGATGTATTACAGGAAAGAATAGGAAAAGGTGGAGATGTAACATGGAAACCAGGTTGCAAGTTTGACACTATGGAAGGACAGCAGGAAAGAAGGAGTGAATCAGGAGGAGTCTGGGACTGTAGCACAGTTCGAAAACGTTTTGGCCAGGCCCAAGGGGTTCGCCTACCTTACCCAGTGAGGGTGCATTACCACCTGGGACCTGTCTGCAGGAGTGTGGCTTCAGGGTGATCTCCCAGCAGCAGGGGATCTCAACAGTGCATTTCTATGGTGGCCACTTATGGTAGTAAGCATTTATACCACGCTTACTACATACTAGGCTGTTAATCCTCAATCTTTACAACACCCTGTGACACAGTCACTAGTGTTAGGTTCATTTTACAGGTGATTATATAACAGAATATAAATGGACTCTTCCTTACTCATTATAGACTTTATTTCAATTTTGTTCTAACATTGCTTCTTAATCCTAAAGTTCTTTTCTTATCACTATCGTTTTGTTTCATCTGTCCCTTTCCAATGCTCTTTTTAAGATGCTTCTTTTTTCTAATCAGTATTATCCCTTTGAACTTTTGAAATAAAGGAAAATTTCTATATCTGTATTGCTCCAGACAGTAGACGCTGGCCACATGTGGCTACCAAGTAGTTGAAATATGGCAGTTTTTAGGTGAGTCGAAAATTCAGAATCTGATTCGCCAACACCTCAAGAGCAAATCCAGGCTTCCCAGGGAGTGTAGTGGTGAAGAATCTGCCTGCCAACACAAGGGACATGGGTTTGATCCCTGGGTCCGGAAGATCCCCTGGAGAAGGGCATAGCAACCCACTCAAGCATTCTTGCCTGGAGAATCCCATGGACAGAGGAGCCTGGTGGGCTACAGTCCAAAGGATCACAAAGAGTCAGACACCACTGAAGCCACCTAGCAGGCAGGCACGCACACACGCATGCACACGAGGTGTGTGCATTTCCCAGGTGTGAACTCACAATGGTCAGGCTCAGAAGAGTGAAGTATAAAACCACAAGGACATTTTAATTTAGAACAGAAAACATCGCCACGTGGTGAGCGAAGCTTCTTGAGTTCACATGCTCAGCACAGTCCTTCCCTAAACTGTCAGTGCTGTGAGCTCAGTCACTCAGTTGTGTCTGACTCTCTGCAACCCCACGGACTGTAGCCCATCAGGCGCCTCTGTTTATGGGATTTCCCGGCGAGAATACTAGGCTCAATTGCCATTTCCTATTCCAGGGACAGGGAAGCCTAGTGTGCTGCAGTCCATGGGGTCACAAAGAGTCAGACACGACTAAGCAATTGAACCACAACACTCCAGGGGATTTTCCTGATCTTGGGATCGAACCCCATGTCTCCTGCATTGGCAGGTGGATTCTTTACCACTGAGCAATTTAGGAAGCCCTGTGTGGCCAAGCAACTGACCAGGAATTAAATAATAAAAATAACTTATGAAACCAAATCCAACCTCAGTACTCCAACCCTGAATCAATCCTTGGATACAGAGTTGTGGACGAAACGGAAAGGAATAGCTTTACTGCTTTGGCAGGCGAAGGGGGCCACAGTGGGCTAATGCCCTCAGAGCTGTGTGTCCTGACCTGGGGGGAGTTGGGAGGGTCAGGGATCAGCTTGTGGACATTCTTCTGATTGATGGGTGGTGAGATAACTGGCAGTCAGCATCATCAACCTTCTGGTTCCAACGGGTCTGGGGTCTCCCTTTTCATGGGTGGTATACTTCTCCTACCCGATGGGGGTTTCTGTATCTGCAAAACAGCTCAAAGATATTGATATGCATACCCCTTGAGGGTGCAGGAGACTCTGCCCCAGGCCTTCAGTACTGTTTCCCTTCACTGTTCCTCCCCTCGTCTCTTATCCCCTCCCTTCCTAATTAACCGCTGGTTGAACTTGCCCTTTAGAACTCAAGGAATGAAGCCCATCTCCTGTAATTAAGAAATGGGGGGGGGGCACAGAAAGACTTTTTGTACCCCGAGCCCCATGGGGTCCTGCTCAGTATCACTTACACAAATCTACATTAAGAAATGTAAAAGGTCAGAAAGGGAATAAACATTCCTCCAAAGAGAACAGGCATATGTGCTCAGTCATGTTCGACTCTGTGAATCCATGGACGGTGCAGCCCATTAGGGTTCTCTGTCTGTGGAATTTTCCAGGCAAGAATACTGGAGAGGGTTGCCGTTTCCTTCTCCAAGGGATCTTCCTGACCCAGGGATCAAACCCGCCCCTCCTGTGTCTCCTGCTCTGGCAGGTGGGTTCTCTACCCCTGAGCCCACAGCCAGTAAGCACATGAAAAGGTGCTCAGTGTCACTAATCATTAGGGAAATGAAAATAAAAACCTCAATGAGATACCACTTCACATATATTAAGATGGCTATTACCAAAATAAATCAGTAAACAAGCAAAGGAAAAAGAGCAAGTATTGGTGAGCATGTAGACAAATTGGTGTCCTTCCGCACTAGTGGTGAGAATGTAAAATGATGTCGGTGCTGTGAGACATTTTGGTGGTTGATCAGAAGTTAAATGTAAGATTATCACATGATCCAGCCATCCTAAGTGTTTACCCAAGTGAACTGAAAGGACAGACTCTGAGGACACCGGTGTTCTTACAGCACTGCTCACAATCGCCAGAAGGTGGAAATAGCCCAAATGCCACCAACAGATGAGTGAATTAATGAAATCTAATTTATACATACAACAGAGTAGTGTTCAGCCGTAAGAAGGAAGTTCTGATACATGCTACAAAAAGGATCAATATTGAAAATATTATCCTCAATGAAAGAAGTCAGAGATGAAAAGATAGATATTGCATTTTCCCATTTATATGGGATATCTAGAAAAAGCAAATGGCTTCCCTGGTGGCTCAGAGGGTAAAGAATCTGCCTGCAATGGGGGAGACCTGGGTTCAGTCCCTGGGTGGGGAAGATCCCCTGAAGGAGGGCATGGCAACCCACTCCAGTATTCTTGCCTGGAGAATCCCCATGGACAGAGGAACCTGGCGGGCTGCAGTCCATGGGGTCACAAAGAGTCGGATATGACTGATCGACTAAGCACAGCACAAAGCAACAGAAAGTAGAGTAGCGGTTACCTGAGGCTGAGAGGTGAGGATGGGAGTTAGTGCTTGATGGGTACAGAGTTCCTGTCTGAGAAGATGAAGATGTTCTGGGGATGGATGGTGGTGATGGTAGCACAACACTGCATACTTACTGACACGTAAAAAAAAGCTGGAGTCTTAGTCACTGACTCCTGTCCAACTCTTAGTGATCCCATGGATCATGTAGCCCATCAGGCTCTTCTGTCCATGGGATTCTCCAGGCAAGAACCCTGGAGTGGGCAGCCAACTCCTTCTCCAGGGGATCTTCCCAATCCAGGGATGGAACCCGGGTCTCCTGCATTACAGGCAGATTCTAAATTGTACACTTAAAAAAATGGTTAAAATCATAAATATCATGTTGTGTTACTTTACCACAATAAAAATACTTTTTAAAAGAAATGAGTTAAATCACAAAAGTATTGAAACTCAATGTAGATATGGCCAAACCAGCTCTTCCAATAGTTAGAAAATGTACATGAAAAAACACTTCATAATGAGAAGGTTGCTAGTGACCGTGGTGTCGGCCCAGAGAGAAATGCTTAGTAGACATGAACAGTCTTACCAATGGGTCCATTGGCACTTTATGCCTTTATCCAGCTCCTCAAAAGCTATGGCTAGGTCAGCGTGACAAGAAAATCGGAAATGCATCTGGTTCTTCCACCAGTCCACACAGCTTAAATGGGTAGCACCTGTAGTCCTCCACTGACTTGTCATTTCTTAGCAAGATGACTGGTCCCACTTCTTCCGTGCAACACATTCTTTCCTTAAATATGCTCATGTGCGTGCATGCATGCTAAGTTACTTCTGTCATGTCTGATTCTTTCGTAGCCCCATGGACTGCAGCACATCAGGCCCCTCTGTCCATGGGATTTCTCAGGCAAGAATATTGGAGTGGGTTGCCATTCACTCATCCAGAGGATCTTCCTGACCCAGGGATCAAACCCACATCTTCTGTGTCTCCTGCATTTTACAGATGGAATCTTTACTGCTGAGCTACCAGGGAAGCTCCCAGCCAGCAGATCAGTCTATCTCTTTAAAAAGATTTACCTCTCTGCCTTGATCTGTTTATTGCTTGCTTCATCAAGTATAGTTCCTTATTTAGGGGAGCTGAGGATGAATTTCTACAAACCCTTTTAAGAGCAGGAACCACAAGAATCTGTTGACCTCATGATGCTATTCTAAGGAGTTAGAGCCACCTGCAACTTTGCCTCTGCGGGAGAAGAAAAAAAGAAGCCAAAGAAATCATTTGAAGAGCTTTGCCTATCACATAATTAATAAAGTACTATACAAAAGATAAGGACAGAATTATTGCCATTAATAAATGAAGATAAAACAACAGGGACAGACCTAATTTGCTCAGTCCTGCTCCATACATCTTTCAGATCACTTAAGCCTTATCTTCTAATCAATTTATGATGCTAATGGTTTGAGCATTATTCTTGCCACTGGGCACAGACTGTTACACAGAGCCTGGGGAAAGAAGATCTTGAACAGGAGAAAGTTCCTGTATTTGAAAAAAAAATGTATTTTCCTCTCAGGACTTTGCATAGATTGATTAAATCTAGAGTAAGCTCCAGACATGTGAATTTTTTTTTTAAGCCAGAGGCAAATGTGGCATCATTTACAGCAGAAGGATGTATATACTTTCATATATATTGTCATTTTTATTTAAAATGACACTTTCCCATACTTGTGCAACCAGTAGTACCAAAGTATAATCTGTGGTTTGAACCTCTAGAAAAACCTTTAGATTTCCTGTGTATGATGATTAATTTTTTATATACTATGAGAATAAAATGAAAAGTTACATCCTCAACTTACTGTTTATATTAGTGGAAAGATTTGACTATGCTATTAGCGTACTTTTTCAAGTATAATGAAAAGACTTTTATTTTTAATTAAGGTCACTGGTGATGACTGCAAGTCATTGCTTCTACGCAAACATTACAGGGGACTGAAGTTTTTTGGTGTTTTATCATTTCACACTCTTTCAAGTTTTGTAGCCTTTGTTCATTAATAGTTTCACGCAAAGAGAAAGCCAGTGACATGACTCTGCAAATAAACTGTTGATGTTGTTGACACAAAGCTCTTAGAGAGCTCAAATCCTTTCTGAATATAAGTGGGGAGTTGATGGCTGTAACCTCTGCTAGGAATTTTAATGACACTTGACAGAACAGCCATCTTTTGTCCCTATGAGGGATTGGTTCCTGGACCCCCACAGATACCATAATCCAAGGGTGCTCAAGTGCATTATACAAAATGGCATATTGTTTGCGTATAACCTACATTCTCCCATATACTTCAAGTCATCTCAGATTATTTATAATATCTAATACAATATGAATGCTGTGTAGATAACTACCTTTACATACTGTCCATGGGGTTCTTCAGGCAAGAATACTGGAGTGAATTGTTGATGCTTTCGAATTGTGGTATTGGAGAAGACTCTTGGGAGTCACTTGGACAGCAAGGAGATCAAACCAGTCAATCCTAAAGGAAATCAACCCTGAATAATCATTAGAAGGACTGATGCTAAAGCTGAAGCTCCAATACTTTGGTCACCTGATGTGAAAGCTGACTCACTGGAAAAGACTTGATGCTGGGAAAGGTTGAAGGCAGGAGAAGAAGGTTGTGACAGAGGATGATATGGTTGGATGGCAACACCAACTCAATGGACATGAGTTTGAGCAAACTCCAGGAGATAGTGGAGGACAGAGGAGCCTGGTGTGCTGCAGCCCATAGGGTCACAAAGAGTCAGACATGACTTAGTGACTGAACAACAACCAATAGTACCAGAACACAGCAAATTCAAGTTCTGCTTTTTGGATTCTTCTGGAGCTCTTTTTCTTGAATATCTCTGATAAAAATTTGGTTGAATCTACAGATGTGAAACCAGAAGATATGAAGGGCCAACTGTGTAATGATTGAGATCACAACCAGACACCTAAGATGTCTGGCTCCTAACCTGTCCTTCACCCCTCCTCCAACGGGCTCCCCAAAGAATATCTTCATCCAAGAACAACAGCAGTTGAAAATCAGAGTATCATGTTATTAACAGCTGCTGACACTATTCCAGATGACCAAGGGTGAAGATGCATTGGAGATTTGGGGGATCTATGGCTGCTGATCCTGGGCTAGCCCGGGATGCAAAATTATAACCGAGATTTGTCCATATCTGCTTTTTGCTTTTCTTTCTTCTAGGTCAGCTTCATGCTCAGCCAACTTTCCGTTGTTGGAGCCTGGTAGAATCAGGTGTACATATCACCTGCTTAACAATCATAAAAGAAAGCATTCTTTTTTCATATGTCCAGTGGATGGCCTGGGAGTAACTCTGATACGGATCACATGCCCCTTTCCAAACGTTTCACTGGACAAGATTGTGAAATATGCTCAAGGTACGGCCATATTAAAAAGCAGAGACATTACTTGGCCAACAAAGGTATGTCTAGTCAAAGCTATGATTTTTCCAGTGGTCATGTATGGATGTGAGAGCTGGACTATAAAGAAAGCAGAGTGCCAAAGAACTGATGTTTTTCAACTGTCATGTTGGAGAAGACTCTTGAGAGTCCCTTGGACTGCAAAGAGATCCAACCAGGCCACCCTAAAGGAAATCAGTCCTGAATATTCATTGGAAGGACTGATGCTGAAGCTGAAGCTCCAATACCTTGGCCACCTGATGCAAAGAACTGACTCCTTGGAAAAGACCATGATTCTGGGAAAGATTGAAGACAGAAGGCAGGAGGAGAAGGGGATGACAGAGGATGAGAAGGTTGGATGGCATCACCAACTCGATGGACATGAGTTTGAGCAAGTTTCCTGAGTCGGTGATGGGCAGGGAGGCCTGGGGTGCTGCAGTACACGGGTTCGCAAAGAGTCGGACACGACTGAGCGACTGAACTTAACAGTCTTGTTTGTGTGTCCGTATCAGGGTCAAGCCACACTTAGAAGAGTCACGTGGTCTGGAAGTAGAGAAAGGATGCCTCCTCGGGGGGAGAAAGAATGTCATGTAGTTCCAGGAAAAGTATGGGGGGTGGGGTACAGGAAAAAACAGGTGACATCCCCTTTCTCAAAATCCAAATGAAGCATGCATGCAAGAGAGACACAAAGAAAGACAGAAAGAGACAGAGAGAGGAGAGAGAGTCAGAGGCACAGGAAGCACTCAGTAAATGCTGTGGAAGGTAGGATGTCCTTTCTTGGTTCTGGTGCTTTGCCTGCACCCCTGCACTCATAGGCATGGTGTGTTCTATCATCTCTAAGAGCTTCACTTAGAAACTGATCTTAGTGGGCACCCAAGAAGGGCTGTGGAATAGATTTTCAAGATATCAGGTCTGCATGAAATACTCCTCAAGATGTTTGCCTTAAAATGTAGAAAGGGATCCTGGGGAAAGTTAGCAAATCTGGGCTCCCTCTCAAAGTAGAAACTGACAAGCATTTTAGCACAGTGTAACATCATGCAGTAATATAGGCATGTTTTCCTGATGCAGCCACACACTCTGAACAAAGCCTTATTGTGTGAAGGACACAGTGTGTCTCAGTGGAAAGAATGCAAGTTTGGGCATCAGATGGCCTCAGATCCCAACTTCACCGCTTATCAGACCCTGGGAAAATCACTTAACTCTGTCAACTTGTTTTCTTATCTGTAAAGATTAGTGCTAATAGCATCTTCCCTGGTGGCTCCGTGTGGCAGAATCCGCCTGCCAACGCAGGAGACACAGATTCAATCCCTGGGTCCAGAAGATACCCTGGAGAAGGAAATGACAACCACCCACTCCAATATTCTTGCCTGGGATATCACATGGACGGACGAGCCAGGCAGGCTATGGTCCAGAAGGTCTCAAAAGAGCCAGGCATGGCTTAGGCTTTGGGAGGGGGGGGACCCTACTATGACCTACACACTCGGGCTGCCAAAAGACCCAAGGTGACTCTGGGAGACCTTAAGTGCTCAGCTGTGAGATGCCACTGCTGGAGGAGAGACAGTTATTGAAAGCAGGAGGCTGAGCATCAGGTAGGATGATCTGGTTTTCTAGATGGTCCTTCGCAATGTCCCCTATGCTTTCAATTTTCTGTTTCTTATGGGATCAGACTAGATGGGTAGCCTAACTCAGTTTTCCAACTTGGAGGGCAGAGTACATGGAATGATGCAAACCTGAGGTCAGGAATCACTCGGTCTAAGGGGCACCCTAATACATCAGGTCACAAGGACTGTCAACGCTTCCTTAACTTCCTCTCTCTTGCTTACACTCCTCAGAGACTCTGCCCTCCCACCTGAGAAGATTCTGTCCTGTTTGCAGCACAGGTTTCTCTCCTCTGTACCACTCTTTCAGTATGTCTTTAAGAGTAGGTAGTTATAAGCCCCTGGCCCCTGGCCTACAGGTCCTGCATTTGAACCTGCTCTGATTCTCTCTGAGATCTGCTACGTTCCCTCTTTGCCCACCTCCATAGCCCAGCCCCAAAGTGTAATATCCAGCATCCCAACACTCTCCCCCAGAAAAGAGTGGGGCAGCTATATAGTTTTTTTTAAGCCAGGTAATCTAATGAGGAAAGAAGAATCTGACAACCAGTCTCTTCTATGGCATACAAAGCAAAACAAAACAATGAAACCGATCAGTGAACTAAAGCAGTTGGACACTTCATCTCACAAAACAAAACATGTTATTCCATTTATCCATGACTCATATGCCAGTGCTAATCCCCACCTAGACCTCTTATTCTCTGTGATAGCTTCCTGGGGGGATCATCTCCCCACTCTACCTCCTCTATTAATTCAGACTCAGCATCATAGCTATTTTATTCCCCTATTACCTTCATGTGATTTCACTCCCTTAGCTTCTCCTGCCTAATTTTATTTTTTCCAATTTGTTTTGTGCTCCTTCCATATGAGTCATATAGTGGAGTATAATTAATAAGAAATTGGGCTTTGTTTCAGGTACTGGCTGGCTGACACTTCCAGAGATGTCCAGAATTTGGTAGAAAAGTATTCATTATGCTTTCATGTGTCGAAGCTCTGCCCTAGGTGTTTGTGGAAAGAATACACTGAAAATGGAAACAGGAGATGAATGGACCCCATTGCCACGGGAGGATCAGATTACAGGACTGTGGTCAAGCCACAAATGTGGGTATGTCTGCAAGGAGATGGGAGACTTTCTAAAAGACTCTCAGCCGTCCATCCCACATTTATTGGTCTTATCTAGATAAAGGACCAGGCTTCCCTGGTGCCCCAGTGGTAAAGAATCCACCTCCAATGCAGGAGATATAGGTTCAGTCCCTGGGTCAGGAAAATCCCCTGGAGAAGGAAATGGCAACCCACTCCAGTGTTTTTGCCTGGGGAATCCCAGGGACAGAGGAGCTAGTGGGCTACAGTCCATGAGGTCTCAAAGAGTCAGACACGACTGAGCAACTATACAATGAGAACAAGGTGAAGGACTATATTGGAATGAGCGAGTGGCTCTAATTCCAGTGATCTTTGTGCATAAGAAAATGAAGGTACCAATTTGGGCGATCAGGTTGGGTGGGAGGAGTTTGCTTCACCCCCTTAGAAATCAATCAAGGGTGTTACAGAGCCCAGAGTGTGGATCTTGGCACAACACAAGCTTTCTCAGAGCTGCTGGGCTAGCTGTCTAATTCTCACAAAGCTCCACCCCAGTCTCCCCAGAAAATTCTCAGTGACTTTGCAAGTGAGGTCACTGCAAACATTCAGCTAGTTCACCCTCTGCAGTCGCAGCCCTCTCTCCCTCTCTGCCATCTAGCTGGTGGCTGGTTGTACAGTCTGATCCCAAGTTGAGCACTTCTAAGAATTCCCAGTGATCCCTAGAGTGGACACTTTCAGACTACTACTAAGAAGCTCTAGGTCTTTTTCATCATCAGTATCTCTTCTCCTGCATTTCCAGAGTGAATCAAGTGGTAAGTTCAGCATGAAGTTCATGGAAACCTAAATCTTAGGTCCTGATGGCTTAGACATTAAAAGGACCACCACTTTTGCATAAAGTGTGCAAAATCTCCTCTATTATCCATGAACAGGGTTTACCCCTGACCTAGAGAGAGCTAGTGATGAAGGTCAGTCAAGGAATATCAGGAAAAGCAAGATGCAGAAGGCCTTTCTTCTATGGCCCACATTGGGATAAACTACAGATCCCACCACACACGTTGACTTGTCCTGCAAAATTTGCTACAGCTCATGTAGAGTGCTTTGGGTAAAACCGTACTTGTTTCCAAGAAGCAGCTGTTTGGACCCAGGCTTAGAACTTAACCTGAAGCAAGACTGTGGTCCCCGTAGGAAGGAGAAGCAGTCCCCTTCTCAGGGGCTGTGTATGGTTTCTTCCCCATAGGATATTTGTAGGTTAATATTTGCATGTGCAGAGACACAACATGTATTTCTCCACAGCAGATCACAGCACAGTCAACAGCCCGCGTTCCCTCTGGTGATGGGAAAAACATATGTGATCCTGACTCTTCCAGGAAGCTAGGTCCCTTCTGGTTTAAAACTTCAGGGCAAATGCTCAAACAATTCAGAATCTTGGTACTTAACCAATAGCTGCCTATCGTCAAACCTGTTCTGATACAGGAATCGCTATTTCCAAGGGACCCACTACGTCAGTAAGCAACGCCCTTTCACACCAGTACACAGTGGGAAAGGAAGCACCGGGCCAGTGGAGCTGAGGTGGGGGCTGTCAGGGGCTCTTCGGGCAGAGCACACCCGAGGCAGGAGAGTGGAAGGAGCAGGAATGGGTCCCTGGGCCTTACTTAAGCTGTCGCAGGGCTGTCTTCCCTCCAGAGGCCCCAGCGGAGGGTCTGTCCCTGGCTTTTCTAGCCTTGTGGCCACAACTCTCTAGTTTTCAAGGCCAGCACCTTCAAATCTGACTCTGTGTTCTTACCTCTTCAAGTCCCCTTCTCCTCTGTGCATTGTCAAATCTTCCCCCTCCCTCCCTTTTATGAAGAATACCCTTGATCACATTTAGGACCAACCTTGACAGTCCAGGGTAGCCTGCCCTTACCAATATCCTTAAATTCATCATATCTGCAAAGATCCCCTCCCATACCCTTTTTGTTATACAAGACAACACTCATAGGGGTTAAGATAGAGATATGTTTGGGGGAGCTATTTTTTCGAGGCTCCACCCTGAGGTCAAATCTATGTTTCTTCAAAGTTTCCCAGAGGCCACATATTTGAGTGGGCATCAGTCCATTTCTTAATCATATTAATAGTATCTTAGCCTCAATTTGGAAAGTTCAGTTCAGTTCAGTTGCTCAATCATGTCCAACCCTTTGTGACCCCATGGACTGCAGCATGCCAGGCCTCCCTGTCCGTCACCAACTCCCAGAGCTTGCTCAAACTCATGTCCATCGAGTCAGTGATGCCATCCAATCATCTCATCCTCTGTCATCCCCTTCTCCTCCTGCCTTCAGTCTTTCCCAGCATCCACATTTTTTCCAAGGAGTTAGTTCTTTGCATCATGTGGCCAAAATGTTGGAGTTTCAGCTTCAACATCAGTCCTTCCAATGAACACTCAGGACTGATCTCCTTTAGGATGGACTGGTTGGATCTCCTTGAAGTCCAAGGGGGCTCTTAAGAGTCTTTTCCAACACCACAGTTCAAAAGCATCAAGTCTTCGGTGCTCAGCTTTCTTTATAGTCCAACTCTTACATCCATACATGACTACTGGGAAAACCATAGCTTTGACTAGATGAACCTTTGTTGGCAAATTTGGAAAGAAATCGGTGTCTATACTATGCTGACCAAAATCCTACCTTGCAGGAAGAGTCTTAGGCTTAGAATTATTTATCTGATTTACTTGGCTGAACCACAGAAGGCATTACCCATTAGAAATGCCCATCGGCTGTGAATGAAATTAGTTTTAAGAACTATCAGGTTATTGGTGCATTCCTAAGATGTGCATCATAAGAACTGATAACTGAGAGATGACTTCTAGAATTGTTTTCAAACTTTCACTCCAGTGACCTAGAAATGAATTTTTCTGGAACACAGCCCCTCTGTATGTTGAGGGCTGTGAATATTCCAGAAATGAACTTGCCCTAGTTAGGGTAGAAAAGAATTCTGATGACATTTAGAACAAGGTAACAGTTATCCAAGAGCCAAGTCAAACTGAAAGTAGGAACAGCCTTTTATGAGCTCCGAGAAAGCCGGGTGGTAGACTAAGGATGCTAGTTGTCGAGTCTTTGCTGGTGATGCTCTCACTGTCAACTTGCCTGTGAAATCCCTGTTTTATCTCATTGGATCTCTGACATCTGAGGCCACATGTCTGAGTGTCTCTCTTTAAAATCGGTGAGCCAACACTTATAACATCTCCTTTCCCCAGAGCTTTCCATTACAGAAACCCCAGTTGACCAATGCTCTTAATTTTCTGCCACTTGTCTAACTCTTTAAAAAAATTTTTTTGGTTAAAAATGCATAATAAATTCTACCATCTCAATCATTTCTAAGCATACAGTTCAGTAGCGTTAAGGATATTCAAATTGTTGTACAATCATTCTCCAGAACTTTCTCATCTTGCAAAACTGAAACTATGTCCGCATAAAACAGCAACTCTACAATCTCACCCTCCCTCTCACGGTCCCTGGCACCCACTGCTCTATTTTCTATCTCTACAGATTTGACTATTCCCTGGTGGCTTCGATGATAAAGAATCTGCCTGTACTGCAGGAGACCTCGGTTCGATCCCTGGGTCCATAAGATCCCGTGGAGAAGGGAATGGCAACCTGTTCCTGTATTCTTGCCTGGAGAATTCCATGGATGAGGAGCCTAGCAGGCTACAACTACAGGGGGGGTCACAGAGTCGGACATGATTGAGGGACTAACAGTTTCACTTTCATATACCCTATCTAGGTAGAATCATACAGTATATTTGTCCTTTTGTAAAAGGCTTATTTTACTTAGCATATTGTCCTGAGGTTCATCCATGTGTAGCATGTGTCAGAATCCCCTTCCTTTTTAGGCTGAATAATATTCCATTGCACGTTGTTTACCCATTCATCCATCCGTGAACATTTGACATGCTGCCCTATTTTGGCTGTGAACATGGATGTACATGTATTTGTTTGAGTGCACGCTTTCAATTTGTTGCATTAAATATTTAAAAGTAGCATTCTGGATCATATGGTAATTCCATGTTTAATTTTTTGAGGAGCCACCAGACTATTTTTCACAGAGGCTACACCATTTTGGGGCTTCCCAGCTGGTGCATTGCTAAAGAATTCTCCTGCCAATGCAGGAGACGCAAGAGATGCAGGTACGATCCCTGGGTCAGGAAGATCTCCTGGAGGAGGAAATGGCAACCCGCTCCAGTATTCTTGTCTGGCATATCCCATGGACAGAGGAGCCTGGCAGGCTACAGTCCATGGGGTGACAAAGAGTCAGACACGACTAAGCGACTAAGCACAGCAACATAACCTTTTTAAGGCTGGCTTCTTTCACTTAGTAATATGCATCAGGATTCCTCCATGTCTTTCCATGGTTTGATAGATCACTTCTTTTCATTGCTGAATAATATTCTATTGTCTGGATATACCACCGTTCCATTCACCTACTGAAGGACATTTCAACTGCTTCCAGTTTTGGCAACTATGAATAAAACTGCTATAAACACCATGTTCAGGTTTTGTGTGGACATAAGTCTTCAACTCCTTTGGATAAATACCAAAGAGCATGATTGTTAGATTGAGTGGTTAAGAGTATGTTTAGTTTTGTGAGAAACAACCGAACCATCTTCCAAAGTGGTTGAACCATTTTGCATTCCCATCAGCAATGAATGAGGGTTCCTGTTGCTCCATGTCCTTGCCAGCATCTGGTGTCTGTGTTTTGGATTTTGGCCATTCTAATAGGTATGGACTGGTATCCTGTTGAATCAATTTGAACTCCCCTGATGACATACAATGTGGAACATCTTTTCACATGCTTCTTTGTCATTTGTGTGTATTCTTTGGTGATGAAGGCTTCCCTGGTAGCTCAGCTGGTAAAGAATCTGCCTGTAGTGTGGGAGACCTGAGTTCAATTCCTGGGTTGGGAAGATCCCCTGGAGAAGAGAAAGGGTACCCACTCCAGTATTCTGGCCTGGAGAATTCCATGAACTGTATTGTCCATGGGGTTGCAAGACGTCGGACATGACTGAGCAACTTTCACTTTCACTTTGGTGATGAGGTCATTGGCCCATGTTTTAAACTGAGTTGCTTTCTTGTTAGTTTTAAGAGTTAGTATATATTCTATCTGAATTACTTTGCTGCACACCACAACACCGTAAATCAACTATGCTCCAATATAAGAAAAAAAAACTCTTTTGAAAAGTTTGTATACACCCAACAATAGTACTTTATCAGGCATATCTTCTATAAATATTTTCTCCTAAGCTCTGGCTTGTCTGCTCATTCTCTTGACACTGTCTTTTGCAGAGAGAATTTTTCACCTTAATGAAATCCAGCTGGTCAATTATTTATTTCATGAACTGTGCCTTTGATGTTGCGTCTGAAAACTCCTCACCATACCCAGGCTGGTGCCTTTCACAGTTTATTTTGCATACAACTCTTGCACAGACCATGCAAAATGCTATATTCTGGCTGAGCAGATTATAGATGGGAACTAAAATTTGGCATTTCTAACAGGCCCCTGGATGATGCCAATGCTGCCTGATCACACAGACCACTCTTTATAAGTCAGGTTCTAAGATGTAGATGAATCCTACCAACACCATTAGCCATAAGGTATTAAGTGCTTGTCCTTCTCCAGATATTGTGCTGATTGAGCCCTTAACAAAATACAATTTCAGTTTAGTTCTCATGATTCTAAAGTGGGTATTTCAATTAGCAACTACATTTTTAGCTCTAGTGATGGAAGCCCAACCAAAACTAAAAAGAAATTTTAAAGACACATATCACAAGAGAGTCTAGAGATGAAGGCAGCCTTGGGGGATGACAAGGGTCTAATGAAGGGTTGTGAGCCTGGACCCCCTTCTCTATCCCTCTTGCTTTCACTTTATCTCTCCTCCTCCCAGTTATGCTAGGTTCTTTTGGTCTATTCTTTCCGACTTCAAACAGTATTTCCCCTGTGTGATAGGAAACACAGCTGCCCAGAGCTCTCTTTAGCTTTTGATACAAGGAGAAGGACTGGGTTTGTCTCTCTCACTATATATAAGACCCCAGAGAAGGACTTTGATTGACCTCACAGGAGTCACATTCCTGGCCTGAGGCTGGCCCCTGTGGCCGAGAGCGTGGGTCACTGATGTTGGGCAAGCCTGGGCTGTACAACCACCCCTGTGGCCAGAGAGGTGTATCTTGGGGTTGGCAGCTTCTCCAGGACCAGATGGTGTAGGACCATTCCCCGAGGAGAGAGGCGCTGAGCAAACTAAGCAACAGAAGTCCACACCAGCGTCATTATCCCTCTATTTTCTACGGGAAAACTCAGGTCAGCAATTTTCCCGAGCACACGTCTAGCAAAAGGAAGAGGCAGGTTTTCCCAAACAAGTTTGACAATGCCATTCAGATGCGTGCCGATAAACCTTGTGTGTGCCCAGGCACTCAGGCTTGTCCGACTCTTTGTGACCCCATGGACTGTAGCCCGCCAGGCTCCTCTGTCCATGGATTTCCCAGGCAAGAATTCTGGAGTGGGTTGCCATTTCCTGCTTCAGGGGATCTTCCCGACCCAAGGATCAAACCCACATCTCCTGAGTTTCCTGCAATGGCAGGCAGGTTCTTTACCACTGTGCCCTCCCTCTCTCTTACTTTCGTCATTTTCACCAAAATTTACTGGATGAATCTGACTCTGTTGGAAGAATCTTATCACAACAAGAGGGCCTCGCTATCACACCATGTTTGTTATTGAACAAACTTATCTTGGCTTCCTGCAATTGATGAGGAAGATAGAAACTTTATCTCCTAGGATGTGAAGAAAAGGGAATCCTCTTGCACTGTTGGTGAGAATATAAACTGATACATGGAAAACAGTATGGGAGACACTTTAAAAAACTAGAAATAAAAGGACTGTATGACACAGCAATCCCACTAGGGGCCTATACCCTGAGAAAACCATAATTCAGAAAGACACAAGTACCCTGATATTCATAGCAGTGCTATTTACGATAACTTAGACATGGAAGCAACCTAGATGTCCATTGACAGACGGATGGATAAAGAAGTTGTGGTACATATACACAACGGAATATTTCTCAGCCATAAAAAAGAATGAATTTGAGTCAGTTGGAGTGAGGTGGATGAACCTAGTACAGCTTGTTATACAGACTGAAATTAGTCAGAAAAAGAAAAATATCGTATATTGACACATGTATATGGAAACCACAAAAGTGGTACTGATGAACCTATTTGCAGACGTAGAGACAGACTTGGGGGCAGCGAGAGGAGAGGGTGGGAAGAATTGAGAGAGTGGCATTGACATATATTTACTTCTATGTGTAAAGCAGATGGCTAGTGGGAAGCTGCCGCATAACACAGGAGCTCATCTGGTGCTCTGTGATGACCTCGAGGGCTGGTATGGGTGTGGGTGGGAGGGAGGCTCAAGTGGGAGGGGAGATCTGTATGCATATGACAGATTCATGTTCATGAATAAAAATACAACAATTTTAATGCAATAAAAATGCTTTTTGAATTAGTAGAAACTAACACAATATTGTAAAGCAATTATCCTCCAATTAAAAATAAATATGTATATGTATATAAAAGGAAATTTCTCTTGTGACACAGGATCCCCTATTGAGAAAAGCCCTAGTGCTGAAACAACCTGTGTTGGAAAGAGAAGGATGCAGAATAGAACAAGGATGCAGGGACATGTGAAGCAAAGGAGTCAGGTCAGTAAAGAAGACATAGATCTAGACTCATGGATCTCAAGGCCACATACCAGGAAAAGAGGAAAGGGGGGAAGGGTGTAGGAGAGAAAGGGGCTTAGCTTACAATACTAAGTTTGCAGCGATGTCAGTCTGAAACAGCACCTGAAACGTGGAAGATAAATATGGGATTTTCACTGTCTGTCTTAAGTGACCAGCTCTCCCCAGGACATCTCCCACTGGTTCCTGAAACAGCAGCTTAAAGCTCCCTTCCTCACAGGGAAACTCCTTGACCTTCTTAATCACACCAGCCGCACCCTCCAGTTTAGCCTTTCACCACCCACCGTGTGCTTTTTCCACACAATCATCACAGTTTGTAACAACGTCTGGCATGATCCTTCATGAAGGACTGCCTCTTCCACTGAACCCTAGGTTCTTATGAGAGCAGATTTGTTCCCCATTTTTCCCTATGTATCTCGTATGTCTGGTACATAATAGATGCTCAGATAATAACTCTGGAATTAACAATTATTTTAAGAGGAATGCTCTATGAGATTTTTATCAGTGAACAAAACCTAAAAACAGTACATAATATGATACCTGCATAACTAATTATATAGAACTATAAACCAAACTGGGCTCCCCTGGTGGCTCAGCTGGTAAAGAATCCATCTGCAATGTGGGAGACCTGGGTTTGATTTCTGGGTTGGGAAGATCCCCTGGAGAAGGGAAAGGCTACTCACTCTAGTATTCTGGCCTGGAGAATTTCAGGGACTGTATAGTCCATGGGGTCGCAAAGAGTCAGACATGACTGAGTAACTTTCACTCACTCATTCATTCATAAGTCAAATTATTGATAATGGTTTTAAGTGAGTGGTGGTATTAGGGCAATTTTTGAAAGCATTTTCTGAGTTTTATACAATGAAAACTTTATTACATGAGGTCTGTTGTTGTTATCTAGTTGCTAAGTCATGCCTGACTCTTGCAACCCCATGGACTGTAGCCTGCCAGATTCCTGTGTCCATAGAATTTCCCAGGCAAGAATACTGAAGTGGGTTACCATTTCTAGTGTAATAAAAATGACAAAGGGTGGGGGGGAACCTTCTTCATTCTAAGTCCCTGTGTTTAAAAATAACCAGAAGTTTCCAGACATTAATCCAACACAGAGTTACCAGCTTTCCCAATGCTTAATGCATCCATTATATTCACAGAAATGTGCACTCCGTTTGGTGAGCACAGATGGTCAAGGGCGCCTGCCTCCTGAAGCTTGCATTTGCATGCATCATTTGCATTTATGTGTGTCAGTTTCCAAAATGTTACTATAATTTCAACAAAGTCTAAATTGTTCCTTGAATCACCTCACCAAGTGAAAAAGTGAGACAAGATGCCTCCAGGTTTTGCACTTCCTAAGAGGCCAGCTTCCAACTGTGACACGTTATTAAAAAAGAGCTTGAGAAATGTCTGCCTACCTTAAACCGTAATTAAGCTTGCAAGACAAAACAAATGAGTGTCGAGAACAAAGGTAAAGATCAGCCCAGCGAAAGATGGGGAGGATGGAGCTGGGGGGAGGACATTTTTCATTAGAATTGGCAGAGAAGGATGGAAGTACATCAAATGGGCCAGCCACCCACTTACATTGCCATAGTACTCTTCCAATCATCCTGTGAGTCCCCAGCTTGTTTACCATCTTCAAAAACCCTTTCACTCGGACCAAGAGCACAGTCCATTGGAGGCTCTGCCTCTACGGCTTGTTTTGCTATATTAATATATATTTCAATGTTCCTCACCATTTTTTTAAAAAAAAGTGTATTGATTTATTTTGGCATCATGTAAACACAAAGCTTAACTTGACTGACAGTGAGTGGAAGAAAGCGGGGCACACCTGGAGAGTGAGACAAGACTTGGGTATTGTCCTCCTGTTGTTGTTGTTATTTAGTTGCTAAGTCTTGTCTGACTGTTTGCGACCCCATGGACCGCAGCCCACCAGGCTCCTCCGTCCATGGGATTCTCCAGGCAAGAAAACTGGAGAGGGTTGCCATGCCCTCCTCCAGGGGACCTCCCAAACCGGGATCGAACCTGTGTTTCTTACATCTCCTTCAGCGGCAGGCAGACTCTTTACCACTAGTGTCACCTGGGAAGCCCTCTCTTTTCAGCGCCTGTATTAGCATCTCTGAGAAAGCACGAAGAACATCAGAGCCATTTCACACAGTGCTGCGGAGTTTTGTAGGGGATGAGGACAGGACTAGATTTGAACCTGGCTGATAGAACGTGATTTACATCCTCAATCATCTCAAAACCCTTTGAGAAGAAACTGGCGGATGTATCGTGAGTAATAAACAAATGCAGCAGGATGTTCAAATGTACCCCCAAGGTACAGCACATGTGCGGTTCCAAACTGAAAGGCCTTGGATTTAGCCCCCAAACCACAAGCAGATGCAAGACTCATGAACGTCCAGCGCCGCAGACGTAGGAAAGTGGGAGTTAGGGAGGAGGCAGGGAGGATTTGATGAGAGTTTCTTAGGAATGAGCTACACTGTGAGTTTCACTCCAAGTGGGAGGGGTCAGGGGCGAGGGACCCTCACCTAGAACTGAGAGAGAGGCCAGGGAGGTCGGGAGAGAAAGGCATGCCTTAAACTCCTCACCTGTGCCTAGGGTGCAGCTGTGGGGAACAGACACGTGTCTGACCCCTCCTGAGCTGTCTGAGGTTCTAGAGGCTGGCTGGCCGTCTGCTGATAGAGGATTCCAAGGAGAGGTGGCCCCACTGGGATTGGCTATCACTCAGGTTCAAGAGGGATAGTATCCCATGTGAGAATCCCATGGACCCCTTCAGGCTGGTGTGCACTGGGATAGATCCAGTGGGACAGAATGTCATCCAGGTGGCAGGGATTACTCAAAAAAGGAACAATGTCTGAACAAAATCAACTAACTAAATAAAGGCACAGATGTTCTCAAACTGTGGCACTGGAGAAGACTCTTGAGAGTCCCTTGGACTGCAAGGAGATCAAACCAGTCAATCCTAAAAGAAATCAACCCTGAATCTTCATTGGAAGGACTGATGCTGAAGCTCCAATACTTTGGCCACCTGTACAAAGAGCCAACTCATCTGAAAAGACCCTAATGCTGGGAAAGATTGAAGGTGGGAGGAGAAGGGGATGACAAAGGATGAGATGGTTCTATGGCGTCACTGACTCAATGGACCTGAGTTTGAGCAAACTCCAGGAGATGGTGAAGGACAGGAAAGCCTGGCATGCTGCAGTTCATGAGGTCGCAGAGTCGGACACGACTGAATGAATGAACTGAACTGAGAGAAAGGCATTAGCTTACATACTGACCAGCCCCAGAGAGCACATTGGCAGCCAGCAGTAGGACCTGGTAAGAAGGTTTTTCCTGCCCTCCTTTATCACTCTTCTCTGCCCACTCCCCAGGCTCAGAGGGGCCATGCCACAAGCTTCACAAAAAAGGAAGCAGAATCATAGAGAAGAAAATCTATCCAACTCCCTTCCCAAGTCAAAAGTTCTCTGCTGCACTAAGATCTGGTGCAGAAATACCTATAATTTCTAAAGAAGGTGGACACCAAGACTCTTAAACATCCTTCTAAGACGCTCATCCTTTTAAGTACAAAATTGACACTGTGACTAAAATGGTTGTAATATTTTTTTAATCCCTAAAACAGACCAGAAATATGCAATGGCCTAAATTTTTCTGCAAAGGCAAGAAGAACCAGAATTGAAGAGATAAAGGAAGAATTGACTGAATTATCCCGTTTAATGTTCCCATTACAGTAACAAATAACCACTGCCACCCCCTCCCTCAAAATGAAAGACAAAGCCATTCATGGCAGTTCCACTGGCCAGTCGGCCTCTGACATCCACAGATACTGGAATCTGGAGGTGTACAGGCCTCTCAGAAAATGCTAGAACTAAGGCAATTTTCCCTCTGACCTAGTCACAGTCTGTGAAGTGATTCTAAAAAGACACTTCCAGATCATCTCAGAACACTTGGTACCTGTGCAAAGACAACCCTGGCGGACTGGTAGTCCATGTGACTACAGGCTACAGTCTACAGTCCATGGGACTACAGTCCACAGTCCATGGGGCTCCAGGCTACAGTCCACAGTCCATGGGACTATAGGCTACAGGCTACAGTCCATGGGACTACAGGCTACAGGCTACAGTCCATGGGACTACAGTCCACAGTCCATGGGACTCCAGGCTACAGTCCACAGTCCATGGGACTCCAGGCTACAGTCCACAGTCCATGGGACTACAGGCTACAGTCTACAGTCCATGGGACTACAGTCCACAGTCCATGGGACTCCAGGCTACAGTCCACAGTCCATGGGACTCCAGGCTACAGTCCACAGTCCATGGGACTCCAGGCTACAGTCCACAGTCCATGGGACTCCAGGCTACAGTCTACAGACTACAGGCTAAAGTCCATGGTCGCAGAATTGGACATGACTGAGAGACTAACGCACACACTTTTACATATCCATGGGGTTGCAAAGAGTTGAACATGACAAAAGCAACTAAGCATGCACAACTCATATATATATATGCTATATACATGTATATATTATATATATTACATATATACATTATATACATGTATACATGTATATATGTATATAATATATGTATATATCATAATATATATTATATATGTATATATACATTATATACATGTATATAACATGTATATAACACATATATATATATGAGTTGTGCATGCTTAGTTGCTTCAGTCGTGTTCAACTCTTTGCAACCCCATGGACTGTAACCCACCATGGTCCTCTGTCCATGGAACTGTCCAGGCAAGAATACTGGAGTGGGTTGCTAATCCTTCCTCCGGAGGATCTTCCCAACCCAGGGATTGAACCCGGGTCTCCTGCATTGGCAGGTGGGTTCCTTACTGTCGGAGCCACCAAGGAAGCCTATATATAAAATACATATACTTTGAATTATAAAAAGAGCTTTTGCGAATGCATTTGGCAAAGCCTCAGCTAACTAACTTGGTGGATTTGCCCAACAGCCTCTGACACAGCACCTTTAAAGTTGTCTGTGGATCTCAAGGGTCTGTGCACCATAACCCTCACCCATCCTTTGCCAACAGCACGTCTAGCCTCTGACTGAGCACCCCGCCACCCCATACAGCCCCTTCTGACATAGGCAAAGCCAACCTGCTCACCCCCCTTGTGTGGACAAGATCTGACAGCCACCTCACACCCATTCACTCTGGTTCACCTTGCAGTCACAGTAACAAGCCTGGCTTTCCTTTCTCAAGGAAGATCTGGCCATTTGACCAGGTATCAGCCCCCTGTGACTCCTTTTTTCTTTATCATGTGACCTGAGTTTATCTTCCACACTGACCTGAAGACCCTCCTCTAATGCTTTCTGAGTAAAGCCTGGCTCTAAGCTATGAAAGACACACTTCAGACATAGGATGGGGGCTCCAGCCAAGGACAGGGAGAAAATCCCATCCTTCTCTAAGTTCCTGTACTTGTTCTAAGTTCCTGCTCCTTTTAAGAATCAGTACATCTATTTCTGCTTTGTTGACTATGCCAAAGCGACTGTGTGGATCACAATAAACTGTAGAAAATTCTGAAAGGGACAGAAATACCAGACCACCACCTGACCTGCCTCTTGAGAAACCGTATGCAGGTCAAGAAGCAACAGTTAGAACTGGACATGGAACAACAGACTGGTTCCAAATAGGAAAAGGAGTACATCAAGGCTGTATATTGTCAACCTGTTTATTTAACTTATATGCAGAGTACATCATGAGAAATGCTGGGCTGGATGAAGCACAAGCTGGAATCAAGATTGCCAGAAGAAATATCAATAACCTCAGATATGCAGATGACACCATCCTTATGGCAAAAAGTGAAGAAGAACTAAAGAGCCTCTTGATGAAAGTGAAAGAAGAGAGTGAAAAAGTTGGCTTAAAGCTCAACATTCAGAAAACTAAGATCATGGCATCTGGTCCCATCACTTCATGGCAAACAGGTGGGGAAACAGTGGAAACAGTGAAAGACTTTATTTTTCTGGGCTTCAAAATCACTGCAGATGGTGATTGCAGCCATGAAATTAAAAGACGCTTACTCCTTGCAAGGAAAGTTATGACCAACCTAGACAGTATATTAAAAAGCAGAGACATTACTTTGGTAACAAAGGTCCGTCTAGTCAAGGTTATCGTTTTTCCAGTGGTCATGTATGGATGTGAGAGTTGGACTATAAAGAAAGCTGAGCGCCAAAGAATTGATGCTTTTGAACTATGGTGTTGGAGAAGACTCTTGAGGGTCCCTTGGACTGCAAGGAGATCCAACCAGTCCATCCTAAAGGAGATCAGTCCTGGGTGTTTGTTGAAGGGACTGATGTTGAAGCTGAAACTCTAATACTTTGGTCACTTCATGCGAAGAGCTGACTCATTTGAAAAGACCGTGATGCTGGGAAAGATTGAGGGCAGAAGGAGAAGGGAATGACAGAGGATGAGATGGTTGGATGGTATCACCGACTCGATGGACATGGGTTTGGGTGGACTCTGGGAGTTGGTGATGGACAGGGAGGCCTGGAGTGCTGCGGTTCATGGGGTCGCAGAGTCGAACACGACTGAGCGACTGAACTGAACTGAACTGAGCTTATCAGTGAAAGAGATAGGTACAAATATGATATTGTATAGAGATTTGTGATTTACCAACACTTTCTCATGTGTTGTCTCCAGCTTTTAGAGCAGAATTAATATCTGCATCACTTGTACGTACACAATAGGTTGTGTGCTGATTTGTGGTTTACAAAACACTTTCCCATATGCTATCTTGCATTTGTAGCAGTCAAATCAACACAGTAGACTCATTTCAAAACTGCCAACACTTTGACCTCTGGCCTGTGGGTAGTTGTGGAGACTAAACACCAGCTTCCCTTTTCGTATTTGCACAGGGAGTTTTAGATCATGGGTGTAGCTTTGTTAAGAAGTCAACCGTAATCTTCGACAAAGGAGGCAAGGATACACAATGGGAAAAAGACAACCTCTTCAACAAGTGGTGCTGGGAAAACTGGTCAACCACCTGTAAAAGAATGAAACTGGAACACTTTCTAACACCATACACAAAAATAAACTCGAAATGGATTAAAGATCTAAATGTAAGACCAGAAACTATAAAACTCCTAGAGGAGAACATAGGCAAAACACTCTCCGACATAAATCACAGCAGGATCCTCTATGACCCATATCCCAGAATATTCCTCTATGACCCACATCCCAGAATATTAGAAACAAAAGCAAAAATACACAAATGGGACCTAATGAAACTTAAAAGCTTTTGCACAACAAAGGAAACTATAAGCAAGGTGAAAAGACAGCCCTCAGATTGGGAGAAAATAATAGCAAATGAAGCAACAGACAAAGGATTAATCTCAAAAATATACAAGCAACTCCTGCAGTTCAATTCCAGAAAAATAAATGACCCAATCAAAAAATGGGCCAAAGAACTAAATAGACATTTCTCCAAGGAAGACATACAGATGGCTAACAAACACATGAAAAGATGCTCAACATCACTCATTATCAGAGAAATGCAAATCAAAACCACAATGAGGTACCATTACACGCCAGTCAGGATGGCTGCTATCCAAAAGTCTACAAGCAATAAATGCTGGAGAGGGTGTGGAGAAAAGGGAACCCTCTTACACTGTTGGTGGGAATGCAAACTAGTACAGCCGCTATGGAAAACAGTGTGGAGATTTCTTAAAAAACTGGAAATAGAACTGCCATATGACCCAGCAATCCCACTTCTGGGCATACACACCGAGGAAACCAGATCTGAAAGAGACATGTGCACCCCAATGTTCATCGCAGCACTGTTTATAATAGCCAGGACATGGAAGCAACCTAGATGCCCATCAGCAGATGAATGGATAAGGAAGCTTTGGTACATATACACCATGGAATATTACTCAGCCATTAAAAAGAATTCATTTGAATCAGTTCTAATGAGATGGATGAAACTGGAGCCCATTATACAGAGTGAAGTAAGCCAGAAAGATAAAGACCATTACAGTATACTAACACATATATATGGAATTTAGAAAGATGGTAATGATAACCCTATATGCAAAACAGAAGAAGAGACTCAGATGTATAGAACAGACTTGTGGACTCTGTGGGAGAAGGCAAGGGTGGGATGTTTCAAGAGAACAGCATTGAAACATGTATATTATCTAGGGTGAAACAGATCACCAGCCCAGGTTGGATGCATGAGACAAGTGCTCGGGCCTGGTGCACTGGGAAGACCCCGAGGGATCGGGTGGAGAGGGAGGTGGGAGGGGGGATTGGGATGGGGAATACATGTAAATCCATGGCTGATTCATGTCAATGTATGACAAAATGCACTACAATATTGTAATGTAATTAGCCTCCAACTAATAAAAATAAATGAAAAAAAAAAAAAAAGAAGTCAACCGTGTTACATTTCACTACATTCTGATCCTCTTTCAAGCCTGTAAATATTCTCAAAGATGTCCCTTTCTCCAATTCTGCCTGAATTTAAATCAGATGCAAGATTACAGACCCCTATAGTTAAGACTCTGGGCAGTGGAACCAGAAAAACTGGGTGCAGATTTTAGCTCCAACCCTTCGTGATCTTGGGTATATTTCTGTTCTTTGCTTGTTTGCTTATATAATAAAATATTCATCATAAGACCTATCTCCTGTGGGTATTAACTGAGGTCATCATATACAATGCTAACCACAAAGACTGGTACAATGTTAGCTCTTATTTGTTGTCACTTGTGTTTATTATTGTTACTTGTGGTGATACTTTAAACATCATTGATTTCCACTCCCAGAGCATTTGTTGTCAATATTGAAGGCAAGCACTGTAGCTTACTGAGAGGAAAGTTCCCCATGGAAACATGGCTTCATCCATCAGTCACTTAATATAAAACTAACTTCCCTAATTTATTTTGAATATGACACACATTTTCATTTTTCTTTAAACAACAAACCTAGCAATATCTTCTTCTTCAAACTCTTGAAAAATTTCCAATTGTTTTGTTTTCATCACAAACTCATAACTTACTAATGAAATCCTACAATAAATATATTCCCCAAATTGGTTTTTTCATTATGACAATCAAAGTAGGGTTTCAGCCAGCTATCAATTACTGGGTCCAAAATGTCTTCGTCAAAACATGAGTGTGTGAATAAATGGAGGGAGAAAGAGCTCATTCTTTCTAACCCATCAGTAGTCTGGGCATATGGAGTATGTTTTTCGTGGTTGGACTGATGACTTAAAAAGTCCACATCCAGGCAGAAAGGAAAAAACAAATATCACATATTAACACATATATGATATGTGGAGTCCAAAAAAAAGGGTACAGATGACCTTATTTGCAAAGCAGAAATAGAGACACAGACGTAGAGAATAAATGTAGGAATAGCAAGGGGCAAGGAGGGCAAGAAGCTGAAGCTCCAATGCTTCGGCCACCTGATGGGAAGAGCTGGCTCATTGGAAAAGGCCCTGATGCTGGGAACGATTGAGGGCGGGAGGAGAAGGGGATGACAGGATGAGATGGTTGGATGGCATCACCAACTCAGTGGACATGGGTTTGGGTAAACTCCAGGAGTTGGTGATGGACAGGGAGGCCTGGCGTGCTGCGGTTCATGGGGTCGCAAAGAGTTGGACACGACTGAGCGACTGAACTGAACTGAAGGAAGGGGTGGGAGGAACTGGGAGATTGGGATTGACGCACATACACCACTGATACTCTACAAAAATAATACTAGGTGTGCCATGTATAAACCGATGAGAGCATATTGTGTAGCACGGGGAACTCTGCTGAATGCACTGTGGTGTCCTGAAAAGGAACAAGTCC
This sequence comes from Odocoileus virginianus, assembly GCF_023699985.2. Lineage (NCBI taxonomy): Eukaryota > Metazoa > Chordata > Mammalia > Artiodactyla > Cervidae > Odocoileus > Odocoileus virginianus. Next base: position 87,609,350 of record NC_069677.1, on the reverse strand, counting down.
GAAGGGGAGAGGATGTATGTATACTCATCACTGATTCGTTTTGCTGTTCGGGAGAAACGAACACAATGTCATAAAGCCGCTATACTCCAATAAAAAAATAGTTCAAAGAAATCCCCATCCACACGCTGGAGTTAAAAGAAATCTTAAAATTCATGACGGACTTAACGAGGTTAAATTGACGTAGGAATCCATTTTGATAGACTCTAACTACGAATTGTTTCAACCCACAAATGGAGAAACAGAAAATAAGGATGTGTCCGTGCTTACAGGGCTCTGAGGCAGGAAACAACTGCTAAGGACAGGAATATGGAAAAGAGACAAGCCCAGACAAAGACAAAGCCAGCATCCAGAGGAGAGGATGCCCAGCATCCCTCTCAGTGTGGCCAACGCAGTGATGCCGGCACAGCCCCTTCTGCAGCAAAGATCTGACCATCCCAGTTGTAGAAGACTAGCAAAGCTCTGACAGAGCTGCCTTGAGACCCTGCCAGGAATGGCAGGGGTATCATAGCCTTGTGGCTAAACCAGACATTGTATTTCCCCCCCTTTTTTAAACCCAAAGTTTGATTTCTGTCTTTGTTCATCACTGCACAGCTGATGTGGACAATAGCGTCCAGACAGAAAGGCACAAACAGTGATAACTCAGTCGCTTTTAAAGTCTGCTTCAAGATACAGACTTCTCTGTCCACTTCCTGTTGCTATTTATGTTGCCATCATCTCTTGCCAACTGCTCCTCTGTTCAAGCCTAGAGGGGATTCACAGTAGCCCACACTGATGTTGCTCCAGAGTGTCGCTCTGTCCTTGAGGGTCTCCTTCAACTTGCCCTAAGCTTTGCAAACAGGATGTCTTACTAATGTGACCTCAATCACCCCATCCAGGCAGGTCACCTGTTCCATTCTAGGGCTCTGCTGATGCAACTTCATTTTCTTCTTATTATCACAATATAGAATTTAAAAAGAGGAATAAAAAATCATCTTGGGCTTCCTAGGTGGCTCGGTGGTAACAGACCTGCCTGCCAGTGCAGGAGATGCAGGAGACTGGAGTTCATTCCCTGGATCAGAAAGATCCCCTGAAGAAGGAAATGGCAACCCACTCCAGGATGCTTGCCTGGAAAATTCCATGGACAGAGGAGCTGGCGGGATATAGCCCATGGGGTCGCAGAGTCGGACACGACTGAGAAACTGAGCAGGCAGAAATAAATGTAAGTCATTTAAGAACTCAGTTTTATTAGGAATAATATGTGAGTGTATTCAATAGAGATGATGATAAAGTAAATAAGCTACAAGGGTATATCATACTGTACAGGGAATATGGCCAATATTTTATAATAACTATAAATGGAGCATTACCTTTAAAAGCTACAAATCACGATGCTGTGTACCTGAAACTTATGTAATATTGTACATCCAGTATAATCCAATAATTTTTTTTCTAAAAAAGATGACTATAATCATTATGAGGAAGGTCTATTAGATTGTACCTTAGTTATTCTGCTTAAACTACTGCACATAAAAGAACACACTTGATAATCATAGGAAGCATTCTTTCACAGTAAGCAGATGATTTAAGTTAGGTAAATATAAATATTGGGCTTCCCAGTTGGCACTTGTGGTAAAGAACCCGCTTGCCAGTGCCCAAGACGTAAAGAATGCAGGTTCAATCCCTGGGTCGAAAAAATCTCCTAGAGAAGAGCGTGGCAACACACTCCAGTATTCCTGCCTGGAGAATCCCTTGGACAGAAAGCCTGGAGGGCTATAGCCCATAGGGTCACAAAGAGGCAGACACGACTGAAGCAACTCAGCATGCACACATATAAATATAAACTATCGAATTCAAGAACAAGAGATAGAAAACCTAAGGTCCTCAGTAACGCCTCCGGAAAATGGATGTGTAAAGAGGCATTGTAGTTATCTGAAAGTGAGAGTGTTAGGTGCTCCAATGTTAGTCATGTCCGACTCTTTACAACCCATGGACTGTAGCCTGCCAGACTTCTTTATCTACAAAATTCTCCAGGCAAGAATACTGGAGTCGGTTGCCATTCGCTTCTCCAGGGGATCTTCCCAACCCAGAAGCCAAACTTGTCTCCTGTATTGGAGGCGGATTCTTTACCATCTGAGCCACGAGGGAAGCCCATCTAAAAGTAACCCTATGTTCAAATAAAATCTGTTTAGTTTAGTTCATAGTAATGGACACATGTTAGTTTCTTAAATTTGCAAATGTACTGTGGTAATGTGAGATTATAGTGTTTCTGTTAATGATAATAGGAGAGAATATATTAATTAGGGGAAACTAAGTCTAGGTCTAGAAGAGAAGTGAAAAGTAAAGGAGAAAAGGAAAGATATACCCATTTGAATGCAGAGTTCGAAAGAATAGCCAGGAGAGATAAGAAAGGCTTCCTCAGTGATCAGTGCAAAGACACAGAGGAAAACAATAGAATGGGAAAGACTAGAGATCTCCTCAAGAAAATTAGTGATACCAAGGGAACATTTCATGCAAAGATGGGCACAATAAAGGACAGAAACAGTATGGACCTAACAGAAGCAGAAGATATTAAGAAGTGGCAAGAATACACAGAAGAACTATACAAAAAATAAAGGTCTTCATGACCCAGATAGCCGAGATGGTGTGATCACTCACCTAGAGCCAAACATCCTGGAATGTGAAGTCAAGCGTGCCTTAGGAAGCATCACTGTGAACAGAGCTATTGGAGATGATGGAATTCCAGCTGAGCTATTTCAAATCCTAAAAGATGATGCTGTGAAAGTGCTGCACTCAATATGCCAGCAAATTTGGAAAACTCAGCAGTGGCCACAGGACTGGAAAAGGGCAGTTTTCATTCCAATCCCAAAGAAAGGCAATGCCAAAGAATGTTCTAACTACTGCACAATTGCACTCATCTCACACGCTAACAAGGTAATGCTCAAAATTCTCCAAGTGAAGCTTCAACAGTACATGAACCAAGAACTTACAGATGGTCAAGCCAGATTTTGAAAAGGCAGAAGAACTAGAGATCAAATTGCCAGCATCTGTTGGATCATCAAAAAAGCAAGAGTTTCAGAAAAACATCTACTTCTGCTTCATTGACTGCACCAAAGCTTTTGACTCTGTGGATCACAACAAACTGTGGAAAATTCTGAAACAGATGGAAATACCAGACCACTTGACTTGCCTCTTGAGAAACCTGTATGCAGGTCAAGAAGCAACAGTTAGAACTGGACATGAAACAACAGACTGGTTCCAAATTGATAAAGAAGTACATCAAGACTATGTATTGCCACCCTGCTTATTTAACTTACATGCAGAGTACATCATGAGAGACTCTAGGCTGGATGAAGCACAAGCTGGAATCAAGATTGCCAGGAGAAATATCAATAACCTCAGATATGCAGAGGACATCACCCTTATGGCAGAAAGTGAAGAAGAACTAAAGAGCCTCTTGATGAAAGTGAAAGAGGAGAGTGAAAAAATTGGCTTAAAGCTCAACATTCAGATCATGGCATCCAGTCCCATCACTTCATGGCAAATAGATGAGGAAACAATGGAATCAGTGACAGATTTTATTTGGGTGGGACTCCAAAATTACTGCATATGGTGACTGCAGCCATGAAATTAAAAGATGCTTGCTCCTTGGAAGAAAAGCTATGACCAATCTAGTCAGTATATTAAAAAGCAGAGACATTGCTTTGCCAACAAAAGTCCATCTAGCCAGAACTATGGTTTTTCCCGTGGTCATGTATGGATGTGAGAATTAGACCTTCAAGAAGTCTGAGCACTGAGGAATTGATGCTTTGAATTGTGGTGCTAGAGAAGACTCTTGAGAGTGCCTTGGACTGCAAGGATATCCAACGAGTCCATCCTAAAGGAAATCAGTTCTTAATATTCATTGTAATGATTGATGCTGAAGCTCCAGTAATTTGGCCACTTGATTTGAAGAACTGACTCATTGGAATAGACCCTGATTCTGGGAAAGATCGAAGACAGGAGGAGAAGGGGATGTCGAGGATGAGATGGTTGGATGGCATCACCAACTCAGTGAACATGAGTTTGAGTAAACTCCAGGAGTTGGTGATGGACAGGGAGCACTGGCGTGCTTCAGTCAATGGGGTTACAAAGAGTTGGACACGACTGAGTGACTGAACTGAACTGAAAACTAGGTCAGAGGTATCCAGGGGAATGCTGTCTTTGCAAGTTTTCTGTAAGTCTAAAATTATTTCAAATTTCAAAATTTTATTTATATTTTATAAAAGAACTCTATAGAAACACAACATTTTCTATTTTAATAATTTTTATCTTAAATCATTTAACCTGTACTCACATATCGATGTTTAAGAAAACAGAGTTTTCTGAACAAAACTTAATTTTCAGAAATGTCTTGAAAGCATGCCTCTTATAAATAGCCACTGGTCTTTCTTTCTCTTCTGCTTTGTTTAAAGGCTACATGTTAGGTTTTATACAGTAAACATGTATTACTCTTATATGATATCATATGTTATGATAAAATGTGTTTTTGTTTAAAAAACTAAACTGATACAGAGTGATCCCCTCAGCCCACAGGGAAGCTGGGCAGAGGTTTGGGGTGTCTGATGTCCCCAGGTCTGTGGCCAGCCTACCATATCTTTAGGTCATTCCTGCTGTTGCTGGCAAAAATCTTGGCCTTCTCTACCCACCGAAGACGAATGAAAAATTACAGAGACAAGAGTTTGGAGGAAATGTGGGGAGTAAAACTGATGCTATTACTAAAGTTGGATCTGCTCTCCAGCACTTGGTAGAGTGTTTTAACATAAAATAAAACCTTCAGTGTAAGATGACTGTCAAAGAGGTCAGGCTTCTGGCATTGGAGATACAAAGTCTGAAAACTCTGTAATTATTCTTAAGAGCGAGCAAGGACAACAAATTCTGTGCTGAACAGCTACATTCAGGGATGGCATGGAAGCGGAGGACCACCAGAATAGTCCCCATGGAGAAGAGGAGTTTAGATCGGACCAGAATAAAGGCTAGGTCCTCAATCATGCTAGTTACAGCTATGGTTAACCCAGGAATTCCTGTTCCCAAAGTTAGACCATAGACAAAGGCAGACATTTGGATCACATGAATTTTCCTTTTTTGTTCTTCTTCTTCTCCCCTGCATATCAAAATCATACTCCAGGTGCTTCCAAAGTGGAGATATCCATAAGGATGACCATCCCTATACTTCATATTCAACCTGGAGTCCTTCTATGACCTCCTCAAAATGCTTAGGAATATTCCTGTAAGCCGTTCAGGAAGGCTGAGTGCTTTTACAAAAGACTAATGATGGTGATGATGATAAACCTTAAATGATCTTAAACTGTGAATACCTAGTGACTAAGTATTGTCTCACCCAACATATAGGGGGATCTAGTAAGTGTAAATCTATGAAGTGCAGAAAGTATTTTAATCAAAGATCTGAGTGGGACCTAGAACAGAACTATCTTTTTGTCCCCAGGAGCCTGTTGACATTAGTAGCTCCATCTAGAAAGCAGTAAATGATATAACTATTCATAAGGATGGCTTCCCTGGTGGCTCAGATAGGAAAGAATCTGCCTGCAGTGTAGGAGACTTGGGTTCTATCCCTGGGTTGGGAAGATCCCCTGGAGTAGGGAATGGGTACCCACTCCAGGGTTTTTGCCAGGGAAATCCCATGGACAGAGGAGCCTCACGGGTTACAGCCCATGGGGTCACAAAGAGTCAGACACAATGGAGTTACTAAGCACACTCCGTATCCATTAATCAACAGAGGTAGGAAACATGAACTATTATCTTGACTCATACAGAATTGTCAACATTCATCCTTTCTGACCTATATAAATGTATATATTTTACAATTCAACCGAACAGTTGATCAAAATGCTTCAGCAAGTGGCTTTGAATACCACATCTCATCACTTTGGCTCTAACCAGTTCTTGCCACAACTGATACTTGGCAGAGGGTTCTAAAGGCTGTGCTGATGAGCCAGCATTGGGACAAGTGAGTGAACCCATGCCCCTGCCTCCAGCAACCACACACATCCTGTGGATTTTGTCTGAAGTTTCCCATCACTCCTCCAGTGACTGATCTGGCAGTTGGAAATGAGAAGTATCCCCTCCTCCAAGACCCTACAACTGGAGGCATAAGAAAATGTGTAATAAAGAAGAAGTACCTGCTCAACTAAAAAAAGTGAGGCAGAAAGTGAGGAATCAATAGAAAAGCAAACTTGGGTTCATAGCTAATGTTACAAGGTGTGGACAAACTTCTGTACAGACAGTGACCCAGTCAATCCTCCTGTAGCCTGCCAAGTAGGTACCACCATTAACAACATCCTCATTTTACAAAGGAGGAAACTGAGGCACAGAGCAATTAAACGGTAGTCAAGAGAGGACCTGAGATTTCAGCAGAGACAGGCTAGCTCTAAGACACCAACTCCTCAGTTCTGGGCTAACAGTTCAGTTCAGTTCAGTTGCTCAGTTGTGTCCAACTCTTTGCAACCCCATGAATCGCAGCACGCCAGGCCTCTGGGCTATAGAGAAGATCATTTGCAATTCCTACAGGTGGGATATCTACCATTTCCAAGAAAAAGAAAGAAAATCTAAATCAAAGAAATGTTTTCACTTAATAAAAATATCACCTGGCTATCTTACTTGCTCCCTCTGAAGGAAGAGCAGGTAGTTAATACCCAATGCAGCCTGAATATATGTAATGGTTCTAATGTGACTCTTTGACAGTCTCAAAATACATTGAGCCCAAACATCTGTGAAAAAGCCTGTCTAGCCACTTTGTTATCTGCTTCCTTGTCATAATTAACAGCAGTCTCCCTTCTTCCTGATCCTCCTTCCACGTGGTTTTAATAACCATGTTTGACCCCCACTATTACGTCTTATTTTCCAGGCAATCTCTCATGTGCATTGTTTATCATCCCATCACCAGAGGAAGACATAGGTCTTTGTAGTAGATAATCTTGCACAAGAGAGCCATTGCTTTATGATCTGGAACAAAATTGCTTCGCTTATTCTTATGATCAGTCAAATGAGGACAAAGTATTTTCCCCACAGCCTTTTAGACAGAAATTGTTTTCTGCTTTCTCCATCCTTATCTCCCTCTCTATCTCCAGGGGAAATTGACTTCAGCCACAGTCATATATTTCCTGCCTCTTGAAACCACAGGGTTTCCTGAGGTTCCCTCTGGCTTTTCTGAGCAGCATCCTCCTCCTCCTTCCAGGCCTGCCTTGGGGGCTGGATCTGAATTCATATGCTGAGTACGGGAATTGCTGGTTAAGGTTCCTGCACTGTCTCTTCGGGTGTTGTTGGAACACTTAAATAAAGGCTTGCGCTGGAGGAGGAGGGTGGGCAAGATGGCAGGGCAGGAAGACCCTGAGCTCACCTCCTCCCACCAGCACGCCAAAATAGCACCTGTTTACAGAGCAGCTGTCTAGCCGGATGAGCTGAAGACTAGAAGAAAAGAGTCTCCACAAGTGAAAACATGAAGAAGGACACACAAGGAGGTGAGTAGAAGGGGTGGAGATACAGCAAATCTCCCCGGGCAGGTGACCCACAGATAGGAACATAATCCAATTGCCGAGGTTCTCCCCCAGCAGTGAGGGGTCTGGGCCCTACATCAAGCTCCCCAGCCCAGGGGTCCTATGCCAGGAAGCAGAGTCCCAGAGCATCTGGCTTGAAAGGCCAGCAGGGCTTGTGTACAAGACAGCCAGAGAGATGGGGGAAATCAGGCTCGACTCTGACAGGACACACCCCAAATCTTACGTGTTCTGAGCCCCAGTGCAGAGGCAGCAGTTTGAAAGGAACCTGGATGAGACACGTGCTGATCTTGGCGAGCCTCCAGGAGAGGTAGGAGGCAACTGGGACTCACCTTGGGAACACAGATGCTGGTGGCAGCCACCTCTGGGCGCACATTCTTCCTTGAGGACACTGGTGCTGGCAAGTGTGATTTTGGAGTCCTTCCCCTAGTCTGTTACCTCCAGGAGCTTACCTGCAGACCAATGGGCCAGGAGCAACCACGCAAGGAAGGGCCTGCCAGCCAAGCAGGACAAGGCTAGCATGCCCAGAGTAGCCAATCCCACCACAAAAGAAAGAGCCTGCAAAGTAGGTGCTCCTGGAGCACGTAACTTTAATTTCCAGAGGGGAGTGTGCTCCTGGGACCCCTAGCAAGCCTCCTGCCTATGGCCACTTCTCCAAGGTCAGGAGACTGAACAAACCTACCCAATATATAGAAGTCAATTCAGCATGTAGGCAAGATGAGGAAACAGAGAAACACGCTTTAAATGAAGGAATAAGACAAAACCCTGAAGAGCTAAATAAAGTCATCACCAACTCAGTGGACATGAGCTTGAGCAAACTCCCGGAGATGGTGAAGGACAGGGAAGCCTGGCATGCTGCAGTCCATGTGGTGGCAAAGAGTCGGACATGAATGAGCAACTGTACAACAAAACAAAGATAAGTCATCTACTGGATAAAGAGTTCAAGGTGATGATCATAAAGATGCTCAAGGAACTTGGAAGAAGAACAGATGAGGGCAGTCAGAAGATTAACAGTGGAGGAGAAAATAAGAAGAACCAAGCAGATCTGAAGAATGCAGTAAAAATAGAGTAAAAGATACGAAAATAAAAGATACACTGGAAGGAATCAGCAGTTGATGAGATGACACAGAGGAACGAATCCACAAACCAGAAGGCAAAATATTGAGACTCTCTCAAACTGAACAGAATAAAGGAAAAAAGCAATTTTTAGAAATGAAGATAGTTTAAGATATCTCTGGGAAAACATCAAGCCTGCTAATATTTCATTATAGGGGTTCTTAAAAGGAGAAGAGAAAGGTGGACAGAGAACTTATTTGAAGACATAATAACTGAAAACATCCTTAGCCTAGGAGAGGAAACAGATATCCAGGTCTAGGAAGAAAAGACAGTCCCAAACAAGATGAATCCAAAGAATGCTAAGTCACTTCAGTCGTGTCTGACTCTTTGCAACCCCATGGACTGTAGCCTGCCAGGCTCCTCTGTCCATGGGATTTTCCAGGCAAGGGTACCTGAGTGGGTTGCCATTTCCTTCTCCAGGGGATCTTCCCAAACCAGAAATCGAACCAGTATCTCTTACACCCTCTGCCTCGGCAAGCGGGTTCCTTACTGCTAGCACCACCTGGGAAGCCCCTTGACCCAGAGGAGCCTGGTGGGCTGCAGCCCATGGGGTCGCACAGAGTCGGACACGACTGAGCAAGTAACACTATGTAGGCGTGTCTTCATTTTGTCGTCTTGTCGGACACCTTCAGTTTACAAATAACACCAACTCACTTCCCCTTTGTTATCTCCACAGGAAACCCTGACTTCTGAGTAACTTTCAGAAACTTATTCATTTCCTTGGAACCATGTTGGTTAAATGCTAAGTGAGTTGATCTTTGCAACCATTTTTTTTACGTGAAAGTTATGTATGAGGAAGTCCAGGAAACAGATGATGCTGGAAATGGATTCCTTTGAGAAAAGTTCATCGACAAAGGCATTGTTTGCATAGCCACAGGGGTAGGAGAATTGCATTGCCAAAGGGATTTGTAAGTTGGGCCGCTGAGATGTGGAGATTTCCCTGAATTATTCAGGTGACTCGAAATATGATCACAAGTGTCCTTATAAGAGGGAAGAGGGAGCATCAGAGTCAGAGAAGTTATGATGACCAAACAGGGATCAGAGAGCCAGAGAACCAATGCTTGAGTAAAGACCTCTAAATAATGAATCGCTGGTGACTCAGTGGGGACAACTCTGAGAGTGAAATACTCTAAGTGGGCCTAATGGACTATTACTCAGCAATAAAAAGAAACGAGCTATCAAGCAGTGGAAAAAATACAGACAAAGATCAAGTGTAAAAGAATTCAATCCCCAAAGATTACATAGTATGTGATTCCAACCTTATGGCATTCTGGAAAAGATAACATACTGGTGAAAATGAAAAGATAGTGGTTACTAGGGATTGGGTGGGAGAAGAATGAACAGTCAAAGCAAGAAGTAGGACACAAAATACTCTATATGACACTATAATTGTGGATACATGTCAGTATACATTTGTCAAAACCCACAGAATGTATGGACTCCCCCAAAGACTCAGTGGGTAAAGAATCTGCCTGCAATGCAAGAGACACAGGAGACATGGGTTCAGCCCCTGGGTCAGGAAGATCCTGTGTAGAAGGGAAATGGAAACCCACTCCAGTATTCTTGCCTGAAAAATCCCATGGACAGAAGAGCCTGGTGGGCTACAGTCCAAAGGGTTGCAAAGAGCCAGACCCAACTAGGCATGCAGGCACAGAATGTGTGACACCAAGAGTGGGCCCTGTTATAAACTATGGACTCTGGGAATGGGAATGGGTCAGTGCAGGTCACTGACTGTAACAAATGTACCTGTCTGGTGGGAATGTTGATAGGGTTTGAGCACGTCAGGTCAGGTCGTCTATGGGAAACCCCTGTACTTTTCAACCAATTTTGCTGTTCGCTCAAAAGTGCTCTAAAAATAAAGTTTACATATTGTGTGCATGCTTCAGACATGTCTGACTCTTTGTAACCCCATGGACTGTAGCCTGCCAATCTCCTCTGTCCATGAGATTCTCCAGGCAAGAACACTGGAGTGGGTTGCCTTGCCCTCCTCCAGGGGATCTTCCCAACCCACAGTTCAAACCCGTGTCTCTTACATCTCCTGAGTTGGCAGATGGGTTCTTTACCACTAGCACCACCTCCTGTATTAATATTAAACAATTATGAACTCTGAGGATATGAGCCATGAGAAGAAAGGGGCTCATGGGCCAAGTCAGTAGGAGATACACCTCCCTTCGACAGAGGTTAGAGTCGACCCTCCACTGCAGTCATTCACCGCCTTGGCTGTGCACGGGAATCATGAGAGGATCGTGGAAAAAATGCAAAGATCCAGGCCCCCCAGGAGAGCATCTGGATCAGAGTCTCCCGGGGAGGGGCCCCAGCTGGGAGATGCTACCACTGCCTTGTCTTCCTAAGGGGGTTGTCTTCCTAGGAACCCTCTTCTGGACACAGCTATTTCATATTTTTACTTTTTAAACATTTTCTATTTGGGGGCTTCCCTGGTGGCTCAGATGGTAAAGAATCTGCCCGCAGTGCAGGAGACTGGGGTTCGATCGTGATCTAGTTGCTTTATGATGTTCTGCAGCAAAGTGAATCATATATCCTATAAATCACATACACTGTATATAAACATATGTCCCCTCCCTCTTCATCCTCCTTCTCACCATCCCCACCCACGTCTCTAGGTCACCACAGGGCTGAGGTGCCTGTGCTATGCAGCCCACTTCCTAGAGTAATGAAAATAAAAACAAACACAAATGGGACCTAATTAAACTTAAAAGCTTTTGCACAGCAAAGAAAAAGCCATCAACACAATGAGAAGACAATCCTAGGAATGAGAAGGTATTTGCAAATGAAGCAACTGACAAGAGATTAATCTTCAAAATATACAAACAGCTCATAAAACTCAATACCAAAAAACAAACAGCCCAATCAAAAAATGAGTGGAAGACCGAAGCAGACATTTCTCCCAAGAAGACTTACTTGTCTCCTTATGTCTTGAGACCCAGTGTCTTGCTTCACTAGCAAATGTCCTCTGAGTTCAGGGGATGAATCATTTGTTTACAATTCACATGGACATTGCATCACTTGAGCTTCGCCTTAGAGTGGCCTCTCGTATAAACGATTTTCCAGAACAGTCTCTATTGATTCTACAGTAAATCGGAGGAGCTGTAACTATGACCCAAACATACTCAGTGTTATGTTTATCCCACGGATCACTTTATTGGGAACTTCTCAAAACTAAACTGGATTATATTTGGCCTTTATGAAGACTGAATCATCTTAACCAAAAATGTGATGCCCTCACACTGGTTAAACTGGCAAAACCGTGGTATTTGTCCAACTGTCCATGGCTGCGGTCAGTTTTCTATTCCACTCCTGTGGTCTACCTTTCTCACCAGGATATCATTTTATTATATATTAACATTGCCGAGGTTATGCAGGCACCCGTGAAGTACCACTAGAATTGTCTAGGGCAGACTGGGATGATGCCCACACTTGCTTTTGGTACCCAGACCTAGGAGGCAGGGTGCCAAGGGCAGGAATTTGCTGTACCTTCACTGTCCACATATCAAGATACAGTTTCATTCTGGCCATGTTCAGATGATGGAATTAAAAAGTCTACTCTGGCTGCTGGGAAGAGAGGGAAGACAAGAAGCGTGGTGAAGTGGGGTCCAGGAGAACGGATGCTCACTGGAATGACAGTGACCCAAGGGAGCCTGGTGGTTTGCACTGGGGGCTGGGGGCTGAAAGTGAGAGAAAGCCGAGGGCGTTTGAAGGAGTAGTCTATGGACTATGTGATGTATTGGATTAGGGGTGAGGAGCAGGGCGAAGTCAGGAGGGGGCCTCTGGCATCTGGACTGAGCAAGAGGGTGGATGCGGGGTGTCTTCTGACCCAGGGCACTCTGGAGGTTTGAGCAGGCAGTCCCCAGCTGTCTTCCCCAAGGACCGTCAAAGTGTGTGGCTCATTGCTCTCCTCTGAAACAGGCTGTGTCCTCAGGACAAGGTTCATCCATGGAAGATGGGAGCCTCTGAGATGACAATTGGGAGCAGGACTGTGGTTCTTGAACAAAAAAAGAGAGTGATTCTCTCCAGTATATTAGTTCTACCAGGCTCTTGATGCCTTCGTGGGTATTCCTGGGCTGAACTTTGCCAGAAATGTCCCTGCTCCCTTTATCTTTCCTTCATTCCTATTCCATAACTATCTGAAGATCTTTTCTATTCCATGTCTGGTCCTGGGAGCAGTGCAAGGTTCCACCCCCAAGACCTGATGAATCAGGATCATCTTTGTAACAAGATCTCCAGGGATCCGTATGCCCCTACCAGTGTGAAGGGCGCTATAGAGAACTCCTATTCATCCTTCAGTATCCCACTCAAAGGCACTTCCTCCAGAGAGCCCTCCTGGATCCTCCCCCTGCAGTTTAGCCTGCTGCAGGCAGTTAGAGAGACCATGCCACACTCAGGAGCACTTCTGAACGGTGAGTCTGCCTCTTACACTGGCTGTGTATTCTTAGGGAATCAAGGTATGATTCATCTTGGTCTCCCTGCGAGCAGTCTTGTATCTGCTCAGATCAGGCAGTAAATGCTTGAGAGCTTGGAATCTTCACTTTGCACTCCAGCCCCTCCTGTTCCTGCCCTGGGAACCCCTGTGGTGGGAGCACCTGAGAGGTGGGGCCATCTGATTAGAAGGCCTTCAGGGATGGCAGAAATTACGTGGAGTCCATGTGGACCTGCCTACGTCTCACTCTACTCCTCAGAAAAGCAAGCTTCCACTGGCTGAAATATATCTGCACCTTGATTTTCTTTTTTTCAGGATTCTCCGGGAGAGATTTTACTATGGTTTAGAAAGAATGAAGAGAGAAAGTGAAGTCGCTCATTCGGGTCTGACTCTTTCCGACCCCATGGACTGTAGCCCATCAGGTTCCTCCATCTATGGAATTTTCCAGGCAAGAGTACTGAAGCGGGTTGCCATTTGCTTCTCCAGGGGATCTTCCCAACCCAGGGATCGAACCCGGCTCTCCCACATTGCGGGCAGACACTTTACAGTCTGAACCGCCAGGGAATCTCTATGGTTTATTTATTTCCAAATAACCCGCCGGGTGATTAGAGAAGTTCTGAGTTGTTTTTCATTCTCTTCTCTGACGCTCAACACAGCCCATCTGTCCTCAGTCTCTGTGGCAACCACCCCAGGGATCCATAGAAACCTCTATGAGGTCCCCTCCGCAAACCGTGCCCCACTGTCCACTCTCTGCACGGCCACCTAGATCTCTATAGGACACACGTCACACCATCACACTGCGTCCTCATCCTGCACCCCTCTCCCCCCAGGCCCACCCCCTCCCCCGGGGTCAGCACGCTGCATTCAAGAGATGTCTACGCAGCGGGCCAGCCCCCTGCCCACTTTGCCCCTCACCCATCACCGTTTCCCCCTTTCCCTTCCCCAGGTTCCCAGTTCTCAGGTTTTTATACTCCGTGTCCTCTCTGCCTGGAACCTTCTGCCCCCTTGACTTTCCCAGGCTAACTCCTCCTGCCTTCTTGGTATCAGTTATCAATGTCCCCCCGTCTTGAGTTACACAGTCACCCTGGCTACCCGTGTCCCAATCAGAACTGTCTGCAGACAAGTATTACCATCCTCTGTCTCTTTATCATCTGGCCTTGCTCCTCACTAGAATGTAACTCCTGGGGTCCACAGGCCTCACTTGGCTTCTTTTTTCCATCACTGACTTCCAGTTGCCTAGAATAGTATGGAAGATTGTAGAAGCTCCAGACATGTGAAGTTGCTTCGGTCATGTCCTACTCTTTGTGAGCCCAGGGACTATAGCCTGCCAGGCTCCATGGAATTTTCCAGGCAAGAATACTGGAGTGGGTTTGCCATTTCCTTCTCCAGGGCATCTTCTCAACCCAGGGATCGAACCCATGTCTTTTACATCTCCTGCATTGGCAGGAGCGTTCTTTACCACTAGTGCCAAAGATAATTGCTAAATAAATAGATGTGAATGAGGCAGTAAAGCACACACACACTTTGGATGGAACACAGGCAAATGTGCTGGTTGTTTTCCAAAACGATTTGGGCCCTGGCCTGGCCTGCTCTGTGCCCGAGGCTGCCCCCATTGTCTGCACGATCAGGCCCTTTTAGGGGCAGCTCATTGCTCCAGCACCAGATGGAAGGACAGGACAGGTGGGCAGGACAGGTGCTGGTCCGCTGACAGCCCCTCACTGAGCTCAGATGGCACCACTTCCCCCTGCACCCTCAGTCCCAGAGGTGAGAACAGCATCCTTGTTGCTCGTACCTTGGAGCCCCATCCTTGCTCCTCCCCTCATCCCTGCCACAGCTCAGGAAGCTGCTTCACCTGCATCTCCACTGGGGTCAAGTATTTCTAGCTGAACTCTTGTCTGTTGTATCAAGCAACTTTCCTTCTCTGTATACGATTTAGGATTCATGTGCATACAGGCAATGGGGGAATGATTTTTTTTTCCCCTTCATTTTTTCCCCTCATTTATTAGCTTCAAATTTGAACGTATCTTTTACATTTTTTTTCATTAGATAGGCATATGATTAGATCTAGTTTAATGTCAGTGGAGCTTTGTTATGGCTGGTGGATTCAGTTCAGTTCAGTTCAGTCGCTCAGTCATGTCCGACTCTTTGCGACCCCATGGACTGCAGCACGCCAGGCCTCCCTGTCCATCACCAACTCCCGGAGCTTATTCACACTCACGTCCATCAAGTAAGTGATGCCATCCAACCATCTCATCCTGTCGTCCCTTTCTCCTCTTGTCTTCAATCTTTCCCAGCATCACGGTCTTTTCCAATGAGTCAGTTCTTCTCATGAGGTGGCCAAAGTATTGGAATTTCAGCTTCAGCATCAGCCCTTCCAATGAACACCCAGGACTGATCTCCTTTAGGATGGACTGGTTGGATCTCCTTGCAATCCAAGGGACTCTCAAGAGTCTTCTCCAACACCACAGTTCAAAAGCATCAATTCTTCGGTGCTCAGCTTTCTTTATAGTCCAACTCTCACATTCATACATGACCACTGGAAAAACCATAGCTTTGACTAGATAGACCTTTGTTGGCAAAGTAATGTCTCTGCTTTTTAATATGCTGTCTAGGTTGGTCATAGCTTTTCTTCCAAGGAGCAAGCATCTTTTAATTTCATGGCTGTAGTCACCATATGCAGTGATTTTGGAGCCCCCCAAAATAAAATCTGTTGCTGTTTCCATTGCTTCCCCCATCTATTTGCCATGAAGTGATGGGACCAGATGCCATGATCTTAGTTTTCTGAATGTTGAGTTTTAAGTCAAAATTTTCCAAAACATGCACACATATATGCATGAAACATATCTGCCATGCATGGGCCAGTGATAAAATTACACCATGAACTACAGAATGCAATTTAGCCACTTCAGAGGAATTAGTACCCAAAAAATGATAGATAGATAAATAGGTAACAGATGAATATAGATGACAAATGAGTACATATGCATATATATTTAGACATGTATATGTTACTATATGGCATTTAAAAATAGAATTTTGGGGACTTCCTTGGTGGTCTAGTGGTTAAGAATTCATGCTTCCTTTTCGGGGAGCCCAAGTTGGATTCCTGGTCAGGGAACTAAGATCCCACATACAGCACAGCATCACCAAAAAAAAATAAACAAAAGTAAATTTTTTTTAAATATAGAAAACTAAAATTTTGAGTAAGCTCTGGGAGTTGGGAAGGGGGAAGCTCAGGGTACTACAGTCCATAGAGTCACAAAGAGTCAGACACAACTGAGCTGAAAATTCTAAAAATACTCTAGTAGTAGTCACAGACATGAAATGTACTTACAGATAAATTTAATGAAATGTGTAAAAACTATAAAATAATACTAAAAGATATAACAGAAACCCTAAATAAATGGAAATATATACAATGTTTTAGGATTAGAAGACATGTTATAATGTCATTCTCTCCAAATTTATCTGTAGATGCAATGCAAACCCAAACCAAACCCCAGCAGGTTTTTAAAAATAAAAACTGACAAGCTGATCCTAAAATATATATGAAAATTCAAAGCACCTAGAATAGCCCCCACAATCTTGATAAAGAACAACTGTGGAGAAACTACACTAAATGACTTAAAATTTAATGTCAAGCCACACTCATCAGATCAGCCCTGCGCTGGTTAAAAAATAGGCATAAATAGACCAAAAGAACCAAACAGAGCTTCCAGAAATAAACCAAACATATATGATCCGACAATTTTTCAAGAGATACCAAAGCAACTCAAAGGGAAATTTTGTCAAAAAAGGATGTGGAAACAAGTGAATTTGGGGGGAATAAGTCTCAATTCCCACTTCACACCCTACACAAAAATTATCCCAGGCAGGATCTAGGCCTCATCATAAAAATGAAAACTATAAAGCTCTAGAAGAAAACCAAAGAAAATAACTTCATGACTTTGTGGTTGGATGTAAATTTGCAAGAAAACCAAAGAAAGTAATAGCCATTAAAAATCATTTTGGTAAATTGGCATTCATCATTAAAACTTCTGCTCATCTAATGAATTTTATTAGGAAACCAAACAGACAAGTCACAGACTGATAGAAGGTATTCATATATGTCTGTTATGGGACTTCCATCAAGAAATAATTTTTAAAACTGCTACAATGCAATAATAAACATATAAACATTTCCTTCTCCATGTGATCTTCCGACCCAGGAATTGAAGCCAGGTCTCCTGCATTGCATTGCAGGCTACAAGGGAAGCCCCCCCAAATATAAACAACTCAATCTAAACCTGAGAAAAAGCCAAAATACCAGTGGCATTTTTCACAAAACTGGAACATCAGTTGATGACCTTGTGGGCTGTTATTACAAACAACCTTGACTCTGTGGATAATGGTGCTATGAATGTTTGTTCAGGAGTTTCTACTTGGACATATGTTCTCATTTCTCTTAAATATAGACAAACAGTGTAATTGTTGGATCATATGGCAATCTTATGTTTAACATTCCAAAAACTTCCAGGCTGTTTTCTAAATAAGCTGCATCATTTTACATCCCCATTAGTAATCTTGGAGAGCTCGGGTTCCTTTATATCACTGGCAGCACTTGCTGCTACATGTCTTTTTCATTATAACCATTCTAGTGGGCGTGAAGGGGTAGCTCACTGTGGTTCTGATTCATATTTCCCTAGTGATTAATAATTTTGAACATTTTTTTCATGCTCAACACCATAGCTATTCAGTTCAGTTCAGTCACTCAGTCGTGTCTGACTCTTTGCGACCCCATGGACTGCAGCACGCCAGGCTTCCCCGTCCATCATCAACTCCCGGAGCTTGCTCAAACTCATGTCCATCGAGTCGGTGATGCCATCCAGCCATCTCATCCTCTGTCGTCCCCTTCTCCTCCTGACTTCAATCTTCCCCAACATCAGGGTCTTTTTTTCCAATAAGTCAGTTCTTCGCATCAGGTGGCCAAAGTACTGGAGTTTCAGCTTCAACATCAATCCTTCCAATGAACACCCAGGACTGATCTCCTTTAGGATGGACTGGTTGGATCTCCTTGCAGTCCAAGGGACTCTCAAGAGTCTTCTCCAACACCACAGTTCAAAAGCATCAATTCTCTGCACTCAGCTTTCTTCACAGTCCAACTCTCACATCCATACATGACCACTGGAAAAACCATAGCCTTGACTAGACAAATCTTTGTTGGCAAAGTAATGTCTCTGCTTTTTAATATGCTGTCTATGTTGGTCATAACTTTCCTTCCAAGGAGTAAACATCTTTTAGGGAAATACAATTTATATTAAGCATTTGTAGATCTTCTTTTTAGAAATACCTCTTCCAACCCTCTGTTCATTTTTTAATGGATTATTTACTCTTTTATTATTAACAGGTAAGAGTTCTTTATATATTCTAGCTGTAAGTCCCTTATCAGATTGGCAGGCATCTTAACCCGTTCTGTCTTTTCAGAGCCCTTCTACACATGGCTGGCCTCTCCCCTGGCACCCTTTCTCATAGAGAAGGCTGTTACAAGACCTTAGATTCATTACGCACCTATACTGTCGCGCCCCCTTCTGTGTTACCAGTCTGACCCCATCTCCTACCACTCAGCTTATTCAATCTGCTCCAACCACATGGGCCTCCTAGACAGTCCTCCTGCCTCTGGCCATTGCACCTGCTAGTCTCTCCCCCCGCCCCACCAGATACTTGCCAGGGTCCCTCACCTCCTCCAGGCCTTTAGTTCAGATAGCAAATAAATGAGAGGGTCTCAGAGGAGTCTTCCCTGCCTGCCCCATTTAATTGCCAATGACCTCTCCACCCAGGAACTCATCCACATCTTGGCTTTTTTTTTTTTTCTTGTAGAGCTCATCATCTCAAGATATTGCATTTCGCTTATTTATCTGTTCATTTCCAGCTCCCCTAACTAGACTGTAACTGCACATTGCGTAGTCGCTCATTCGTGTCTGACTCTTTGTGACCCCAAGGCCTGCAGCCCACCAGGCTCTTCAGTCCATGGGGATTCTCCAGGCAAGGGCACTGAAGTGGGTTGCCATGACCTCCTCCAGGGGATCTTTCCAACTTCCGGGGGATCTAACCCAGGTCCCCAGCATTGCAGACAGTCTTTACCATCTGAGCCACCAAGGAAGCCCATAAATTTGGTTTTTATCTGTTTAGTTCACTGCTCCATCCTCATCACCTGTAACAGACAGAAAGGATTCGGAGAAATAATTATGCTCCTGGAAACCAACAAGGAAATCAAAGTTTCAATGTTCAACACATTTTAAATTCAATCAAGGAGCAAATTTCCTAAAGTAAATATGTACTTCTTGTTACATACCCTTATTTTAAAAAAAAAGGCCCTTCCAGACCTATCTCTCTCTCTCTCTTTTTTTTTTTTTTTGCTTTATTTTCCACAGAGGGCAATTGAACCACCCAAAGTGAGCACTTATTACAACCATGAAAATGGAGAAGAAATGAACATACAGGACAGGGAAGGAATCTTCACTTTTCCTGAGGCTATTGAGGAGAATGGTGGTGTTACAGTCCCAGACAATCCAGAAAACCAATCATGAAAGTAAACATAAATGGATTTCTGCCTCGTGGTTCAGAAGCACCTCTGTGTGTTTGTTCACTAAGCTGATGTGCCGCTTTTCTTTCCATAATTTGGAGACAAAGCCAGCAAAGCAATTCTATCCTCTCAAATTACTTATGCCGCTTTCTGCCATCAGTTATAATGAACACAGCAACTGGATTAGTTCTGTAATTTTATGGTAGATGGACGGCCGCAATCCTTTGTCTAGGACTCCAGCTTTTTCTCTCTGCTGTCTGTAAATACACAGCATCCCGCTTGTAAGCCTGTATCTCCTCTCAACATTCCTTGATCCATCTTGTCTTTATTCACCCAGATTCTCTCTAGCTCTACAACCAACCCTCACATTATTTCATCTCCCATCTCTCTTCCAAGGCATTGGGAGAAACCCTTCAGCTCACCACCTCCACTGAGATCACCTGGTCTCAGATGTTCTCATTTCTTGCTGGATTATTGCATTAGCTTTCTAAATGGTCTCCCTCGTTTCCCCAGTCCTGAGCACCAGTGAGTAAGCAACTCAACCCCACAAAGGAGTCGGAGTGATCCTTCTAGAGGCTGAGTCACATCATGTCAGACCTCTGCCCCAAACCCTGCCCACTTCATTCAGATAAGTCATCACCCACCAACCGCACCCAAATCCAGCCCTTCTGGTCTTGCCTGCGATGGACCAGGCACACTTCCACCTGGGTCAATGCCCTTGAGGCCCTCGACTCAAGTCGGTGCCCTTGGCCTTTACACTGCTCTCCCAGGAGTCTCTCTGACTCACTTCCACAACTCCTTCAGGACTTATTCAAGCTCTACCTTTTCCCAGTGATGACCGCATTTAAGATTGCAGTATCTCCCCTGACTGCCACACCCCTGTCTAATTCACAGCATGTTCTACTTACGTAGTTAATGGGCTTCTGGTCAAGAATCTGCCTGCCATTCAGGAGATGGCGGGTTCAATCCCTGGGTGGGAAGTTGCCCTGGAGGAGACAACCCACTCCAGTATTCTTGCCTGAAGAATCTCATGGCCAGAGAAGCCTGGTGGGCTACAGTCCATGGGGTTGCAAAGAGACAAACACTGTGGAGAAAAGGGAACCCTCTTACACTGTTGGTGGGAATGCAAGATAGTACAGCCACTATGGAGAACAGTGTGGAGATTCCTTAAAAAAACTGGAAATAGAACTGCCATATGACCCAGCAATCCCACTGCTGGGCATACACACCGAGGAAACCAGAATTGAAAGAAACACGTGCACCCCAATGTTCATCGCAGCACTGTTTACAATAGCCAGGACATGGACGCAAACTAGATGTCCATCAGCAGATGAATGGATAAGAAAGCTGTGGTACATATACACAATGGAATATTACTCGGCCATTAAAAAGAACACATTTGAGTCAGTTCTAATGAGGTGGATGAAACTGGAGCCTATTATACAGAGTGAAGTAAGTCAGAAATAAAAATACCAATACAGTATATTAACACATATTTATGGAATTTAGAAAGATGGTAACAATGACCCCATGTGCAAGACAGCAAAAGAGACACAGATATAAAGAAAAGACTTTGGATTCTGTGGGAGACAGCAAGGGTGGGGTGATTTGAGAGAATAGCATTGAAGCATATATGTTACCATATGTGAAATATGTGAAATAGTACATGAAACAGGGTACTCAAAGCCAGGGCACTGGGATGACTCTGAGGGATGGGATGGGGAGGGAGGTGGGAAGGAGGGTCAGGATGGGGGACACATGTACACCCGTGGCCAATTCATGTTGATGTATGGCAAGAACCATCACAGTATTGTAAAGTAATTAGCCTCCAACTAAAATAAATTAATTTTTAAAATTAAAAAAAAGAAAAAGTCAAACACAAATGAGGTGGCTTAGCATGCACATGTGCACATGCTTCTCCCCACTGCCTTGTAAGGTAAATGAGGGCATGGTTTTTATCTATTTGGTTCACTAGTGTTTCCCAGGACCTGGCATATAGTAGACATTCAACATTTGTTGAATTAATGAGTTACATGAATGAATGCTTGTTGACTGCCTACATGGGTCACAGCTTTAATAGCTCCTGAATAGCTGTTCTAGCATATGGTAGAGGTCTTGTTCTCATTTCTCTAGGGTTTATACCTGGGAGTAGAATTGTTAGATAATATGGTAATTCAACATTTAACCTTTAGAGGAACTTTTGGACTGGTTTCCAAAGCAACGGCACCATTTTATATTCCCATCAGCAATCTATGAGGGTCTAAATTTATCCATATCCTTGCCAATATTTATTACCATCTGTCATTTGATTACAGCCATCCCAGTGGGTATGAACTAATATCTCAATGTGGTTTTGATCTGCATTTCTCTACGGACAGACATCTGCTAGACTGACATTGAAGGGACACAGGGACTTAATCAGAAGAGCCTCTAGGAGCCTAGGCTCATCTCCAACTGATCCTGAAACATGAGGCAAAGGTGACTGTGAAGGGGCCAGACTATAGCCCCTGATTCTCCACTTGGCATCATCAGTGGGGACTTCATCACCTATGAGGACTTCCCTGGTGGTCCACTGGCTAAGACTCTGCACTCCCAATGCAGAGGGCCCAGGTTCATTTCCGGGTCAAGGAACTAGATCCCACATGCTGCAACTGAGACCTAATGTAGCCAAATAAATAAATATTTATTTTTAAAAAAATAAGGAAAAAAGATAGAAAACACCTGCGGAAGATGAAGGCAACCCAGCTGGGGTGACAGGCCCACATCCTGGTTATTGCAGGCTTTACCACTGGCAGTTGGGTGGGTTGAACACACAAGTTTATTTAATGGTCTTCCAGGAAACAACTCCTACCTGAATGGCGGGAATAGCAGAAGTTTTCTTGAAGATAAATCTCTAAGTCTTTAAGTCTAGGTTGGATGCATGAGACAAGTGCTCAGGGCTGGTGCACTGGGAAGACCCAGAGGGATGGGATGGGGAGGGAGGTGGGAGGGGGTTTCAGGATGGGGAGCACATGTAAATCCGTGGCTGATTCATGTCAATGTATGGCAAAACCCACTACAATATTGTAAAGGAATTAGCCTCCAACTAATAAAAATAAAAGAAAAAAAAAAAGGTCCAGTCTGATGGTTGTACTTTGCCTCACCAATCTTGTTGTATTTTAGAGGTTTTCTCCAATGAACATTGAGAAGCCCATACTGGGCTTCAAAGCTAAAATGACAAGGGGCTGATATTAAGGTTCAGTTCAGTTCAGTTCAGTCGCTCAGTCGTGTCTGACTCTGCAATCCCACAGACTGAAGCACGCCAGCGCTCCCTGTCCATCACCAACTCCCGGAGCTTACTCAAACTCATGTCCATTGCGTCGGTGATATAAGGTGAAATTAGGGTTAATATCCCTAATGTGCTCTGAAGCCACTTAACCACAGAAAAGAGCCATCAGGATTCCCTACCACCCCTGCTGATTCAAGGAAACCGCCTTCACCTTCCTGGTTGAGAGGAGGCACTTCTGTCTTTCCGCTTCGTGGATGCTAGACCTCAGGAAGGGACCTTCCAGACAAGATGGAAAACTGAGCATCCCAGAGTGCAGCCTCCCCATGGGGTTAGAAGTAGAGCTCCCTGAACGAGCCGCTGTCTCCATAACAGCTGATGGCAAACCAGCCCACCCATGCCTCCCTCAGCATCCCCACCGCCCCTGGGAGAGGACAGGAGCTGAGAAGGGAGGATGAAGTTTAGGAATGAGCGCAAGCATCACAGGTCCTACTTGACACTGGTCCTGAAGGTCAGTACCACCTGCTAGGGTGTCGTGAGCCAGACCAGGATGACAACACCCCCCATCTGGTAACCTCTCGTCCCTCCCTTCACTGTCTAACCATAACAGTTCACTGTGATTTATTTGGCTTGCCTGAGTCAACATCTTCTCCCCCTAGTCAGCTTGGAAATTCTTCAGGGTGTTCGTATCCTTCAGGCATCTTGTCATTTCATGTTTTTTTTTTCTTTCAGAGTGCCAGCCAGACCCAGCGCCAGCTTCCCAGTGGGTGTCTGGCAGATCCGTGATGAATTAAACCCACCAGGGCCGTTTTCTGCCTCCCTCTGCATGCTTCCCACTCTTTCAGATCCACCCGTGGCATGCCCTAGAAATGGATGGCTGTTCATGCAGTTAAAGAATAGCATCCTTTCACATGAAGCCAGTAAAACACAAGGGAAGCTGAGGCAGTGGTTCATTCCACTTTGGGTAGATTCCTATGTAGCTGTTTTCCAGACACGTTGAGCATCCATCCATTTCTAGGAGAGCAGCACAAGGTAAGTTCCCAACTTCTTGCCTTCAAAGAATCTGAGATTCATGGAAGCCATATCATTGGCTTAATTTCAAAAGGCCAAACAACAGCAGCAACAAACCAACTTGGTTTAGAAGCTGACACAGGGTTTTAGCCTTCTCATTTCAGGTCTACCTCCCAGGCCACACTTAAAAAAAAATTTTTTTTTCTAAACAGCCCTATACTTCCTTTCAAACATCTAACCCGGTACCGAGGAACATGCAAACAAAAACCCCAATTCAAAAATGAGCAAAAGGCTTGAATAGACATTCCCCCTGCCCAAAACATACTGAAGAGCCAATTAGCACATGAAAAGATGCTCAACATCAGTAATCGTTAGGGAAATGCAAACTGTAATGAGATGCCACCTCACCCATTAGGATGGTTATCATAAAGCAAAAATCAGAAAATAGCAAGCGCTGGCAAGGATGTGGAGAAATCTGAACCCTTCTGCACCATTGGAGGGAATGTAAAATTGTATAGACACAATGGTAAACAGAATGACAGTCCTTCAAAGATTTATAAGTATAGTTACCATATGATCCAGCCTGTGATCCAGGTAAATACTCAAAAGAACTGAAAGTAAAGTCTAGAAAAGATACCTGTGTACCCATGTTCATAGCAGTGTGGGTCACAAGAGCTAAAATGTAGAAGCAACCTGAGTGTCTATTAACTGATGAATGGTTAAGTAAAATGTGGTCTACAGATACAACAGAATGTTATTCATCCTTTAAAAAGGAGGACATTCTGCCATATGATACACCATATTGGGAACTTCCTGTTAAATTGAATAAGCCAGACACAAAAGGCCAGAAACTATATGATTCTCCTTATCTGAGGTACCTAGAGTAGTCAAACTCTTACAAATAGAAAGGAGATCAGTAGGAGCCAAGGACTGGGGAAGCGGGGTGGGGGAGTCGGTGTGAAGGGACAGAGAGTTTAATAGGAATGGGATTTCCTGTAGAGTTTTGCAAGATGAGAATAGTTATGGGGATGGATGATTGTGACGGTTGTCCAACAAAGCTAATGTGTTTAACATCACTGAACTGTACACTTAAACATGCTTAACACTATACATGTGTTTTACCACGGTCTCTTCACTTGCGGAAAAAGCCTAACTTGGCCTTCAAAAGCTGTCTCTTTCCCATTCACACTAGCATGCCTTCACCTTATGGTCTGCAGTCTGTTCGCCAGACCCATGGCGTGATCTCAATCAAAGTGGTGAGCACACAAAAGCTGCTGGATATACAGTGGGGCAGAAGTCCTGAGCGAATGCACAAATGATTCATGACAGGTAAGCACAGCACCCGCCCTGTGTCCATGACAAGGAGCTGGGCCCTCAGCAGAGCAGATGAAGCAGCTCTCCTCGCGATTTGCTTTTCTCCCCTAGGGTCCTTCCATTTTATTTTCCTTCTCTAGTTTCCTTTTATTCCCTAGATTTTGTTTCTTGGGGAACTAACTGACACTTATGGTCCTTGAACGGACCACCTTCCGGGTCATAACATCTTTAATTTTTCAGCTAGATGTAATATTCCTGAGAGCGTGTTTTAAGCAGAGAGTCACTCTGGGTCTGACAAGAGGCTGATGGTGGCTTCCACGGATGGTGGACACGACGCCAGCTGTCAACCATCCTGCTTCACTTTCAGTCGAAGCCCTTAGCAGAAAGCCGGCCGGCCCCTCGCCTTGGCCGGTCCCGTCCCTGGGCAGGGGTCCTGTGTCCCCAGGCCCAGACAGGACATGTATGCCAAGGAGAAGTCCACCAGGACGGAAGACAACAGCTTTATCTGAAGGATGTGCCAAGTGGAAGTTCGTCCTATGGTGCCCACATCTTATGACCCAGAAAATCCAAGCTTCCACGACCAGCAAGCACACTGCATGCTACTTCTGAATTTGACGTCAGTTCATACATGGTGGAAAAAAAAAAATGGAGCTGCTGTTTCTGTCACTTCTCTGGGGAGATCTTCAGATGAGAGGCATTTTCAAATCACAGTTCTGTCTTTTCACAACCAGAAGCGTAAGCACTGCTAACGTGGAAGAAGGCTCATCAAGTTTGAGCTGCATCCCAAGGGCTGGCTGGCTCAGCCATGCACCAGCGTTTCTCTGAACCTTCCAAGCGTTCCCAAGCTGGCTGTCTGACAGCCTCAAAGGCCACTTGCATCCAACCCAGAGCTTCTTGGTAAGGATGCTTTCTCTGCTTTACAAAGTAATTCTCTATTTTTCTCTCTCTGCTCAGCTTGCCAGTAAGTTGCCTGCTGCAGTTGGCTCTCAGAGCAACTTATTCTTGATGTTAGGTTCCCTCCACGACACACATGTATATAAAAACAGCCACTGCATCAGCCTGGATGTGAGGGGAGTTTGGGGGAGAATGGATACATGTATACGTATGGCTGAGTCCCTTTACTGTCCACCTGAAACGATCACAACATTAACATTATTAACCAGCTATTCAATACAAAAGAAAAAGTTTAAAAAAACCCAAATGAGGAAACTTCTGTATTAGTACCATAAACTGAATAGCTTAAAATAGTAAATAGATTGTCTCACACACACACATACGCAGCTACTGCACCTCAGCATGACCTCTCCTTGGATGAGATACTTGAAATCAGGTACAGAGGACGAGAGGGTTGGATGGTATCATCGACTCAATAGACATGAGTTGGAGCAGACTCCAAGAGATAGTGAAGGACAAGGAAGCTGGGTGTGCTGCAGTCCATGAGGTCGCAAAGAATCTGACACGTCTCAGCGACTGGACAACAGCAACTGATGGCTTTGCCGCATCTGAATTTGGGATGTGAGCTCTAGAAGAGGCAAAATTCAAAACTTTTGGTAAAGATGCAAAAGCGCTTCAATGGAAGGAGGATGGTCTTTTCAACAAAAGGTGCTAGAGCAACTGGGTATCCACAGGCAAAAGAAAATGAAACCAACTAAAATCGCAACTTATACAAAAACTAGACCAAAGATTTAAAGGTGAAATGTAAAACCATAAAACTTTCAGAGGATAAGAGTTGAACACTTTCATGTCCTATGGATTGGCAAAGAGTTCTAGTTGTTGTTCAGTCGCCAAGTTATGTCTGATTCTGTGCAATCCTGTGGACTGCGGCAAGTCAAGCTTCCCTGTCTTTCACCATCTCCTGGAGTTTGCTCAAATTCATGTCCATTGAGTTGGTGATGCCATCCAACCATCTCATCCTCTGCCACCCCCTTCTCCTTTTGCCTTCAATCTTTCCCAGCATCAGGGTCTTTTCCAATGAGTTGGCTCTTTGCATCAGGTGGCCACACTTTTGGAACTTCAGTATCAGTCTTTCCAGTGAATATTTAGAGTTGATTTCCTATAATATTAGAAACATAATGCATAAAATAATAAATCAATAAACTGTACCTCATTAAAATTCAAAATTTTTATGTTGTGAAAGCTTTCATTAAAAGGATGAAAAGGCAGGCTGCAGTCTGGGTGAAAATATTTGCAAACTAGGTATCTGACAAAGGACTCATGCTTAGAATTTATAATGGACTATCGAATTCAATAGTTAAAAACAAACAATCCAATTAGAAAATAGACAAAAGACATAAACAGATATTTCACCAAAGAAACTTTGCTGATGGCAATAAACACATGACAAAATGTTCAGTATCATTAGCCAGCAGAAAGATGCAGGCTAAGACCCTGATGACAGGTCAGTACACACCTATCAGAACAGCTAAAAGAAAAGTAGTGACAAAACCAAATGCTGGTGAGGAGATGAAGAAATTAGAAATTAGGTTGCTCACACATTGCAGGTAGGAATGTGAAATGGTACAGCCATTCCAAAAAAGCAATTTAGTGGTTTATAAAAAAAACATACAGTTTCCATAAAACCCAGCTGTAGTTCTCCTGGGCGTTTATCCCAGAGAAATGAAGAATTGTGTCCACAGAAAAGCCTGTGTTTGAATTTTCACAGCAGTTTTATTTATGATAGCCCCAGACTGGAAACAACCAAAATGTCCCTCAATCTGAATGGTTAAACTGTGGTATGTCTGCAACCAAGAAGGGCCCACAGGGCCTTCCCAGAACATCCCCCACCACCACTCTGTCCTCTGCCTGGCTTATTTGTAGAAAACCTGTGACACCCAAGACCATCTTCAAGTTCCAAAGAGCAAATTTAATCAGAGAAATGAGAAAAAGCAGGAAGAAAGGAAAACAGCCAAACCAGACAAAATAATAACAGTTTAGCCATTAAACTATGTCAAAGACCTTTAGTTCCTCTTCAAGGGCTATAGGTAATATCCTGAGCCATGTCCCTTGAGAAGCTTTGCAGATGCTGAAGCCACCAGCAGGTGGAAGAAGTTAACTACCTTCTGACCACAGGCATCTAGACCCCAGGCCAGTTGGAACAATAAGGCTGATGATGTTGACTCACTAAATACCACCCTGTTATCTCATCACCAACTAATCAGAAGAATGTCCACGAGCTGATCATGCACCATGCAACATGCCCTGTCTTTAAAAGCTTTTCCCTGAAAGCCATCAGGGACTTCTGGCCTTTTGAGCACTGGCTGCCTGGACTTCTTGCCTGGTGTCCTGCAATAAACACGCTTTGCCTCACCGAAACTCAGTGTCAGTAGACAGGCTTTACTGCACAGGTGAGTGAATCCAAGTCTGGTTCCATAATAAACCCACAGCACGGAATATTCTTCAGAAATTAAAAGGAGTTGAAATATTGATATTTGGATGGATCTCAAGGGCTGACTGAAAACAGCCCATTTGAAAGGTCATATGGTGTTTAATTTCATTTATGTAATATTCCTGAAATGACAAAATCACAAGATGGAGAACAGATTAGTGTCTGCAGGGTTAGGAATGGTCATGGTGGTGGTGGGTGAATGACTCTGATGGGATAGCATGAGGGAAGTCTTTATGCAGATGGAGCAATGCTGTATCTTGATTGCAGTAGCTGTTACAAAAAATTGACATATGGGATAAAATGACAGAAACTCTTCCACACGTTGTATCAATGCCACTATCCTGGATTTGATATTGAACTATAGTTATATAAAACATAGCCATTGGGGTTCCTGGCTGATGGGCACGTGGCATCTCTTTATACCATCTTTGCAACTTCCTGTGAGTCTACAGTTACTTTAAAACTAAAATGTAAGAACAAATAATCCCAGATAAATGGATAAAGAAGATGTGGTACACACAGACAATGGAATATTACTTGGCCATAAAAAGGAATTAAATTGGGTCACTTGTAGAGACGTGGATGGACCAAGAGTCTCTTATATGGAGTGAAGTAAGTCAGAAAGAGAAAAACAAGTATCATATATTTACAAATATATGTTGAATCTAGAAAAATGGTCAAGATGAACCTATTTGTAGATCAGCAATAGAGATGCAGGTGCAGAGAATGGAAGTGAAGTGAAGTCGCTCAGTCGTGTCCAAGTCTTTGCAACCTCATGGACTGTAGACTACAGCGCTCCTCCGTCCATGGGATTTTCCAGGCAAGAGCACTGGAGTGGGTTGCCATTGCCTTCTCCAGGGGATCTTCCCGGCCCAGGGATTGAACCCGGGCCTCCCACATTGTAGGCAGATGCTGTACCATCTGAGCCACGACATACGGACGAAGGGTGGGAGGAAGGGGAAGGCGTGATGAGTTGGGAGAGCAGAATTGACATATGTACCTTATCTTGTGTGAAGTAGCCAGTGGGAAGTGCTGGGTAGCACGGGGAGCTTCGCTCAGTGCTCCGTGATGACCTAGGAGACGCGATGGGGGGAGAAAGGATGCTCAAGAGGGAGGAGATATATGTATACATACAGCTGATTCACTTTGCTATACAGCAGAAACTCACACGACACTGTAAAACAATTACATCCCAATTTTAAAAAACTCAACCCTAATATTTCATCAGTCTGGAAGCCCCAAGGACCCTTGGAAAAAAGATAGAAATATACACGGAATATGCCAAGGCTTATATTGTCTTCGTAGAGAATTGGAACATCAGAATGTAGGAACTCTTCTGCTTGGAGTCCCATAAATTCTGGAAACACAGTTCTGCCCCAGTAAAGAGTGACAGGGAATGTCGAGGTTTGATGAACGGTGTTCATAAATCCAGCTCTCATTTTAATAGCTGTGAGCTGCAGTCTCACTGCCGTGGGTTGTGACAGGGTCCCTGACTCTGGTGAAGTTTCCAGCACTGATCGGGTACCACCCAGGGAGAGCTGCGTCCTGGCAGCTGAAGTGCTGGGCCAGCTGCGGAGCAGCACTCAACACCACAGGAAGTGAGCACCTCTAGAAGAGAGGAGAAGGACCAACAGGGAATTCATCAGAACTCATCTCAAAAGGAGTCGCAAGCAGGGTTGAAAAGAGCTCTTGCACAGACAGTGAGGGGACAGGGAGCTGGACATCACACACCAGGTCCAGTAAACTAAACCCCACCGGGTGGCCTGGGTCCTTTCACCCACGGGGTGTTCTTGTACAGATCTGGGAGTGTTTGGAACTTTTTATCTCCAGATAAGAACCCTAGAGACCACTGAGGGGAAGTTAAAGACCTTTCTCCTTTCCTGACCCTACACCGAGCCCCCCAACCCTAAGGACAGGCCCCCTGATCAGAGGCCACCGGTTAAACCCAGCACTGGTTTCAAGGGGAAGAGGGCAGAATCCTGAGGGGACCAGCATGTGGGTCCGGTTCTCTGCATCATTTTACAGAGCAGGAATATCTCTATGATGATGCCGCAGGGGAGAAATGCAGGCAATTAACACAGAGTCAGGCTTGCAAGTTAATTGTGATTCTCAAGACACACACTTGACATCTGTTGTCTTCCCCTCAAATACTTGCATTTTGGCATGGGTTGGGGCTCTACATGATGTAAGTCATTACAGCGTGGACTGTGGCTTCTAGCCTTCCATACTTCCTCAGTATTTGTTTCCTATGGTGGTTGTAACAAATAACCACAAACCCAGAGATCTAAGACAACACGAATTTATTATCTTACAGTTCAAGAGATCAGAACTTCTGAAATCAAGGTGTCAGTTGGGCAGTGTTCCCTTTGGGGGCTCCAGGAAATAGTCTATGTCTTTGCCTTTTACAGCTTCTAGAAAGCTCTGTCGTCCTTGGCTCATGGCCTCATCTCCTATCTCCAAGCCAACAGGGTAGCAGCTTCCAATCCTCCTCTGTTTGCACCGTCCCACCTCCATCTGTGACTCTGGCCCTCCAGCCTCCTTCTTATAAGGATCCTTGTGATCACTCTGAGCTCACCCTGGTAATCCTGGGTGATCTCTTCATCTCAAGATCTTCAGTTTAATCATGTTTGCAAAGTCTGTTTGGCCATGTCAGATAACAGTCACAGTTCCAGATGTTAGGATACGGACATACCCTAGCATGGGATCCTCATTCACTATCTTATTGGTGAAAGTGAAAGTTAGTCACACAGAAGTGTCTGACTCTTTGCGATCCCATGGACTGTAGCCTGCCCAGCTCCTCTGTTCATGGAATTCTCCCGGCAAGAATACTGGAGTGGGTTGCCATTTCCTTCTCCGGAGGATCTTCCCAATCCAAGGATCAAACCTGGATCTCCTGCTTTGCAGGAGGATTCTTTACCAACTGAGCCACTTTGACTTACTGGTAGCTGTAGTTTAATAAAAATCTGGGTGAAGGGAATGAATGAATGAAATGAGACAAATAGTATTTATGAAGATATTGTTGTTGTTTAGTCACTAAGTTGTGTCCACCTCTTTTGAGACTCCATGGATTGTAGCCCACCAGGCTCCTCTGTCCATGGAAATTTCCAGGCAAGAATACTGAAGTGGGTTGCCATTTCCTCCTCCAGCAGTTCTTTCTGATCCAAGGATCAAACCTGCTCTCCTGCATCTCCTGCACTGGCAGGCAGATTCTTTACCACTGTACCACCTGGGGAGCCCAATTTGTGAGAATAGTTCTACCTAAAAATAGAAGCACATCAGATAGCAGAGAATCTATAAGGTTATGACTCCACTCATGTTTAACAGCAGAGCTGGAATTCTTTTTCTCTTGTCAATAAAGAGTAAGGCATCCAAAAGATAAACATGTGATTTAAAAACAAGAAATTTTTAAAATGAACTACTTCCCTATGTCTCATTAATAACCAATTTAAAGCCAGTTTAAATGTTCGGGAAAACATTTCAGTCACAATAGCAAAGAAACTTAAAATACCAGTTAAGTAATAAGAATTCTCTTTTTATAAATTAATGAGGTATGTATGAGACATATGAGAAAAGCAAAGACTTTATGGAACAGCATAAAAAGACATCATATAGATTCTTTACATTTCTGGATTAAAAGACTCAATGTAGTGAAGACATTAATTCTCTTTCCAAATTGATTTGTATATCACTGCAACAAAAATATTTAAGTGAAACTTGAAAATTGATTCTCAAGTATCTATGGAAAAATAGTCATAGTTTTTGAAAAAATAGTGAACAACTCTTACATTCTATCAGATATTTGAGAATGTATAAAAAGGTATAATTTAACAGAGACTGCTTCTGACTGAAGAATTATCAGACAAATCAGTGAGACAAAGCAGACATCCTTAAACACTCCTGAATATATAAAGGAGAATTCCATTTATTATATAAGATGGCATTAAAATCATTACAGAAAGGAAAATAATTATTTGGTGAAATAGTTTAGAACAGATTAAGTATTTAGAGGGACAAAAATGTAGAGTCCCGACCTCATATTATACTTTGAAAGAAATTCCTGGTGGATCAAAAAAATGTAAACAATGATAAGCCTAGGGGAAAATGTAGCTGATCCTGGGATGAAAAAGCAAACTTCTGAGCATAAGAAATGGTGGGAGAAATCACAAATGAAAATAAAAAGATCTCTCATAAAATTTTGAAATGTCCAAATGTAAAAAAAAATAAGCAAAATGTTGAAGCATACCATGAAACAAAATGTATGTCAGAAATATCACAGAGAATCACAGACAGAGAGTGAACTTGTGGCTGAGGAAGGGAAGGGTGGGGGAAGGGATATTAGGGACTTGGGGATGGACACGTACAAACTGCTATGAATATATTTATAATGGACAAAGAGCTACTGTCTAGCATGGGGAACTCTGCTCAATTTTATGTGGCAGCCTAGATCGAGAGGAGTTTGGGGGGATATTGTTGTTGTTCAGTCACTCCATCATGTCCAGTTCTGCAACCCCATGGACGGCAGCACGCCAGGCTTCCCTGTCCTTCACCTGGGGAAAATGGATACACGTATGTGTATGGCTGAGTGCCTTCACTGTCCCCTTGAAACTGTCATAATATCGTTTGTTAATTGGCTATACGTGCTAAGCCACTTCAGTCATATTCAACTCTTTGCAACTTGATGGACCATACCCCTCCAGGCTCCTCTGTCCGTGGGATTCTGCAAGCAAGAATACTGGGGTGGGTTGCCATTTCCTCCTCCAGGGGATCTTCCCCACCCAGTTATCGAACCCAGGTCTCCCACATCGCAGGCAGATTCTTTATCTGAGCCAGCAAGGACGCCTGATTGGCTATACTCCAACACATGTTTTAAAAGTTTAAAAAAGAAAAAAAAGAAGTGTCAGGATAAAATGTCAACACTCTGAATGTGTTAAGTGGTTACAAACAAATGAAAATGGACAGGAACAGAATCAGAAGAGGAAACATAAATGACTGATTGGCATAAAACCTTCTGCCTCACTCAAACTGAGGTATCACTTCTCATCTATCAAATTAACAAAGTTTCTTTCAATAAGAATTTTGACAGTTGGTGAAGTTGTAGTGAAATATGCAAACATGGAAGCTTCTCCCTTTCCTAAAGTCAAAACAAATGCATCTAAATGACAGAATTATTTGAAAGGGAGTTTTTGTAATCTTGTGTTTGGAAAAATCATGGCTTTGTAACCTGGTGGCTCAGAGGGTAAAGTGTCTGCCTACAATGCGGGAGACCTGGGTTCAATCCCCGGGTTGGGAAGATCCCCTGGAGAAGGAAGTGGCAACCCACTCCTGTAGTCTTGCCTAGAAAATCCCATGGACAGAGAAGCCTGGCGAGCTACAGTCCATAGGGTGGCAAAGAGTCGGATGTGATTGGAACAACTTCACTTTCTTTCTTTTTTGTAACCAATGAGGAACATTTTTCTGTAATGTGTGATGAGTGGCAACGCCACCTCCAGCTGAGGATGCCAAGACAGAATCATCTCATGAGAAAGGCAGCATGGCCCGACTCCTAACAGACAGCATTTTCTCAGTGCTTATGTGATTCTGCAGGCGACAACGTTAATAAGTAAACTTATTGATGTTTGCTTATTAACTTGTTCACAAGTTGGTTGCATTGCTACCAACCATCCAGAGGTATCATGAACCTGGAACAGGTCAGATCCCAGACATGCTGGAAAATAGTTTATGCTATCCCATGCAAAAACTTCCATCCAAAGGAACTCTCAAGATTAAATAGAAATATTTAAGCCTCAGAGCGAAAGCACATTCATTTGCTCACCCCTAAAGACTGCTAGCAAGTGTGCAGAGAAGTGATAGTCTTGGACATCAAAGCAATTTTTAATTTATAATCCATTTGTTGTGTTTTGGTTCTTGGTTTGAGTGCCTCGGGAACATCATTAACCCTAACATGTCAGATTAAATGGGAAAGAAAAAACAGGGTTGAAAATGTTACAATCCATAGGCATAAGATTATTACAGAGGAATTGAAACAGTTAAGACAGAGAGTGAAGAGAAAATAGCAATTTTTACTTGGATAGTATAAGTAGAGTTTCTAAGTGGGGTCCCCAAAGATGTCTTACCCTACTCCCCAGACCCTGTGAATATGATGAGATAATTGCTTCATGGAATCATGTTATGAGACATGGCACCATTGAGCTTGAAACTGGAAGATTATTCTGGATTATTTAAGGAGGTGCAAGGTAATCCCATGAGTCCTTAAAAGCAGAGAGTTTTCTCTAGCTGATGGTAGAGAAGTCAGAAATATTCAAAGTATAGTAACCACTGTGGTTTTGCAGTTGAAGAGGGTGATTGTGCTCAGTCACTTCAGTAAAGTCACTTCAGTAAACTCTTTGTGACTCTACAGACTAAAGCCCTCCAGGCTCCTCTGTCCATGGATTGTCCAGGCAAGAATACTGGAGTGAGTTGCTGTGCCCTCCTCCAGGAAGTCTTCCTGACCTGGGGATCAAACCTTCGTCTCTTATGTCTCCTGCATTGGCAGGTGGGTTCTTTACCACGAGTGCCACCTGGGAATCCCCCTTAATGTTGTTAGTGGGACAATATACACAACCTTTATCAGAAGCCCTTGATAGTAAGTTTTAAGAGTCTCTGACCTACCAATTCCATGTCCAGATTAAATCTTTTCCAAAATTAGGAAAAGATTTAAAGTAAAAAAAACTCTACATACCTATCAATAAGTGATTATTTACCCTAATCATCTTATGTCCATAATCTGGCTTCTCAGAGTGTGGTCCAGGGACCAGTATCAGTTTTGGTTTCAAGATAAAACTTAAATAAGTTATCAATAAAAAAAATCAGATATTCAGAAACCTGCCAAAGGATATCCAAAACCCCTGTAGGACAGACCAGTGGAAAAGACTAAAAAGCCCAGGAAGACATGGACACCATATGTGACTGTTGATTCCCATCAGAGGCGGCAGAAAGAGGGTGTGTTTGGATTTTGAAATGCAGTCAGCTACCCTTGTTAAAGCAGGTGCAATTGGACCCTGCCACAAAACTCTCTCTCAGCAGGGTTCTCCAAAGTACTCAGAGGTTGTCTTCCAAATACCCAACAATCCTTGGTTTCTTTGCTTGCTTCTCGTCATTTGTTTTGTTTTCTTTTTTTTTTTTTTTCCCATTTATTTTTATTAGTTGGAGGCTAATTACTTTACAGCATTGCAGTGGTTTTTGTCATACATTGAATTAGCCATGGATTTACATGTATTCCCCATCCCGGTCCCCCCTCCCACCTCCCTCTCCACCCCATCCCTCTGGGTCCTCCCAGTGCACCAGGCCTGAGCACTTGTCTCATGCATTTGTTTTGTTTTCGTTTTGGGGGATGTACTGGGTCTTCGCTGCAGCGTGCAGTCTTCCCCAAGTTGCAGCACACGGGTGCTTCTCTGCTTGCAGCCTGTGGCTCCGGAGCGTGCGGGCTCAGTGGTTGTGGTGGCGGGCTTAGTTGTCCCCCACCCCAGACTGAACCTGCGACCCCTGCATCGGAAGGCAGATTCTTAACCACTAAGCCGCCAGGCAAGTCCCTGCTGGCTTGTTATTATTATGTTTGACTGTTGGACCTTCTAGTTATAAGGTGTCTTCATCGTCAGGAAGACAGAAGACAGAATGAGCTGTCTTAATGCCCGCCTTCTTGGTCGGCTTGTGCTGGACCATGAATGTGCCATAGATAAGAGCTGAAACCATTGGCATGTCAGATTAACGTGAGGACCCACTCGTGCAGCTCTCAGAAAGCCCCGCTGCCGTGGTATTCTAGTGATCTCTTAGTGTTCTTCTGTCCTTGAAGCAAGACAGTTCTGGAGACTAGAAAACCAAGACCAAGGGGTTAACAGGCTAGGTTCCTTCTGGGAGCAGAGAGGGCGACTCGGCCGCACGTTCTCGCCCAGCTCCTGCTGGCTTGCTGGCGCTCTTTGCTGGCACTCAGCTTGGAGATGCATCACCCTGGCCTCTGCCTCTGTTCTCACCTGGCGCCCTCCCTTCCTGTGTTTCAAATCATACGCATTTGCAAAGAATATTCAACGACCCAGAAAATTTTTCAAAGCATAACGCTGAGTTTAAAAATAGACATATGTATGGTCCCAATTTTATGAAAATAATAATCTGTATGTAGTTTTAAAAAACTCAAATACAATAAAAACAACAGGGCTTGTGCATGGGTGTTCTTTTTACATGTAACATTTCCTAAATTTTTCACTAGAGCAAATGTTACATTTACCACATGAAAAATAAACAAATGAAATAAAGGAAGTATGGGTAGCAACCCTTTAAAGAAGAGGCTTTTGGACGTGTGAGAAATATAAAGAAAATTTCCACTTAATAACAGCAATCACCACAATAAGCACTCCATGGAATTTTCCAGGCCAGGATACTGGCAGTGGGTAGCCTTTCCCTTCTCCAGGGGATCTTCCCAACCCAAGGATGGAACGCAGGTCTCCTGCATTGCAGGCGGATTCTTTACCAGCTAAGCCACCAGGGAAGCCCCAGTAAGCACTTACTATTCATGTTTTCAGGGCTAAAGCCCTATTGTAACCAAGAAGGACCCTAGGGGACCTTCCCAGCACAGACTCCACTCAGGGTCCTCCACCTGCCTCTAGTCTGCAGAAAAACTATAGCCTCCGAGGCCTTCCCCAAGTTTCAAAGAGCAAATTTAATCAGAGAAATGAGAAAATGTAGAAAGAAAGGAAAACAGTCAAGCAAGACAAAATAAAGCCATTAAACAAAGTCAAGGACCTTTAGGTCTGATAGCTGGGCTTCCCTGGTAGCCCAGCTGGTAAAGAACCTGCCTGCAATGCAGGAGACCCCGGTTCAACTCTGGGTCGGGACGATCCCCTAAAGAAGGGACAGGCTACCCACTCCTGTACTCTTGGACTTGCCTGGTAGCTCAGCTTGTAAAGAATCTACCTGGAATGGGGGAGACCTGGATTCGATCCCTGAGTTGGGAAGATCCCCTGGAGGAGGGCATAGCAACCCATTCCAGTATTTTTGCCTGGAAACTCCCCATGGACAGAGGAGCCTGGCAGGCTACAGTCCATGGGGTCACAAAGAGTCAGACACGAGTCAGCAGCTAAGCACAAACACAGCACAGAGACTGTAGACAATCCCCGGAGCCATGTCCTTCGAGCTGTTTTAAAGATACTGAAACCCCCAGCAGGTGGAAAGTTATCTGTAAGCTGCCTATAAGCAGGCAGACCCCAGACCAGTTGGAACCAGAAGGTTGATGCTGTTGACTCCTCACCACCAGCCAACCAGAAGAATGTCCACGAGCTGGTCACACACCCCACAACACCCCTCCCTCACCCTGTCTTTAAAAACCTTTCCCTGAAAACCTTCAAGGAGTCCAACTCTTTTGAATAGTGGATGCTTGCACTCCTTGCTTAGCCCCTGCAATAAATGCAATAAACACCGCACATTCCTTCACAACAACCGGTGTCTTTGCCGTGACAGACAACAAAGTAGATTGACTACTTGGAGTGGGCAAGTGGACCCAAGTTTGGTTTGCTAACTCTGTGAGGCCAACACCTGCCCATGTTGCAGGTGAAGACAAAGCAGAGTGGTCAGTTAGCAGGTCCAGGCTGATCCAAAGGTCAAGTTAACACCCAACAGCTCTGTTTACTTGCTAACCCATCTGGTGGAATTCAGTTTTTCCCAACTCAGGTTGACGTCAGCACAACGAAGTTCATTTTATTTGTCTGGTGATGGGCCAGGGAAAGAACTGGTGGGTTGTTTCGTTTTTCACTTGCTTGGTTTGGGTTCGTTATGTTTTGTTTCCGGGTTATCCAATACAAACATTGACTGCATTGTTCACTTCTCAGCTTTAAAAAGTGTTGTGTTGAACATTGCCTCGCCATATCTTTATCGTAGACATCACAGTGAGCACAGTCAAGCAGGAGTGTCAGCTCCCTGGTCTCTCCAACTCTTCTCATGAGAGGAGGCAGCTCCCAGCTCAGGGGATCACAGTCCCACTGCTGTCCAGCAATGAGACCCTTCTATACCTTTCCTTTGTCTACAAAGTGAGGTCAGTCAGTTCAGTCGCTCAGTCGTGTCCGACTCTCTGCAATCCCATGAACTGCAGCATGTCAGGCCTCCCTGTCCATCACCAGCTCCCAGAGTTTACCCAAACTCATGTCCATTGAGCCAGTGATGCCATCCAACCATCTCATCCTCTGTCGTCCCCTTCTCTTCCTGCCTTCAATCTTTCCCAGCATCAGGGTCTTTTCAAATGAGTCAGCACTTCGCATCAGGTGGCCAAAGGATTGGAGTTTCAGCTTCAACATCAGTCCTTCCAATGAATATTCAGGACTGATCTCCTTTAGAATGGACTGGTTGGATCTCCTTGCAGTCCAAGGGACTCTCAAGTCTTCTCCAACACCACAGTTCAAAAGCATCAATTCTTCGGCGCTCAGCTTTCTTTATAATCCAACTCTCACATCCATACATGACCACTGGAAAAACCATAGCCTTGACTAGCCGGACCTTTGGTATCTTTTTCTAAAATCTTGTTTATCTATTTTTGACTGTCCCGGCTCTTCCTTGCTGTGCGTGGGCTTTCTTCAGTTGTGATGCGTGGGCTTCTCATTGTGGTGGCTTCTGTTGTTGTGGAGCACAGGCCCCAGGGTGCTTGGGGCTTCTGTGGCCGTGGTACATGGGCCCTGTTGCCCTGTGGCGCGTGGAATCCTCCCGGACAAGGGATCGAACCCATGTCCCCTGCCTTGGCAGGCAGATTCCCAACCACTGGACCACCAGGGAAGTCCATATAAAGTGAGATATCTTTGGTAAATCTCTGTCAGCGTCTTTCCAAAAACCACGATTGGTAAGTGGTAGGGCTTAGCTGACGTTGGCTTCTAGACCCCAACTTTAGCCTAGACTTTAAGATCCTTCTTTCTTCCGTGGAGGACAAGGCTAAGTGATACTAATTACATTGTCCCATCACAGGCTTTGCTCTGGAGGCTGACTGTCACTCCACTGGTTAGGATTTCTGTATAGTTTGTTCAAACCCCTTGAAGAATGAAAGTGTTAGTTGTAGCCTGCTACGCTCCTCTGTCCATGGATTTCCCAGGCAAGAATACTGGAGTGGGTAGACATTTCCTTCTCCAGGGGATCTTCGTGACCCAGAGATCAAACTCAGGTCTCCCGCATTGGCAGGTAGTTTCTTTACTGTCTAAGCCACCGAGGAGGCCCCTTGAATGCCTCATGTAAAAGTCAGCTAATGGCCTGTTGTCTGTGTGGATACCAGGCTGTTTGGAGTAACCACAGCTTCTGGGACACCCAGCTCACTGCAGTCACCTCTCTTCCTAGTTTCCTTTGTCCTGCTTCAGATTCAGAGTTCAGGTATCCAAACACACGCTTCCACTGAAGACTAATAAATGCTACACTTTCTGCCATGACTCAGAATTTTCTTTTTTAATTTTTTCAAAATACACTTTGCAACACACGGGGGTAAATGTTGAAATCATTTTGGCAGAGTCTCTAAATTGAAACCACCTTTGTGTCTCCTGCTCTCTCTAAAGCCAAGATACCAATAGAAAGAAATCAGTTGATGGCTATTCAGACTCTAGACCCATCCCTATGGTGGAAAGAAATGAGCAAAGACTGGAGGACAGAGGCAGAGGGTCTTTCCAGGCTCTGCTGGGTATCAGAAGCCCAAGCCCATACAGCGTGTGGTGTGTGCACGGTTTTTGCAGAAGCTATAGGGGAAACTACCTGGCTCACCAGCAGGCTTCTCCCTGACAAAGCAATGGTAAGCATACTGAGTAGAATTATGTCCCCCACCAAAGGATATGTTCAAACTCTAACCCCCATACCTGTGAATGTGACCTTATCTGGAAATAGTCTTTGCAGGTATTATTAAGTTCAAACTGGATTAGAATGAGACCTACTCCATTGGCTGGTGTCCTTATAAGAAGGGGGAAATTTGAACAGAGACCCAGAGAGGAGAACTCAGGATGGAGCCAGAAGTAGATGTTAAGAGTGATGCATGTACCAGCCAAGGAATTCCAAGGATTGCTGCCAGCCACCAGAAGCTGAGAGGGAGGCATGGATATCAGTTCTCCCACAGAACCTCCAAAACAGAACCAACCCTGCTGACAGCTTGATTTTGGTCTTCGAGTCTCCAGAACTGTAAGAAAATACACTTCTGTTATTTTGAGCCAGCCCGTCTGTGATAGCTTGCTACAGCAGTCCTGAGAAGCTATGACACTAAGAGTTAAGTCTACTCCAGGAGTCACCCTGCAAAGCAGGGACCATGTCTCTCCCACTGGAGATGATCCAAGGTGTGTCTATTCCTTCTTTCTAAAAGGTCAGTACATCTGAGCGCTCAGTCCATTGTCAGAGGCTTAGTCTAGAGTCAGCCAGCCGAAAGTCCCCACAAACCCCACCAGTACCAGGACTCTAAGAAAATCTGTAGCTAAATTTTCTAAGTCAGGCAGTCGTGATCCTATTTTGAGGGAACTTTTAACAGTTTCCCAACCATCCTTAGACATCCTCTCCAGGGAGACAGTGTCTTTCAGGAAAGTTCTTCCTAAACCTGTCACTCCACCCCTGTCTTCACAAGGTTGCTTCAGACAGCAGAAGCTAGGAGTAAGTCATTTTTCTGCAGCTTGAACAAACTCTGTCCTCCTGAGCCGTATGCACCATCTCTTCTATCAAGGCAGCTGAAGTCTCTGGAATTTCTGCTTTTTCAGACTCTCTTTCCGACTCACCTTTTTTGCTAATATCCAGCATAATGCAAAATGTGCAGTCATAAGAGATGATTTATGAATGACATTAAGGGAAGAAAAGTCATTTTGCTTCAGAGTTTGCTGTCAGACTCATTTGTTAAAGCTGTAGCAAAAAACGAGAATTGCCATTCTTTTTTCAGAGGGGAAAAAGAAAGCTGAAAATTAATAGAGTATAGATTTGGGAAATAGGCCATTTTTATTAGGCTAAACATGTGTGAGTGGTGGAAGCGGGGGTTGCTGAGAGCTTCTTGGCAATGTTCATTGTTCTCCAATAAAAGCAACATGGGATAACCTGTCTTATGACTCAAAACCTATTTCCAAGAACGTGCATCAAAACTCCTTCCTTGTTCTGGTCCCAAACTGACACAGATTTAAAACCTAAAACATCTACTACCATAGGATGGCATTTTTGCTGTATAGTTTTGAGAATTCCTGTAGTATTCATCACAGTGGTAATTAGCCATGTACCAAGTCTCTTAACTTGAAATAAAGTTGGATGAATTAGAAACAGCCTGTTCTGTGGTGAGGAGAATTATTAGTTTTGAATTGAGATTTATAAACGCAGAAGATAAGGAGGCTGGAGGGGGGAGTCATTTGTCATCTTGTGAAAACTAGGAAATAGAGTGACTCTAATATCCAATTTCATTCCAGGTCCCATGAATTGTACCTAAACCAGTGGTTGGTAAAGCCAAACAATAAATATTTTAGGATTTATAGCCTTATGATCTCTGCAGTAACAATGCAACTCAGCTTTTGTAGTAGGAAAACAGTCCTAAAATGTAGTTGTAACACAAGAAAGAGTTAAAAGAAGGATCTTCAAAGCTGAGATGAGTTGGCTGCAGAGACAAATGATTTGATGGAAAATAAT
The DNA here is from genome assembly GCF_023699985.2 of Odocoileus virginianus. Taxonomy (NCBI): domain Eukaryota; kingdom Metazoa; phylum Chordata; class Mammalia; order Artiodactyla; family Cervidae; genus Odocoileus; species Odocoileus virginianus. Next base: position 87,567,110 of record NC_069677.1, on the reverse strand, counting down.
ATGTTCAGTGTGGTCTTCCCCGGTAGCTCAGATGGTAAAGAATCTGCCTGCAATGCAGGAGACTGGCGTTTGATCCTTGGGTCAGGAAGATACAGTGGAGAAAGAAATGGCAACCCACTCCTGTATTCTTGCCTGGGAAACCCCATGGACAGAAGATCCTGGCGGGCTACACCCGATGGTGTCACAAAGAGTCGGACACGACTGAGCACCTAAACCCCACCACCACCACCAGTAAGTTCACTGTAGAGAGTGATTCTTCAGGTAAAGGAATATCATGCAATGATTTAGGAAAATTGAAAATCATCACCTTGTTGCCCAAGCAGTGCTTTAAACTATATGATGTAACCAGAGATGACCTCAAATCTAATTGGTCTTTTATGTGGTGGTAATCAATCTAAAAACTATTCATATAGAGCATTTTTATTGTTAAATCATAATCACAGCTAAAAGAGACTGTTATGCTATCGTAATTCATGACTCTTTACAGACAGTCAAAAAATATTGAAAATGGAATTCTAACAATAATGGAAGAGATTCAAAAACAAATCTAAGAAATCTTATATTACCTCAAGTGTTTACCTACCTCTTAAACTGGAAATAATTTCAGTTTTGAAAAGTAACTATTCTTTGACATTAAGTGTGAACATTAATTTACAATATTCTTCTAAGAGCAAAGCACATAAAACTATTAAAAGACTAAATAGATAGGTAATGATTAGCAGTTAGGTTTACTATAAAGCATTTTGTTAATAATATATTTGACTGGAGACACAGAGAACCATTTAAATGATGAGAAACAACTGCTTAAACAGTGCTCAGAAGTTCTGCACCTCCTGAAAGACAAGACATCCATGGTCCCTTGTGTGGAGAAAGCGAGAGGATCATACCCCAGATCTTGTAAGCACTGACATCCAATACTTCCTCCTCCAGCATACTGGTCAGGTACTATGGGCGTGTGGGCTCAGCTGTGTCTGACTATGGTGACCCCTTGGACTGTAGCCCACCAGGCTCCTCTGTCCATGGGATTCTCCAGGCAAGAATACTGGAGTGGGTTGCCATTTCCTTCTCCAGGGCATCTTCCTGACCCAGGGATCGAACCTGCATGTCTTGTATCTCCTGCATTGGCAGGTGGGTTTTTTGTTTGTTTGTTTTTACCACCTGGGAAATCTACTGGTCAGGAGCTCTGTCTAAATGAGCATATGGACAGTAGTGAGCAATCATTACAAAAATGTATTGCTGTGGATGCCAACTAGAAAGACAAGAAGCTGTTAGTTTAGCTGGTGAATTTGAGTCTGGAGCACAGGCAAGAGACCAAGGAGAAATCAGCTAAAAGGAGAGAGAGGGAATGAGACAGCAAGAGTGATAGAACGGCCTTTTCCTAACCCAAATCCAACTTCCTCTGTACATTTCATTTGGGAGACAGGGCTTAACAGTAGCATCAGGATAGAAAAACAAAACCTAAAGGTTTAGGAGATCATAGACACAATACAAAGTATCCAAGAACACATTTTAAATTAAGTTGTATATGCATAATTATGCTTTGAAGAAAAGGGAGATGATGGACACTTTGCTTACATGTCTTGGCTTTTGTAAATAACATTGCAGTAAGCACTGACACGCATTTATCTTTTCAAATTAGCATTTTCATCTTCTTCAGATGTATGCCCAGGAGTGGAATTGCTGGATCATATGGTAGTTCTATTTTTAGTTCTTTGAGGAACCTCCAAACTATTTTCCATAGTGGCTGCAATGAATAAGCAACAAGAATACATTGTACAACACAGGGAAACATAGCCATTATCTTGTAATAACTTTAAAAGGAGTATGATCTATAAAAATGTTGAATCTCTATGTTGTGTACCTGAAACTAACATAACATTGTAAATCATCTATACTTAAAAAAAAAAGAAAAGGGAAATGATGGTTCTGTTCTCTTCTAGTCTATCCAAATTACAGTTGGTATAACTATATTCAGACCTGAGAAATGAGGGGGAAAGAAGCTGGAGAAATTTGGAATATATTCAAACTGAATATATCAGACCAACTTCAGCATTACTCTTCTCTTTAGTGGCTTGGAATATGGTGAGGAAAAAAGTGTCTGAGGGAGTATGTAAGAGTGCATGCGTGTAGGAGGGTGTGTGTGTGTGTGTGTGTGTGTGTGTGTGTGTGTGCATGTGATTCCTAGGTTACCAGTGTCTTTGTTTTAGTTCTATGGAGAGAATGTGAAACCTTCTTTGGTCTCACAAGAAACACAGCCATTTGCCAGGGACATTGTAAATAAACCTAATGATTTGTGTGCACTTCTGATCACAATCAAAGAGCAGGAAAACTCAGAGATCCTTACAATACAGCACCATTCTTAGCCTTCTTTGACATAAATTTACCTGGTGAATTATTTTGTTTCAATAGGGAGACATATGTATTCCTTACACAGTAATGGTATTTTAATGGCTAGACCTTAATCTTGGGTTAGTGAACAGACCTCAGCTCCAAGCAGAACTCAACTGCCATGGGAAAAAAAAAAAAAAAAAGGTGTATCCTTGGCTTGGTTTTGCAAGCTTAGACCCCAGAACAACGGCAATAAGCCTGGATATTTTTTGCAGAAGAGTAATTGTGTCACTATGATTTCCATCAATATTGTGTTCTTCTGTCAGAACAACTTTTCCTTATGTAATTTTCAATGTAGTACAAATTAAATTGGAATGGGTAATAAAATTTAGTATTATTGAACCATGGACAAAAAGTAATTAATTTTCTAAAATTGACATGAAAACATAGACTTTACTGAAAGACCACATCCATCACTGTTAAATATGTGGAAGTGATGCTGACTGTCTGCAAACAGCAGTTCCTCTGCCACTCCCCCGTTTCAGAGGTCCCTGTCTCGGATACAGAGGCTCCAGAGGCCACAGCCTCACCCTCTCAGCTGGGACTGCGTTTATAATCAAGTTGTTCTGGTCAATGAGAACCAGTGGAAATTCTGCCAGAAAGGTTTCTGGAAAAGATTTTCCTCCCTGAGAGGACAGATAGAGAGATAGAAGGCGGTAAAGTAGAGACGGTACCCTTCTGTTTTTTTTTTTCATTTTATCCCAAATATGCACACAAAACTTCAGATTTCTTACTGAATCCCCCATCGTAAAGAATATGCATCCATCTCCTTGCCCCAGGGCTTACCCAAGATGAAGAATGATGGGAGCTGATGGGAATTTTTCCTGCACAAATGATACAACATAGGCGTGGAAGCAAAAAAAAAAAAAAAACACACCCGCAGAGGAAAGGCCGCATGAGGACCCAGCAAGGAGGCCATCTGCAAGCCAAGGAGAGCTGCCTCAGAGGAAAGAAACCTGCCAACATCTTGGTCTTGAACTTCCAGCCTCTAAAACTGGGAGAAAAAGAAATTTTGCTGCTTAGCCACCTGGTTTGTGATATTTTCTTTTATTTATGTTATTGTCTTAGCCCTAGCAAACTAATACAGATGCCAAAGCAATTCCCCTAGAGAACAAATGGTCACGAAATGGGCTTTGTCACACAGGAGGCTCTGGTTCACTCGTAGTTTTATTGAACATGAATTCTATCTTCTCCAGAAATGAGTTTCTCGAACAAGAGTAAGGATGTATAAATTTTTGTGTAGGCAGAGGAAGCTTTAAGCCGCGTTTTCATGTAGAATCCATCATAATGGAACTGGGCAGGTTGGTAATGGAGATGCAATCCTTGAAAGCTATTTAAAAATTTGAAGGAAGGAAAGCTTACTCTTTTCTCAAGCAGGTAGAGAAAAATTGTTAGCTATAACCTGTTCCAGAGTACATAGTCACTGCCTTAGGCAACCTGGAAGGGAGACACAGGCAAGTCATTCACCCCCTAAACAAGCACACAGTAAGTGACTACCCCCAGCTCCTGCCTGAGGGCTAGGCCAGAGGGCAAAGAAAGGACCGCATCTAAATAAAATGCTAATTACAGGGAGAAATGAGCTATAAGCTGTCTAAACACACAAAATGGGTAGTAATGAGTTGTGCAAATATTAGCCATCAAATATTCAGCTACAGGGTAAGAAGCTGCTTGCCAAGTTAATTTAGGTTATGTTTTATGGTGCCATATACCTGGAAATTGTTCTTGGGGGTTGTGTTCTAACGTCGATAAATTGGAAAGTCATAAGACTGGAATGGATCCAACCATCTGTGTAATTAGAGAGTCTTCCCATTACAGGGAGATAATATTTGTGACGTCTATGAACTGAGTCAGGAATCCTGAGGCTCCTGCCTCCTTACCTTACAGGTAAGGCATTGAGCACTTGGACACAAGCAAAACCCTGGTCAGGAGAGATCCTATTCTTTAGAAAATGTAATGCACAAGGGACTCAAACAGAGACCAATCCATTTTTGCATAAGAAAGCCATTCTTTTAAATACGCTTAATTACACTAAGTATACTAACCGCCCTTATTCTTGTGTTCTTAAGGCAATTTGAGATAGTACATTTCCATTCTTTACCTTGAGAGAATAAACAATTACTTTAATATATGTGCATTAGTTAAGATCTGGGTTTGATTCCTGGTTTGGGAAGATCCCCTGGAGAAGGCAATGGCAACCCACTCCAGTGTGGGACTTCGATAGTAACTCGGTCATCTATCACTGCCTAACAAAGGGCTTTCCTGGTGACTCAGCAGTACAGAATCTGCCTGCCATGCAGGAGATGAGGGTTTGATCCCCTGAGTCCAAAAGATAACCAGGAGGAAATGGCAACCCACTCTAGTATTCTTGTCGGGAAATCCCATGGACAGAAGAGCTGGGCAGGCTACAGATCTGTGAGGTCCCAAAGAGCACCAAGGAGCACTGCTAAACAAATGACCACAAACCTCACAGTTTTAGACAAGACACATTTATTAGCTCACATTTCTGTGGGTCAAGATTTCAGGCATGGCTTAGTTGGGTCTTCTGCACAGGGTCTCAGCAGGCTGAATTCAAGGTGTGAGTTGGGCTGTATTCTCATCTGGAGCCTAGACTGGGAAGAATCCACTTCCAAGATCACCCACATTGTTGGCAAAATTATCTCCTTGTGGTTGTAGGACTGAGCTCCCCAACTTCCTGCTGAATGTCAGCCAGAGGCCAATCTTAGTTCCTAGAGCCCCTGCTCCTGCCCAGATTTCCCTGCCAAGCCTTGTCCATCAACTCTCTTAAATCAAGGCATCTTAATTCTTCAATCCAGCAAGGGGAGTCTCCTTCTCTTCAGGAAGGTCTTAGTCCTGCTTTAAGTGTTTTCATTGATTACCAGACTCACCAGTGGTAACCTCTCTTAATTTACACACCTTCAGTGGACTTAGGATCTTAATTACATCTGCAAAATACTTTGACCTTTGCAATATTCAACTTGTAGATACTACTTGTATTTCTAATGAATTCTTATCAATGTTGAGTATGTGAAATTCAGTTCAGTTCAGTGGCTCAGTCGCATCCAACTCTTTGCGACCCCTTGAACCACAGCACGCCAGGCCTCCCTGTCCATCACCAACTCCCGGAGTCCACCCAAACCCATGTCCATTGAGTCGGTGATGCCATCCAACCGTCTCATCCTCTGTCGTCCCCTTCTCCTTCCACCCTCAGTCCTTCCCAGCATCACGGTCTTTTCAAATGAGTCAGCTCTTCACATCAGGTGGCCAAAGGATTGGAGTTTCAGCTTCAACATCAGTCCTTCCAATGAACACCCAGGACTGATCTCCTTTAAGATGGACTGGTTGGATCTCCTTGCAGTCCAAGGGACTCTCAAGAGTCTTCTCCAACACCACAGTTCAAAAGCATCAATTCTTCGGTGCTCATCTTTATAGTCCAACTTTATAGTCCAACTCTCACATCCATACATGACCACTGGAAAAACCATAGCCTTGACTAGACAGACCTTTGTTGACAAAGTAATGTCTCTGCTTTTTAATATGCTGTCTAGGTTGGTCATAACTTTTCTTCAAAGGAGTAAGCGTCTTTTAATTTCATGGCTGCAATTTTATATTTTATGTCAAGACAAGAAAAATTTAAACACAAATTCTCTGCCCTTTGGCCTTCTGCCCCAACACTGAGCACTTTGTAGCTCCCTTATGCATGAACCAAACCTCTCCCATCAGCAGGAATACCTGCTCAACCACAAAGAGCAACATTCTCCCAGCATAAACAAAGCAACTCCTTAAAAGGTAGTATACCTTCTTGAGCTTGTGAGGTGTCATGTGACCCACCACAAGGTGGGCTTAGATCTAGACTGTGTCAATAATACATCATTTGATACACAGCCCTTGGTCTCAAAAGAAATCTCATATAACTGTGCCTTGATTTCTAACTGGTGGAACAATTCTCAGAGTTTTATGAGATGTTCTTCCATGGTTATAATCCTCAACTTTGGCTCAAATAAAATTTTTAGATTCTTTCTTAGACTGACTGATTAATTTTTTATCAACAAGTATAACAACTTTTAATGCCTATATTCCCTCCATACTCTGCATATGTGGATGGAGTGTTCATTAATCCCTTAGAAGCTGAATGGGAGGGAGGGAGCAAATGGAAGGGCATGGTTAGGGTCTGACTCCGTTCTTGACTCATGCTGACAACTCTGAGACCCCATCACACCCTCCTTCCCTTCTGCTCCTCATTTGGGCAGCTAAGAAACTCTAAGTGTTCAATTCTCTGGTGCCAGTGGGAAGTTCAAGCCATACAAGCTCTGGACTATAAAAGGGAACCCGCCAGCCCCAGCTCCTAACCACCATAAGGAACATGAAAATTTTGTCTACTTTCTTCAACCATCATCAGAGCTGCTTAGGAATCTGTCTCATGCTTCCAGAAAGCCTCACTATGTGGCTAATAGTCTCTTTATACCCTCTTGGTGTACATGACCTCCTGAGTCTCAGAATCCAAACCAGATTTTCGGTGTAAGGCCCGTCCTGTTTATGATGCAAGCAGGGCCTGTAGGGCTCCTGGGCGTGGAGCTCTTTTGGTCCAGTTTCTTATAGGCAAGACTTCAGTCTCCATGACCTTCTCAGAGTTCCAAAGGGCAGAACAGTTGTTGATCAAAGGAGGAGCAGCCACGAAACCACCTGAGACAATTCTAAAGAAACCAGAGAGGCTCATCAAGAATTAGGAGGCCAGAGAAAACTGGTCAACCACTTGTAAAAGAATGAAACTAGAACACTTTCTAACACTATACACAAAAATAAACTCAAAATGGATTAAAGATCTAAATGTAAGACCAGAAACTATAAAACTCCTAGAGGAGAACATAGGCAAAACACTCTCCAACATGAATCACAGCAGGATCCTCTATGACCCACCTCCCAGAATATTGGAAATAAAAGCAAAAATACACAAATGGGACCTAATGAAACTTAAAAGCTTTTGCACAACAAAGGAAACTATAAGCAAGGTGAAAAGACGGCCCTCAGGTTGGGAGAAAATAATAGCAAATGAAGCAACAGACAAAGGATTAATCTCAAAAATATACAAGCAACTCCTCCAGCTCAATTCCAGAAAAATAAATGACCCAATCAAAAAATGGACCAAAGAACTAAATAGACATTTCTCCAAAGAAGACATACAGATAGCTAACAAACACATGAAAAGATGCTCAACATCACTCATTATCAGAGAAATGCAAATCAAAACCACAATGAGGTTCCATTACACGCCAGTCAGGATGGCTGCTATCCAAAAGTCTACAAGCAATAAATGCTGAAGAGGGTGTGGAGAAAAGGGAACCCTCTTACACTGTTGGTGGGAATGCAAACTAGTACAGCCACTATGGAGAACAGTGTGGAGATTTCTTAAAAAACTGGAAATAGAACTGCCACATGACCCAGCAATCCCACTTCTGGGCATACACACTGAGGAAACCAGATCTGAAAGAGACACATGCACCCCAATGTTCATCGCAGCACTGTTTATAATAGCCAGGACATAGAAGCAACCTAGATGCCCATCTGCAGACGAATGGATAAGGAAGCTATGGTACATATACACCATGGAATATTACTCAGCCATTAAAAAGAATTCATTTGAATCAGTTCTAATGAGATGGATGAAACTGGAGCCCATTATACAGAGTGAAGTAAGCCAGAAAGATAAAGACCAATACAGTATACTAACACATATATATAGAATTTAGAAAGATGGTAACGATAACCCTATATGCAAAACAGAAAAAGAGACACAGATGTACAGAACAGACTTGTGGACTCTGTGGGAGAAGGCAAGGGTGGGATGTTTCAAGAGAACAGCATCAAAACATGCATATTATCTATGGTGAAACAGATCACCAGCCCAGGTTGGATGCATGAGACAAGTGCTCGGGCCTGGTGCACTGGGAAGACCCAGAGGAATCGGGTGGAGAGGAAGGTGGGAGGGGGGATCGGGATGGGGAATACATGTAACTCCATGGCTGATTCATGTCAATGTATGACAAAACCCACTACAATATTGTAAAGTAATTAGCCTCCAACTAATACAAATAAATGAAATAAATAAATAATTAATTAATTAAAAATTTTAAAAAAAAGAATTAGGAGACCAGACCACCTAAGACCCTGCATACACCCGAATCTTGCCAGGAACACTACCCTTTAGAAAAGCTTACAGAAGAAAAAAGAATGCAAGACTTTTACTACCTTGATCCCTATCACATACCCTTGCCTGACCATATAACCTCTCTATACTCACCAGAGAGGGAGGCACAGTTCTTGGGGCTCCAGCCTACTGTGTTTTCCCTTTGTCTGGAAAATTAATAAAGCCACTCTTCCCTTGTCCTCCATGACTATGTCTCCATGATTATTTCTGTTTGGCACTGGTGCATACAAAGCCAAGATTTTGGCAACATTTATGCAGGGTGGCCAAGAAAAGGGAATCTACACTGTACCTGTTGAAATACCGACTCCTCACAAACACCACCAAACAACCTGCTAATAAGGCAAAGCTGAGTTTATTGCTTCCACCATTGACAAAATCTTGGCCTCTGTGCACTGGTTCCAAGTCAAATTTTGGAAGCAGAGCATTGGGTGAAGTTGAGAAGAATAGCTTTATTGCTTTTCCAGGCAAAGGGGATACAGGGGGCTCATGCCCTCAGAATTGTGTGTACCTACCTGGGAGGATTTGGTAAGGAGTTTTATAGCAATGGTGAAGGGGTGGGGAGGTGGTAAAAAAGATCAGGGTATATGCAGTGCCTTCACTCCTTTAATCTGGTTTTAGGTAATCTGCTGAGCAAAGTGAAACTAAAGAGCCTCTTGATAAAGGTGAAAGAGGAGAGTGAAAAAGCTGGCTTAAAACTTGACCTTCAAAAAACTAAGATCATGGCATCTGGTCCCATCACTTCATGACAAATAGACGGCAAAACAGCGGAAACAGTGACATACTTCATTTTCTTGTTCTCAGAATCACTGCAGATGGTGACTGCAGCCATAAAATTAAAAGACACTTGCTCCTTGCAAGAAAAGCTATGACCAACCTAGATAGTGTATTCAAAAGCAGAGACATTACTTTGCTGACAAAGGTCCATCTAGTCAAAGCTGTGATCTTTCCAGTAGTCATGTAGGGATGTGAGAGTTGGACCATAAAGAAGGCTGAATGCTGAAGAATTGATGCTTTTGAACTGTGGCATTGAAGAAGACTCTTCAGAGTCCCTTGGACTGCAATGAGATCAAACCAGTCAAATCTAAAGAAAATCAACCCTTAATATTCATTGGAAGGACTGATGCTGAAGCTGAAGCTCCAATACTTTGGCCACCTGATACAAAGAGCCAGCTCATCAGAAAAGACCCTGACGCTGGGAAAGATAGACGGCGGGAGGAGAAGGGGGCAACAGAAGATGAGATGGTTGGATGGCATCACGGACTCGATGGACATGAGTCTGAGCAAGCTCTGGGAGACGGTGAAGGACAGGGAAGCCTGGCATGCTGCAGTCCATGGTGTCACCAAGAGTCGGACATGACTGAGCGACCGAACAGCAACACTCTGATGAGATCCTATGTTCCTTTAATCTGGCCTCAGATGGTCTTCTGGAAGAGCTCCCCTAGTTTGTTTAATTTAGAATGAAGAGTACTGACATTTTCCGTTTGGTGGGGGTTTTAGTTCTACAAAGAGCTCAAAGATATCGTTATTTGTGTCTCTTGATGTAGAGCCAGGATCTGCCCCAAAACTGCACTGTTGTTTCTTGGCTGATTCTCCCTTGTCTCTGCATCCCCTCACTTCCCTGATTAGCAACTGTTTGAACCTGCTCTTTGGAACTCAGGCAAAGTCAAGGAGGTTGGGATCTAATCCCTACAAAGAAAGGGGACAGAAAGCGTTCCATGTCCAGGAACCCCACAGGGTCCTGCATAATTTCACACTAACAAATCGCTTTATTTCATTAATAATTTTTCTTCAATAACAAAAGTTCCATCCAATGCAATGTACAAATCTAAACTTCACTAGAGGAAAAAATAACACCAGAAGGCACACAAGCCAAGGAAGATAAACTTTTATTGGACTTTTGTGGCATGAGTTTGGTCTTCTTTAGGGATTGGAGGTCAAGAAAGCATATAAATGTGTCCTAATCTGATAGTTTACCCAAGACAGAAAACCATATTTCCTTCTAATTCATAGTTTCTTTGTTCCAAGATTCAGTGAAAGGGACATTATACGTTTTCTCAAAGGTGTTTTGGCTAAAGAGAGATGAGAAATGAATTTAGCATCATAGAGGGCTCAAGAAGAATGGCTCCTGGATGTCAATAAGAAAGAATGACTAGAAGCCTTTATCCTAAACACACGAGCCCAGGGCTCTACTCTGTGTCAGGTTAAATACTCACAGTCCTTATACTCTTGAGAGGCCACCATATGAGATGTCAGTACAAACACAAGGACTATAAAACAATGTACCACTGCACATGCCAGAAGCCACAGGAGAATTTGTGCAACTGGTTGCTGATTATGTGTTTTGCTGTATATCGGGGACAGACACAAGGAGAGACAAAAACAAAAAAACTTGAAGAAAATTGCTATTTCAAACCATCCTCCCTTACTGGGCATTCCCTCTTCCATCCAGCCCCTCCCAAGCGGTCATGTGAATTGAGATCACTTCACTGATTCTAGCAAGTTAAGAGCATAGTGAGACAGAAAGTTATTAGGTAGTCAGTGTAAGGTTAAAGCCTCAGTCTCTTCTTTTAAAAATTTCATTCCGATTTCCACTTCTTCTCCCACATAAGTGTCTCGCACCCTAACCCATAACCATACCCATTGTTCCAGTTTTCTTGACATTCAGAGGAATGTCTCCCTGGCCTGGAGGCCATGAACACTCAAACCCATGACAAAGCAATCAGTAACCGATGTCCAACTTATGGAGAAAGAAAATAGCGGGTGAACCATCAACATTAAGACATACATCTGGTCCTTAAACCATGGCCTGAGATCACGAGAAAAGGTCAGGGGATGCAGACTCACTGTCTTAGGAAAGCTCAAGGACTGAGATCTCAAAAAATGCCATAAAATTGACGAATTATGCATGATGACTTTTAAACTGATTGGTCAGGAATTGCATACTTCAGGACCCCTAAAGCAACCAAAAATGAAGGGGTCAATATTGGCAAAGATGTAAAGTGTTGTGATTGCTGCTGTTTCAGGACAATTTTCCCCCTCTCAATGTCTATGCTGAGAGCTTTGTATTTCTATTCTCTGAACTAAAACTCTGCCTGTGCGCGTATCTGCAGGTCCGTGGATTCCATTCTTCTGCTTCGCTGACAAGAGCTCAGATTCCCATTTCAACAGGATTTAAATTACTAGAAGGATTGCACACATATGTTCTCTCAATATACATGATTCAAAGACAATGGTTGGGATCACAAGCAACATTTTTCCTAAGGAACAAAAAAAGACAAGCAGAGAAAAAGAGGGAGTAAGGAGGTAAGGGCGGGGTGGTGGGGGCAGGGGGGTGGTTCTTCCTAGGTCTAAGACTTAAGCAGACAATTTGAAATTTTGAGTCAGTATCCCAAAGTGTAGCGTTCTTTAGTGTCCAAAAGTGAAAGAAAGTGAAGTAGTTCAGTTATGTCTGACTCTTTGCGACCCCATGGACTGTAACCTACCAGGCTCCTCTGTCCATGGAATTTTCCAGGCAAGCATACTGGAAAGTTTATCCCATAAATAGAATTGCCTCCCGACTCCAGCTTTCCATAGAAAACATGCCATCTCACCTTGGTTTGAGATGCAAAATGGAAAGGAATTTTCTCTGATTCTTAGGGAGTAGGGAGATGGAGGAGCCTGGCAGGCTGCAGTCCATGGGGTTATGAAGAGTCCGACATGACTGAGCGGCTTCACTTTCACTCTTCACTTTCATGCATTGGAGAAGGAAATGGCAACCCACTCCTGTGTTCTTGCCTGAAGAATCCCAGGAACAGAGGAGCCTGGTGGGCTGCCATCTATGGGGTCACACAGAGTTGGACACGACTGAAGTGAGTTAGCAGCAGCAGAAGCAGCAGAGAGACTGAAAATCAAAACGTCTTATTGGGATGTAAGGGCACTGGGCCCAGCTGTTAGTATCTCTTAGCCTGCTCCATTGATTCTCCCCTAGTCTCTATTTGAGCCCCCACCCCGAGAGGGGGTTGCCTTCTCTTGGCCCACATTGTAACCAGGTGTTATTTGGGGATAGGAGTGGCCACAGCTTCACCCCCCTTGGCCCCCTGTCCCCTCTCCCAAGGCTGAAAGGGCTGCTGCACCTTGACTTTCAGCAGGCAGGGAACCCCTGGCAGGTGGAGCAGCTCAGGCACCCCCCTCTCTCATACCACTAGGTGTGAGTGACTGTATGCAAGAAACATCAGGAATTTATAAAATGCAGAATAAAATGTCATCCTAAAATGCCACAGGCTTGCTTGACTTCCTGTGAACTAAAAAGAAACCTTTCACTGATTTTAGATTCAAATCAACCAATAGCCACAGGAATCCATTTAATTCTCTACCAATATGGATCACTCCATTCTTTCATTAATTTCAGCCACTTTTATGTGGAGATGAGGCTACATCTTTCCAGGACTGTGTCCCAGAGAGGTCCCTTACAAAGGAAAATTTAAAAATTCTATTTCTTTTCTGAATATAAAAGCAATACATGTCTCTTGTGTAAAGTATACTAGTACTGATAGCAATTATAAACTTGAGCACTTTCTATGTGTCTTGACGAGAGACTTCATACACATAGACTATTTTATAACTTGCTCCTTTTTTCATTTAGTAACGTGTCTCATTCTTCCAGGTCAAGACATGTACATCACTCTCTTCTTCATAATATAGCTGACACTTTGGGGTAAGTGTGAGCCTGTTTTTAAAAACGTAGGGAAAGGGATCTGCTTCATCCATTCTGAAGCTGTATGTTAGTCCACTGTCTGGAGTTACCACTTGTATTTGAGCTTTGTTTCTGATAGTCACTTGGCATATGAGTGATTGTTTTGTGTTGTGAACACTGTAGACCCTCCATTATAACTGCAATTTTTCTCTGTGTTAACTTCCTAAAAGTGAACATGAGATAATTAAAGGGCATATTCATTTTAATTTTTAGCAGTTTTGGCTAAACTGCCCTTCAAATGACTGCATCTATTGACACTCCAAATAACAGTACGCACAAGTGCTCTTTGACTTTTTCTAATGCCAGAAAAATGGGTATTTCTTGTTTTTGCGTTCAGATAAGGAAAGTTATGACCAACCTAGACAGCATATTAAAAAGCAGAGACATTACTTAGTCAACAAAGGTCCATCTAGTCAAGGCTATGGTTTTTCCAGTGATCATGTATGGATGTGAGAGTTGGACTATAAGGAAAGCTGAGCGCAGAAGAATGGATGCTTTTGAACTATGGTGTTGGAGAAGACTCTTGAGGGTCCCTTGGACTGCAAGGAGATCCAACCATTCCATCTTAAAGGAGATCAGTCCTGAGCGTTCACTGGAAGGACTGATGTTGAAGCTGAAACTCCAATACTTTGGCCACCTGATGCAAGGAGCTGACTCATTGGAAAAGACCCTGATGCTGGGAAAGATTGAGGGCAGGAGGAGAAGGGGACAACAGAGGATGAGATGGTTGGATGGCATCACCGACTCAATGGACATGAGTTTGGGTGACTCTGGGAGTTGGTGATGGACAGGGAGGCCTGGCGTGCTGCAATTCATGGGGTCACAAAGAGTCGGACACAACTGAGCTACTGAACTGAACTGAATCTCTGTTTATTTGATTCCAGTAAGATTGAACACATTTGTTGGTCATTTGATCATCCTTCTTGTATTTGGCAAGACCTTAGAACAGTGTGTCCATGTATTTGGACAAGCTCATCACATGCTCAGTCAGGTAACCTGGTAATTTCTCTGAGAGCCACGTGATCCTTCCAGACAGTGATCATAGAAAATGAGAAATAGAGAATGCCATCAAGTTCAGAGATATATGGAGCTAAGCAAAGTGTACTTGTACACCCAGATCTTTTCTTGTCTCAATATTGTCTCTTTCTCCTCTTCCTCTCATGAGACCTGCCACTCCCCCTCCCAGGGACAATGCTTCGCTTCATCCTTGTCAAGTCTTCTCTTCTGCGTCACTTATTTGCACCACCTGGCCTGGAGGTGGGGATGATCTATCTGCAGCATTTGACATCTGCACACTGTCTTCCTTTCTCCTCCATCAAAACAACTAACTGTGATTTTCAACCCATTAGGCTATACCACTTACTGACCTGTTTGTCAACATCATTAACTGACTCAGTTCACTGTCACTTGTACCTTGAAAATTTAGCCTCAAGCTCCTTTTGGACTCCCTACACATCCTTCCTATGGATTTAACGTACCCAGTCCCTCAGCCTCAGCAGTACCAGCCATCCAGCCATCCTGGCTCTGCCTGTTCCTCACCTATTGTCCTTGTTGACTTACTGACCGAAGGCCAAGTCCATGATCAATCAGGATAATCACTCCCTCCCTCCCTCACCTCTGCTTCTACGTTGCTTTACTCACTTGAACTCCAAGTCTACGCTCACTGCAGTGGAGGGACTTCGTGAGCCTGGAGGAAGACTCAGAGCTGCAAAGGCTTGTTCTAACTTCTCAGATGTTAACCTTGCATCCGTGCTCATTTGTAATGCCTCCTGTCTTGTTAGAGTTGAACTATCCCAACTCCTGGCAAAGGCCAACACTCCTGCTTTTGTTCTAGATACATTTTACAATATAGATATAGGTATAGACAGAGACATAGAGATATATAAATATAAATATCTTGGAGTAGGAAGTGATAACCCATTCCAGTATTCTTACCTGCAAAATTCCATGGGTAGAGGAGCCTGGTGGGCTACAGTCCACGGGGTCACAAAGAGTCAGACATGACTGAGCAACTGAACAATACAAAGATATATAGACACAGATATAGGTAAGGGGGATTTGCCGGTGGCACCAGTGGTAAAGAACCTGTCTGCATGTAGGAGACGTAAGAGACATGGGTTTGATCCCTGGGTCAGGAAGATCTCCTGGAGGGGAGCAGGACAATCCACTCCAGTATTTTTTCCTGGAGAAGCCCATGGACAGAGTGGCCTGGGCTACAGTCCATAGGGTCACACAGAGTCGGACATGACTGAAGTGACTTGGCACAGCATAAATATAGACACATATGGATCCTAGAATTCTGCTTCTCTGGAGAACTCTAATATAAGGGCTGATTTCAGAAGTGGAAGGGTTCATCCTGATGTAGAATTGGGAAGGAATGGGCCGTCCCTGCTCACATGCCGAGCACCCACCTTGGGGCTGCCTCCTGTAGTCCAAGGTCACCCCTGTGAACACCAATCACAATGAAGAGGAGCTGAGGACAGGTAAGACACAGGCAACTCTTTTGTTCCCACCGAAGACCCGCCTTCTCTTGGAGTTACCGAGTTTTGGAGGATCACACATTGTGTACCGACAAGGAGGCAGGAGCAGCCCAGGCCAGCTGCTCTGCCTGGCAAGCACATATCCTGCAGATGGGAGGGGAATTTCCAACCCCAAAAGCTTTGTCCAGTGATGATTCTTGGTTCAATCACATGAAGCTGACAAAATTTAATGACTTTTGACTTAGAAAGATAGCAATTCTAAATAGTTCAACCTAATAATAGCTGCCATCTACTGAACGCTGTGCTAAGAGCTTGCTTATATTATCACATTCAGCCCTTAAAACACTCCTAATAGTTAGTAACTGCTTCTCATCCCCCTGTTTACAAATAAGGACAGAGGCACAGAGACTTTGGACTTAGTGCCCTGGGTCACACATCTGACAGGTGCAGGGCAGACTCATGGCAGGCTGGATATGGAAGGAGCAGGTGGGAGTCCCACTTTCTCCAAACACAGGTGTGTCCATTCCCTCTCGTTGCAAACTTGGCAGAGAAACAGCAGTGAAAGTGCCTGAACTTGTCCAAGGAGGAGGAGAAGAGGCAACAATGCTCTTCATGAAGGACAAAGCTGCAAACAGCCAGGGCTCGGTTGCAGACAATGACCTGGACCAATAGCCTTGGGACCGGAGGCCACCAGGCTCTGTGGTCCGTGGACCTGGGAAGCCTGGAAAATGCATGAAGGTTGGTGGGGAAGTACCTCTGGACTGCCGGCACCTAACCCCCTCCTGTTTCCCTCTGGTAGCCCCTTTGGGGCTCCAGGATGTAGCCAGACTCCAAAACAAAACAGCTATTTCATGAAGAAACACTCTCTGTTTTAAATGAGAGAAACTGAAACCCCAAGAACTAGACTCTGGCAGCCCCTGGGAGGCACCTTCAGTTCAGTTCAGTTCCGTTCTGTTCAGTTCGGTTGCTCAGTCATGTCCGACTCTTTGTGACCCCACGGACTGCAGCACGCCAGGCCTCCCTGTCCATCACCAACCCCCAGAGTCCACCCAAACTCATGTCCATTGAGTCGGTGATGCCATCCAACCATCTCATCCTCTGTCGTCCCCTTCTCCTGCTGCCCTCAATCTTTCCCAGCATCAGGGTCTTTTCAAAAGAGTCAGCTCTTCACATCAGGTGGCCAAAGTATTGGAGTTTCAGCTTCAACATCAGTCCTTCCAATGAACACTCAGGACTGATCACCTATAGGATGGACTGGTTGGATCTCCTTGCAGTCCAAGGGATTCTCAAGAGTCTTCTTCAACACCACAGTTCAAAAGCATCAATTCTTCGGCGCTCAGCTTTCTTTATAGTCCAACTCTCACCTTGCAGACATCCAAATGTAGGTAGGAATCCTTTGACCAAGACCTCCAGATGTTAGAATTTGAAATCCATGTTTCCATGAGAATGCACTTCCCAGGGGCTCCTCCAACCAACGCCCCAGGCAGCCTCATTCCCAGGAGACACAGGTGCTGCCCAACAGCCCTGTAGAACCTTCCAGAGACTGCCATCCTGAGCCCAGGACACAGACTCCCTCCCTCAACTGATACCCTCTCTCACTCAGTAGGTTTCCCTAATAAGACCCGGGCACGTTGGACCCCACCTTGACACACGCTGCTCTGAAGACCCAGACTGTGCATGACTCAGCTCGGGGCACCAGGAGATCCTCGCTCCAGTCCCTCCATCGTTCCAGAACTCCCTAATCCTTGCTGCACAATTGGTGAGTGTTTTTCTCACTTTCTGCTGCCAGCAGGCTGTCAGAGTTGTACTGAAGTGACCCTGAGACGTGTGGGTCCTTCCTTCAGAAGATACGACACAGAGCTCAGCAACACAGAAAGCATGTCAGGCTTCAGTGATAATTAACAAAAAGGTGCCAATTTCCCCCCTTATCGCTACAGGGCACCCCAAGAAACAGAGAAGGCTCTGCATCAGAACCAGCTTGAGGGTGAAAACGGAGCTTCAGGATTCAAGTTCAATGCCATAGGCCAAAGATAGGTCAGAAACATCAGGACATTTCCCATTTGAAGGAGCCACCCATGAGTGGGCAATACCACCTACCACCACCCAAATCCCAACATCACCTACATCCTAAAACTGTAGGAAGTTTGCGTGCATGCATGCCTGCTGAGCCACTTCAGTCTTGTCTGACTCTTTGTAACCCTATAGACTGTAGCCCGCCAGGCTCCTCTATCTATGGGATTCTCCAGGCAAGAATACTGGAGTGGGTTGCCATGCCCTCTTCCAGGGGAACTTCCCGACTCAGGGATGGAACCTGCCTCTCATACATCTCCTGCATTGGCAGTCAGGTTCTTTACCACTAGCGCCACTTGGGAAGCTGGAAGGAGGGCTGCCCATATCCAATTAAACCCTTGAAAAACACTTTGAAATGCAGAGGGCTCCTCTCTCAAGCTGAGAACTGCAATGAGCACAGTCACATCTGAATGTCAAGTTATGCTATTTGGAGTGGAGGACATTATCATGGTAGTTCAAACATGGTAGGCATGGTAGTTCAAACTCTTGGTGTCCCAGAAATTCTACCATGGTGTTTAAAAAATTTTAGACTTCAATATAATCAGGTATGGGGCTTCCCAGGTGCCTCAGCCGTAAAGAATCGTCCTGCCAATGCAGGAGACTCAGTTTCGACCCCTGGGTTAGAAAGATCCCCTGGAGAAGGAAATGGCAGTCCACTCCAGTATTCTTGCCTAGAAAACCCCATGGACAGAGAAGCTTGGAGGGCTACAGTCCATGGGGTCACAGAGAGTCAGACACAACTGAGCGACTGAATAACAATAGTAACAATAATCAAGGATTGCCCAGAAGAAGTGTGCCCACCCCTTATCTTTGGCTGACAGTGCTACCAGAGGCAGCCGGTGACAGAGGCCACCGGACCGCACATTGGCAGATGTTCTGGGAACAAACGCCTGGCTGAGGAGGAGACCACAGGTCCTCAGGCCAGCATGCTCTCATAGGCTTTTGTGGATTCATCAGCCCTCTGCCACCAGACCAAGAAAACACCTGATGGATGGGTATGGACCAGTATCACACAGGAAATACGGCAGGTGCCTGAGTCCTTTATCACATTGTCAACACATCCTAAATAAGTGAAGAATGCTCTTCACAGACCCTGGGATGAGGTTTTGAGTGAAATTATTTATTTCCAACTCAAGTGTATAATTCAGATCGTTAACAGTAATTCTGCCTGAAGCCCGTGCCATCTGAACCAATGGCTGAGACACGGTCTCATTGATATTCATTTTCTTTGCCAAGGCAATGATCACACAGTATTTGGGACTGTTTACAGTCAGGGTCTTGTTGGTGCTCCGCTTTTGAAAACTAAATTTATAACCAGAGGAGCTATTATGACAGCTATGGCAGGGGAGGTTGAGCCTAATAACTTTTCTGAGGGTGTTAAATTGATGTTAATAATAAAAAAATGAGCCTGGGCCATAACAGCCTCACAGACATTAACTTTTATTATGAATATTAACACTGGTAACTCCACACTGATTTTTTAACACTCATATACACAACAACAGGGCTTCCCCAGTGGTTCAGCTGATAATGAACCCGTCTGCCAATGCAGGAGACAGAAGAGATGTGGGTTTGATCCCTGGGTCTGTAAGATCCCCTTGAGAAGGAAATGGCAACCTGTTCCAGTATTCTTGCCTGGTAAATTGCATGGACAGATGAGCCTGATGGCCCACAGTCTATGAGGTTGCAAAGAGTCGGACAGAACTGAGCACTCACTCACACACACACACACACACACACACACACACACATGTACACGACAATAACATCACAGTAGTTTGAGCAGAAATGACAGGACATTTCCTGACATAAGCTTCTGTTAGCCTCTTGAATTCTACAATTCAGCCCCACCTGAATCTAACCTTGAACTTTCTTAATCCCCTCTTCAGCCACCCTCAGCTCTTCCAGTCCCTTCCTCAGCTGAAATAACCCAAAACTTGTTCCTCTGCCATGAAACAGAACAAAAGAAACCTGTCTCAGGTAAAGCATCGCCAGGGGCTTCCAGCGCTGCGTTTCTGCTGCATCTCCATCTCCATCGCTCAAGATTCACCTGTCAGACCCGCCTCTTGTTCTGATTGGGTCTATTTGTCAAGATTCTAGCCCAGCCAGTGGTGACAGTCTGGACCCTCCCTGGAATGTCGCCTATAGGGGAGACTGGAGAAGAGCAGGCTGTCCTCGAAGAGAGGCGACATGGTAAACAGACGGTGCCATCACCCAGTCTCCGCCAAGGCACAAAGGATGAGCTTTTCAAACCAGCTGGTTTAAGATCATGGACCAAATCGTGGACATCGGAGCCACAGGGGCCCGGCTTCCGACCCTGCCTCTGCTGCTTCTTGTATGACCCTGGGGGGGGGGGGGTCATTAACCTCCCCAAACCTCCTTCTCTACACCTCCTCAAGGCAGATAATGCTACTTACCTACCCCGCAAGGCTGCAGGGGAGAATGAAAATAAAAAAGGATCTGAAGCATGGAACACGCTGACTCGCGCAGAATTGTGGTTCTAACTGCAGGAGAGTTGATTCTGCGTCCCCTTTGCTCGTGGTTGAGGACAAGTCATTGACGTAAGAACAGGCAGGATCTCACGCACAACACTGGGGGAGGGCGTGAAGGTGAAGTGGGCCACTACTTCCACACCAGCCAAGGCCCAGTGACAACCCCTGCCCTTCACTGTACACCCGGCCAGCTCCATGCCCTTCCCTCCAGGAGAAAGCAAAACCGCTACAGAGGTGAAGGATATTTTAAGAAAGAGGACTATCAGCAGGAAAAGTTCAACAAACTGTGCTCATGTCACTGATAAAATATCTACTGACAATTGATAGGTGAGATGCTATGGTCCAGGAAGTCACTGCAAGCCAACATTTTTTTTTTTTTTTTGACGTATAGTTGGGAAAGATTGAAGGCAGGAGGAGAAGGGGATGACAGAGGATGAGATGATTGGATGGCATCACCAATGTGATCGACCTGAGTTTGAGTAAACTCTGGGAGTTGGTGATGGACAGGGAGGCCTGGCTTGCTGCAGTCCATGGAGTCACAAAGAGCCTGACACGACTGAGCGACTGAACTGATAGTTGATTTGCAATGTTTTGTTAGTTTCAAGTGTATAGAAAGTGAATCAGCTACACACACACACACACACACACACACACACATATGGGGCTTCCCACATGGCGCTAGTGTTAAAGAACCCACCTGTTTATGCTGGAGACATAAGAGGTGTGGGTCCAGTTCCTCTGGAGGAGGGCACGGCAACCAACTCCAGTATTTTTGTCTGGAGAGTCCCATGGATGGAGGAGTATGGCAGGCTATAGTCCATGGGGGTCACAAAGAGCCAGACACAACTGAAGCAACTTAGCATAAATGGATATATATGTATATTTAGATTCTTTTCCCTTTCAAGTTATTATAAAATATTAAATATAATATAATTCTCTATACTATATGGTAGGTCCTTATTGGTTATCTGGCTTCCCTCATAGCTCAGTTGTTAAAGAATCCGCCTTCAATGAGCCAGACCCCGGCTGGATTCCTGGATTGGGAAGATCCCCTGGAGAAAGCATAGGCTACCCACTCCAGTATTCTTGGGCTTCCCTTGTGACTCAAATGGTAAAGAATCTACCTAAATGTGGGAGACCTGGGTTCAATCCCTGGGTTGGGAAGATCCCCTGGAGAAGGGAAAGGCTACTCACTCCAGGATTCTGGCCTGAAGAATTTCATGGACTATACAGTCCACAGGGTTGCAAAGAGTCGGACACAACAGAGTGGCTTTCACTTTCACTATTGCTTATCTATTTTATAGACAGGAGTGTATATGTTAATTCAAACTCCTCATTTACCACCCCCACCACCACATTTTCCTTTTGGTAACCATAAGTTGTGTTTTTTTTTCCTATGTCTGTGGGTCTATTTCTGTCTTGTAAAATAAGTACATTTGTTTCATTTTTTTTTTACAATAGATTCCACATATAGGGTTAGCTGCTCAGTCATATCCAACTCTTGTAACCCCATGAACTGTAGCCAGCCAGGTTCTTCTGTCCATGAGATTCTCCAGGCAAGAATACTGGAGTGGGTTGCCGTGCCCTCCTCCAGGGGATCTTCCTCCAGGGGATCTTCCCGACCCAGCAATCGAACTTGGGTCTCCTGCATTGCAGGCAGATTCTTTACCTTCTGAGCCACCAGGGAAACAGTCCACACATAAGTAATGTCATAGGATATTTGTCTTTCTCTGTCTGACTTGCCTCACCTAGTTTGACCATCTCTAACTCTCCTCAAGTTACTGCGAATAGCAACCAACATTTTAAAAATGTCAGTTCCTGGCTACTCACATCCCGTCATCACATTCTCCAGACCAGGAGGTGGCAAGTGGATTTCCTTAGAATCAACAGGAAGTGGCTGCCCAGAGTTGTATGTGGATGAAGACTCTGAGGCTGAGACAGAGTGACATTACCGTTTAGGCAAGTTATCCAGTTAACTGGAGTAACAGGGGGTGTGATGCTACAGACCTGTCAAGACCTCCTTAACTCAAAAAGTATAAAAGTAGCTACACACACACACACAACACTTAGAAATATAATTTCTTCATCAGCAAGGAGTACAGCCACCATCATCAGACAGAATGCTGTTTCTGTTTCCGGCCGCTTGGGTGAAAAAGTGAAAGTCTTAGTTGCTCAGTCGTGTACAACTCTTTGTGACCCCATGGACTGTAGTTCTCCAGGCTCCTCTGTCCATGGGATTTCCCAGGCAAGAATACTGGAGTGGTTAGCCATTTCCTTCTTCAGGGAATCTTCCCCACCCAGGGATCAAACCTAGGTCTCCTGCATTGCAGGTGGATTCTTTACATCCGAGCCACTATATAGTGGTGTGTGTGTGTGAATCCCAACCTCATAGTCTATCCCTCCCTCCTTCCCCTTTGGGATCCAGAAGTTTGTTTTCTATGTCTGTGGATCTATTTCTGTTTCATGTGTAAGTTAACTTAGAAAATGATGGCTGTTACACCTCAAACACATTCCCAAGCAGAAGCCCTTGATGTTAATACACCTGCATTTGAAAATCACCAGACAGGGGCTGATAGTCACAGGAAGACATTTAATATGTACTTATGGTCTTTGAATAACTGGTTCCCTTGCACAGCGTTTTGAGTAAGAGGCATTTCACTCGGCTTTATGCTTGGATGATGAGAATTGTGAACACTCAAGTTGTTTTGAGTTAAGTGTCACATTCAGTCAATTCAAAAAGTAGTTCTTTAGCCATGAATGTAAATGGGTAACAAATAAATAAATAGGATAGGAAGAATACAATATTTAGGGCTTCATTTTCCACACTATAGTAAAATCCATCAAATTTACCCCTTTGTAATCAGCGTTTGAGAATAATAAATAATAATAATAATAGAATAAAATAATAAAAATCAGTTCTCTTTTACCTACAAAATACAAATTACTAGAATCAAAGTGTTATAAAATGCTTCTTTCTCTTCCCCCTTTTTTCCTGCATTCTGTGTTCATATGTACGGGGATTTTTAATCAGCATGTAGACTATTTTCTTCCAATAACTTCAGTGATTCATTTAAATGCATCTCATGTCAAAAGTTCTGAAGAAAATTAAAATGCAAATGGACCTTCATTCCACTGCATTGCAGTGCTCAGAAAACACACTGATGTAAGATGTACAAATATTTTCTACAAAATACAAAATTTCCCATTTTTGCTAGGATCGGCGTATAATATGTCCTGTTTCTTATCCCGTGTGAACAAGTTCTCTAAAAATTTACCCTGACTGGAATCTGGGCTCGGACCTGTCCCGCACACCAGGGCAGTGTGGGGTGCCTTATAGCTGCTGGTGGGAGTTGGATGGAGGGAAACACCGCAACTTCCGGAGGGGAACCGAGGGCCCGAAGAGTCACATGCCCTGACGGAGGCTGTGGCTGTGGAAGCTGTCAGAAATTCTCTGGATGGAGAGCAGCAGTCCAGGCTTCCCTGCAAACCCTTCCCTTTGCTTTCACAGCCTTCTGATGACCGCGAGAGTCACCACCATGGGTTAAGTGGAAATGCACCTTTCCAAGTCCTTCCTGTTTGTCATGAACTGAGTTTCACGGCTATTTTTGAACAAGGACGGATGTTTCCCTCATAAAGAAGGACTTTTAGGTCATAGACTATTGTTCCTCTTACCTTCTTCTCAACTCTCCAATGAATAAACGTAGCTACTGAAGAGCTGACTCATTGGAAAAGACCCTGAAGCTGAGAAAGATTAAAGGCAAAAGGAGAAGGGGGTGGTAGAGGATAAGATGTTTAGATAGCATCACGGACTCAGTGGACATGAATTTGAGCAAATTCCAGGAGACAGTGAAGGGCAAGGGAACCGGCATGCTACACACTCCATAAGGTTGCAAAGAGTCAGACACAACTTAGCAACTGAACAACAATGACAACAACAACTGAGGATGTGGCAGGTAAACAGGAGAGAAACTGTTAGTTGCTTAGATGTGTCTGACTCTTTGTGACCCCATGGACTGGGTTCCGCCAGCCTCCTTTGTCCGTGGAATTCTCCTGGCAAAAATACTGGAGTGGGCTGCCATTTCCTTCTCCAGGGGATCTTCCTGAGCTCTTCCCAGCCCAGGGTTTGATCTTGGGTCTCCTGAATTGCAGGCAGATTCTTTACCATCTGAGCCACCAAGGAAGCCCAAACAGAAGACAAGGACAAAGCAAAAACAGGGAAATAGGAGAGGATTATAAAGAAGAAAAAGGAAAGAATGAAGGTAAGAAGATGAGCCCGGAAGAGAGGAGACTTTAGGAGGAATCATGGCCCCGGACCCATAATACGGCCGGGATTCCTGCACATGCGCATGTGTGTACATCGGTGAGTGCAAGTGAATGCATGTAATGTCAGCAACTTAAACCAGGACAAGCCTCCACTTTTCACTTCCTGACATCAGGGATGTGTCCATTTTTATTTCCATGGGCTTCTCTCTTTCAGGAAGGAAAAACTGCCCATTTTCACAGTTAAACAAAAATCACTTTTCAGTGTATAACTCCTTTTAAACTTTGAACAAAGGATCTTCAGTGTCTATATGTACAATTGATTTATACTCACCACAAATACACTATATGTCATATATGCTGTGCTCGGGCCCTTCAGTCATGTCCAGCTATTTGTGACCCCCATGGACTGTAGCCCCCCAGACTCCTCTGGCCATGGGATTCTCCAGGCAAGAATACTGGAGTTGTTTGCCATAACCTCCTCCAGGGGAACTGAACCTGCATCTCTTATGTTTCCAGCATTGACAGGGGGGTTCTTTATCACTAGCACTACCTGGGAAGCCCATATACGTCATATATTACTAGCATATGTAACATATTGTATTTGCTGTTGTTTTAGTCTCTCAGTTGTGTCCAACCGACTCCTGAGAATTCTGTATGCAGGTCAAGAAGCAACACTTAGAACCGGATATGAAAGAACAGACTGGTTCCAAATTGGGGAAGGAGTACTTCAAGGCTATTTATTGTTACCCTGCTTATTTAACTTATATGCAGAATACATCATGCAAAATGCTGGTCTGGATGAAGCACAAGCTAGAATCAAGATTGCCAGGAGAAATATCAATAACCTCAGATACGCAGATGACACCACTCTTATGGCAGAAAGTGAAGAACTAAAAAGCCTCTTGATGAAAGTGAAAGAAGAGAGTGAAAAAGTTGGCTTAAAACTCAACATTCAGAAAACTAAGATCATGGCATCCGGTCCTTTCACTTCATGGCAAATAGATGGGGAAACCATGGAAACAGTGAAAGACTTTATTTTCTTGGGCTCCAAAATCACTGCAGATGGTGACTACAGCCATGAAATTAAAAGACACTTCCTCCTTGGAAAAAAAGCTATGGCCAACCTAGACAGCATATTAAAAAGCAGAGACATTACTTTGCAAACAAAGGTCCATCTAGTCAAAGCTATGGTTTTTCAAGTAGTCATGTAGGGATGTGAAACAGATCATCGGGAAATCTGAGCACCAAAGAATTCATGTTTTTGAACTGTGGTATTAGAGAAGACTCTTGAGAGTCCCTTGGACAGCAAGGAGATCCAACCAGTCAATCCTAAAGGAAATCAGTCCTGAATATTCATTGGAAAGATGCTGAAGCTGAAGCTCCAATACTTTGGCCACCTGTTGTCAAGAATTGACTCACTGGAAAAGACCCTGATGCTGGGAAAGATTGAAGGCAGGAGGAGAAGGGGACAAGAGAGGATGAGATCGTTGGATGGCATCATTGACTCGATGGACATGAGTTTGAGCAAGCTCTGGGAGTTAGTGATGGACAGAGGGGACTGGCATGCTGTAGTCCATAGGGTTGCAAAGAGTTGGACACGACTGAGAGACTGAACTGACTGTGTCCAACTCTTTGCGACCCCATGGGCTGTAGCCTGCCAGGCTTCTCTGTCCATGGGATTCTCCAGGCAAGAATACTGGAGCAGGTTACCATGTCCTCCTCCAGGGGATCTTCCTGACCCAGTGATCAAACCTGTGTCTCCTGCAAGTCTCTTGCATTGCAGGCAGATTCTTTACTGCTGAACCACTGGGGAAGCCAACATATTATATACATGCATGTAAGTGGGTTTGTGAATACATGTAATATGTAAATATGTATGTATATTTACAGCTAGCACTCATTGAGCCCTGTGAATGGGTCAAAACCATCTGGTGCTTTTATGAGCATCATACTCTTTAATCCTCTCAACAACACAATAAATGAGATTCTGTGAAACTCACCAAGTTACATTGGAGGAGACTGAGATACATAGCTCAAGTTCTTTGCCTGAATTCCCAAAGCTGCTGAGCAGTGTTGAGAGTCAATGTCAGAGCAGGCCGTGCGTGTCTCTGTATTTTAATTGTGCAGCGGCTTTTAATAGTTGCCCGAGGATATCCTTCCTTCTCTTGACAGCCAGGATGGGCTGCCATCTCTGTGATCTTGCTTCACCATCCTTATCATTTGGAAAAGCACGTTCCTGCCTTTGCTCTCAGCTGGGTTCTGCCTTCCCTTTCCTCTGTGGTGGGGTGAATTGAAGTTATACCTTCTTATAAATTTCATTATTTTATGTATTTATTTTTATTTCTGGCTGCGCTGGGTTTTCACTGCTGTGCAGCTTTTTCTCCAGTTGCAGCGAGCAGGGGTTAATCTCTAGTTGCAGGGCTCAGGCCCCTCATTGAGATGGCTCTTGCTGCGGAGCATGGACCCCCGGACTTCAGTGGTTGTGGTTTCCTGGCTCCAGAGCCCAGGCTCTAGTTGTGGCTCACGGGCTGTAGTTCTGCGGCACATGGGATCCTCCCAGACCAGGGATCAAACCCGTGTCTCCTGCATCGGCGGGTGGATTCTTTACCACTGAGCCATCAGGGAAGCTCTGAACTACATCTGAGAATGGGTCCTACCATCTCTGTTTCACCAGGCTGAGGTCTTCGCCTTCCACCTGCACTGGCCTGGAGCTTTAGAACTGACCCACCCCTGAGGATGCTAACTCACCCTGGCAGGTGGGGGTCCCACACCCCGTGTGGGCTCTGAACCCTGGTGCAGGGCAGCCTTGAGGAATGCATACCCACCACAGTGCTCCCGATAGTGTCACAACAAGCTGCGTCTGGCAGAAGCCAGGAGAGGAAGAGGATGAAGTCAGGAGCAGCTCACACAGCACCAACACTCCAAGTGCCAACAAGGCACTGCTGCCACCCTGCACACACCCAGGAAAGCCTGCTTCTAGGGCCTGAGGAAGTCTGGACCAGGGCATCCCAGCTGCAATACCCACATCCTGACAGGCTCCTGCAAGGAAAAAGTGCAACCCACAACTGCCTGTAAAGAAAGAGTCTCCAACTTAGCTCAGCTTTCTTTACTTTGAAAATATAAGGAGTCTGCCTCAAGCTATATTCCTCTGTGTGATCACCCAGGTCAGCCTGGAGGCTCTCTGCCTGTCTTCAAGCTGGGACACTGGTCTTCCCCTGCCTTTGGACTCAAACTTGGACTGGTACCCACAACATCAGCTCTCCTGGTCCTCAGGCCATCAGACTTGGATCAGAACTCTATCATTGGTTCTCCTCAGGTCTGGACTACTCAACCTCCATAACCGTTCTTGTTCAGGCGCTCAGTCGTGTCCGACTCTTTGCAACCCCGTGGACTGCAGCACACCAGGCTTCCCTGCCCTCACTGTCTCCCAGAGCTTGCTCAGATTCACATCCATTGAGTCGGTGATGCCATCCAACCATCTCATCCTCTGTCATCCTCTTCTCCTCCTCTCCTCAATCTTTCCCAGCAACAGGGTCTTATCCAATGAGTCGATTCTTCGCATCAGGTGACCAAAATATTGGAGCTTCAACTTTAGCTTCAGTGTTTTCAATGGATACTCAGGGTTGATTTCCTTTAGGATTGACTGGTTTGGTGGGGGGAAAAAAAGCCTCCATAATCATATGAGCCAATTCCTTATAATAATCTCTATCTGTGTATCCATCCATGTGTCTATGTATCGATCCTACCCACACATCCTGTGGGCCCTGTTTCTCTGGGGAACCCTGACTAATACAATGCATCACCCCACAAGCCTCAGGGGGAGAAGCCATCATCCCCACATAGAGCTGATGCACTGCTGACTTCTGGAGCGGTCACTGTCAAGACCTGAAGCCCTCCCAGGCCCAGCGCACCATGCTCACGCATGCATCTGTGCTCCTAGCCCAGGAGTCTTCACCATAACCTTCTCACCAGGGCCCTGGGCTGAGAACTTTCTCCACTCTAGTATTTTCCACTCCTGGCTTTCCCCTCTTGGCGAGTGCCCACCCTTACTCTGTCTACCTGACCCCAGCCTGATGCTAGATGCAGAAATCGGGTGCTGGAGAGTCAGACTTGACCCTAGCCTGATGCCAGTCCATGCAGAAATGCAATGATGGAGAGTTGGCATCTCTTTTTTGCCTCTTGCTTGCACTGTCGCAGTAAGAGAACCAAGACTTGATTGCTACTTTTACTTTAGCTCTTGTACTAATCACCACCTCAATGCCTGGCACCTGGACCAGTCCTCCAGCTCTGGTATTTTCTGGTGTCTCTGTGCTTGATCTGATGCTGGGACTGCCATTGGAATTTGGGGAGAAAATAGCTGGAGGATGTCATTAGATACCTTCTTTTGTGAGAGCAATTTGAATTTTCATTTTGTATTATAATCCATCAGCTTTCTAGGTGGCTCAGTGGTAAAGAAACTGCCTGCCAGTGTAGGAGGTGCAGGACACATGGGTTCGATCCCTGGGTCAGGAAGATTCCCTGGAGGAGGAAATGGCAAACCACTCCAGTACTCTTGCCTGGAAAAATTTCATGGACAGGGGAACCTGGTGGGCTATAGTCCTTGGGGTTACAAAGAATCAGACACAACTGAGCACACGAGCACGTTATAATCCATAAAACACCCAGGTTTGGGAGGCAAGGACCCCTCACTGGATAGCCCCAGCCTCCCAGGGAACTCAGTTTCAGGAAGAGCCAGATTCATGGGCACTAACTTCCTGTCTACTGTCTGTCCCCCTTGCTGGCCCCAATGAAGCCGACATAGTCCAAGTTACAGCAGCAAGAGAGAAATGTCCTGATGTCCCCCTCTCCCTCTAAACCACGCACCAGTGTCTCTGCCTCCAGCTCATCCTTGCAGCTGCCCACTTCCATCTGGAGCTTTGATGACACCCTGAGGTCTCCAGACTTAGGGCCCTCGTTTACTCATCACTGCTTAGCGCCTTTCTGAATTTTTAAAAACGTTTTATTTCATGACAACGTTGAACTCACAATGCAGGAATAATTCAGAGCATTCCCTAAAAATAGATTCATCCATTTTTAATATTTTGCTACATTTATTTCCTCATATTCTCTCTCAGAGTCTCATGGTAAATGACTGTGTACACACATACAATTTATTTTCTCTGGAACTTTTCAAAGTAGATTTCGTACATCGTTCCTCTTTACCTCCTAAGGTTTCCATGTGTATGAATAAAGATATTCTCTTTAAAATAAACACAGTTGTCAGTTCAGGAAATTTAACATTGATAAAATACTTTTATGTAAATGTAGGCTGTCTTCCAGTGTAGCCAATTGTCCAAAAAATGTCCTCTGTGCAATTTTCCCCTCCGTTAGTGCGTTCAGTTTGCTCCTACTGGTCATGTCTCTAGGCTGCTGCATCTGGAGCATTTCTTGGGGTTTTCTTTATCATGATATTCCTATTTTTAGAGAATGTAGGTCATTTGTTTTTCAAAGAATTGATCAAAGTGGGCCTCTTTGATGTCTCCTGGTGACCCGGTTGCGGTAACACATTCCTGGCTTGAATTCTACATAGTGACAATTCATCCTTCTTAGGGTGTCATACCCGAAAGCAAAGAATGTTCACTGCTGTTCACTGGAGATGGATATTTTGCTCACTTGGGCAAGGAGCTGTCTAATAGTCCCATTAAACAGTTATCAGTGTCACCATTGCAAATAATAACCAATCAATAGGAAGACATACCATTCAAATATTCCTCCATAAGTTTAGCATCCATCGATGACTTGTGTCCATACTAGTCTTTACTACAACGGTCAAGATGCACAATTGTTTCAAGGTTATTGAACATCAACTTTAAATCAACAGTCTGAAGTGGAGAACATCTTTTATTAACTAAAGAAATGCATTGAATTTTTCAGACTTCTTTCTGCATCTTGGACCTCACTTACTCACAGGGAGGAAGATTTCTGAGATCCTCAAATGAAGAAAACTTCCAAGGAGATGATAATTTTGTCCAGAATGGGATTGTACTCCCAGCCTTTGGAAAGTGAACATATCTTGCTTAACAAAAGTGTCTCTGAACATTTTCCCAAAAGCAGCAGCATGTGTTTCTTAACTTTGAAATTCAGTGACCTCAGATACTTTAAAAGGCATCCTCATCCCATTTACAATAAACAATAAAATACATAGCAATAAATGTAACCAGGGAGGTGAAAGATATTTAGTTTGAAAAAAGAAGACACAAATAGATGGAAAGTTACCTGTGTTCACAGATTGGAAGAATTCATATTGTTAAAATGCAAATGCTACCAAAAGCCATCTATAGATTCAATGCAATCCCTATCAAAATTCCAACGGCATTTTTTACAGAATAAGTAAAAAACGCTTCTTAAATTTATATAAGGGCTTCCCAGATGACACTAATGATAAAAAAAAAACCCACCTACCAATGCAGGAGAAATAAGAGACATGGGTTTGATCCCTGGATCAAGAAGATCCCTTGGAGTAGGAAATGGCAACCCACTATAGTGTTCTTGCCTGGAGAATCCCATGGACAAAGGAGTCCGACAGGCTATAGTCCATGGAATCATGAAAAGTCAGACATCAATGAAGTGACTTAGCACATACTTATATGGAGCCATCAGTTCAGTTCAGTTGCTCAGTTGTGTCCAACTCTTTGCAACCCCAGGGACTGCAGCACATCAGGCTTCCCTGTCGTCCATCACCAACTCCCGGAGCTTGCTCAAACTCAAGTGCATCAAGTCAGTGATGCCATCCAACCACCTCATCCTCTGTCATCCCCTTCTCCTCCCACCTTCAATCTTTCCCAGCATCAGGGTCTTTTCCAGTGAGTCAGTTCTTCACATCAGGTGGCCAAAGTGTTGCAGCTTAATTCCAAATAGTTTAAGAAATCTTGAAGATGGACAAAGCAGGAGGTATCACACTCCCTAACTTCAAGTTATACTATAAATCTCTAGTAATCAAAACAGTATAGTGCTAACATAAAAACAGACATATTGAGCAGTATAACATATTGAGAGCCCAGAAGTAAACCAAAACATATATGGTCAACTAATTCTTGACAAAGGAGCCAAGAATGTGCAAAGGAGAAAAGACAGTCCTTTTGAAAAAAGATTCTGGGATCATTGGATATTCACATGTAAAGAATAAAACTAGAAACCCTATCTTACACCACTCACAAAAGTGAACTCAAAATAGATGAAAGGTTTACATGTTAGACCTGAAACCATGAAACTCCTAAAAGAAAATATCCAGGGTGAAACAGATCACCAGCCCAGGTTGGATGCTTGAGACAAGTGCTCGGGCCTGGTGCACTGGGAAGACCCAGAGGGATCGGGTGGAGAGGGAGGTGGGAGGGGGGGATCGGGATGGGGAATACATGTAAATCCATGGCTGATTCATGTCAATGTATGACAAAAACCACTACAATATTGTAAATTAATTAGCCTCCAACTAATAAAAATAAATGGAAAAATAAATAAATAAATAAAATTATTCTGACAATAAAAAAAAAACCTCCTTCACATGAGCCTTGGCAATGAATTTTTGTATATGACATGTAAACCACCAGTAATAAAATAGAAAATAAACAAGTGGAACTATATCAAACTAAAAAGTTTCTGTGTAGCAAAAGAAATCATCAACAAAGAGAAAAGACAGCATATGGAATGGGAGAGAACTATTTGCAAACCATATACTGATAAGGGTTAATATCCAAAATATGTAAAGTGTTCATACAACTCAATAGTAACAACAAAAAAAATCCCAACTTTTAAAATTGGAAAATGATCATTTTTCAAAGAATATATATAAAAGGCCAACAGGTACATGAAAGGATACTCAACATCACAGTCATTAAAGAAATGCAAATTTAAGCCTCAATGATCACCTCAGGCCTAATATGAGAACATGCATGCATGCATGCATGCTAAGTCGCTTCAGTCATGTCTGACTCTTTGTGACCCCATGAACTGTAGCCCACCAGGCTCCTCTGTCCATGGGATTCTCCAGGCAGGGATACTGGAGGGGGTTGACATGCTCTCCTCCAGGGGGTCTTCCCAACTCAGGGATTGAACCCACATTTCTATGTCTCTTGCATGGCTACTACTAAAACGACAAGAGATAGAAATGCCAGCATGGATGTGGACAAAAGGGAATCCTTGTGCATGGTTGGTGGGATGGCAAGCTGGTGCAGCCATTATGGGACACAATGTGGAGGGACATCAAAAAATTAAAAGCAAAATTATCATGAAAGAAAAGGGAAAGTGAAAGTCACTCAGTCGTATCTGACTCTTTGCAACCTCATGGACAATACAGTTTATGGAACTCTCCAGGCCAGAATACTGGAGTGGGTAGCCTTTCCCTTCTCCAGGGGATCTTCCCAACCCAGGTACTGAACCCAGGTCTCCTGCATTGCAGGTGGATTCTTTACAAGCTGAGCCACAAGGGAAACCCCCATATAATTCAGCAATTTCATTTCTGAAACAAAAACACTAACTTGAAAAGATATCTGTCCCCCGCCGTGTTCATGGCAGCATTGCTTACAATATCCAAGACATGGAAACAAACTAAGTGCCTATTGATTAAAGAACGGATAAAGAAGTTGGGAGAAAATAAACACAATGGAATATTATCCATCCATAACAAATGAAGAAATCCTACCATTTGCAGCAATGTGGATGTATCTTAAGGCATTATATTAAGTAGAACAAATAAGACAGAGAAAGACAAATATTATATTATTTTATTTATATGTGAAATATAAAAAAGGAATAAAATTCATAGAGTAATCATTTTACAATATGTGTATGTAAACCAAACTGTCAAGCTGTATGCCTTAAACTTGTATAGTGTGTATGTCATTTGTTCCTCAGTAAAACTGGGGGAAAGAAGAGTAAACCAACAAATAAATAAGAAGCCCCTTCAAGTGGTGAATTATTGATTTTTAGAGACATTTCTGAGTGGATATTTGCTTAAATGCCCTTGGCATATAGATGAACAAATGTCTTACTTTTCTCCAGATAGTCCCAGTTTATGCAAGCTGTCCTGGTGTAATCAGTGATATTTAATTTATATATCATGTAAAATACTGGGCTGGATAAATCACAAGCTGGAGTCAAGATCGCCAGGAGAAATATTAACAACCCCAGATATACAGATGATAACCACTCTAATGGCAGAAAGTGAAGAACTAAAGAGCCTCTTGAAGAGGATGAAAGAGGACAGTGAAAAAGTTGGCTTGAAACGCAACATTCAGAAAACAAAGATCATGGCATCTGGTCCATCACTTCATGGCAAATAGATGGGAAAAAGTGGAAACAGTGACAGATTTTATTTTCTTGGTCTCCCAAATCACTGTGGATGGTGACTGCAGCCATGAAATTAAAAGACACTCCTTGGAAGAAAAGCTAAACAGTGTATTAAAAAGCAGAAACATCACTTTGTCGTCAAAGGTCTGTATAGTCAAAGCTATGGGTTTTCTAGTAGTCAAGTATAGATGTGAGAGTTGGACCTTCAAGCAGTCTGAGCACCAAAGAATTGATGCTTTTGAACTGTGGTGTTGGAGAAGACTTTGAGAGTCCCTTGGACTGCAAGGAAATCCAACCAGTCCATCCTAAAGGAGATAAGTCCTGAATATTCATTAGAAGGACTGATGCTGAAGCTGAAGCTCCAATACTTTGGCCACCTGATGTGAAGAGCTGACTCTGATGCTGGGAAAGGTTAAAGGCAAAAGGAGAAGGGGGTGGCAGAGGAGGAGATGGTTAGATAGTAGCAATGATTCAATGGACATGAATCTGAGCAAACTCCAAGAGATAGTGAAGAACAGGGGAGCCTGGCATGCTGCAGTCCACAGGGTCACAAAGACTAGGACACGACTTAGTGGCTGCACAACACTGACCACAGTTAGTGATAGCACCCTCTGCCACTTCCAAAAGTGACCTCCTTAGATGACAAACTATGTAATTACTTCTTCTTATATACCTATTTTTCAGATAAATATCTGGGTACTTATTCGAGGCCTATAGCAACTTTTTCTGAAACGGAAATTACAGTTTTTTCCTGATTATAAGGATAATTCATCTTTCTGGTGAAAAAGAAGCTAGAAAATGCAGAGGCATAAAGAAGCAGAAGAATTCCATTTACTGGCTTTCTTTGCCCTTGTGATAATGCTTTAGATTATTATGCACATTCACAGTTGATTTTCATAACCATGCTGCAATATAGCTGAGCTGAGATTATTCCTTTTCCCTGTTTTACAGCTGAAAACACTGAAAGTCAAGAACCTCCAGCCCAGACACTCTGCCTTGAAATCTCATTCTCTCTCCGTTGCACCACATCGCCTGGGAGACACGGCTGAAGGGAAGAGTATAACCACACACTATGGTTGAGTTCTTTGTAAGTGGGTGTTTTTAAACATCTAAGCAATCTCAGGAGGTGGACATTAAGGGATGAAATGATACTCAATGAGGATAAGCAATTGACCAGCATCCAACTAACAGGTCACAAATGATGCCTGGTTTCTGTGTCTGAGCTCATGACCACTATGATCTAACTTATGATCGAACCCTCTTACAGCTTTGAAAATCAGTCTTATTGAGATAGACTGACATACAATCAAATGCACCCACTTTATGTCTATAGTTTCACAAATTTGGGGAAATGCATATGCAGTGCAATCATCACCACAATCAAGATTTTGAAAGTTTCTGTCACCTCAAAAGTTTCCTTATGACCTTTTACCATCATAAAACACTGGCAAGCAAACACCCATCTCAGTTATGCCTGTTCAGAATTTCATATAAATAGAATTATCCTCTTTGTATAATTCACCCCTTTTTAAACTTTTTATTTTATGTTGGAGTGTAGTTGATTAACATTGCTATGTACAACAAAATGATTCAATTATATATGCATGTATCTATTCTTTTTCAAATTCTTTTCCCATTTAGGTTGTTACATAGTATTGAGCAGAGTTGCATGAGCTATACAGTAGGTCCTGTTGGTTATCCATTTTAAATATAACAGTGGGTACATGGCAATCCAAACTCTGTCCTTAAAAATCTAAAAATAGAGGTACCATCAGTTCATTTTAGTTCAGTCTCTCAGTCATGTCCAATTTTTTGCAAACCCATGGACTGCAGCATGCTAGGCTTCCCTGTCCATTACAAACTCAAGTTTGAGCTTGCTCAAACTCATGTCCATTGAGTCAGTGATGCCATCCAACCATCTCATCCTCTGTCATCCCCTTCTACTCCCGCCTTCAATCTTTCCCATCATCAGGGTCTTTTCCAATGAGTTAGTTCTTCGCATCAGGTGGCCAAGATATCGGAGTTGCAGCTTCAGCATCAGTCATTCTAATGAATATTCAGAGTTGATTTCCTTTAAGATTGACTGGTTTGATCCCCTTGCAGCCCAAGGGACTCTCAAGAGTCTTCTCCAACACCAGAATTCGAAAGCATCAATTCTTTGGTGCTCAGACTTCTTGATGGTCCAACTTTCACTGTACTTGACTGCTGGAAAAACCATAACTCTGACTATACAGACCTTTGTCAGCAAAGTTGACCCTGAAATCCCACTCCTGTGCATATATCTAGAGAAACACATGGTCTGAAAGGATACATGCACCACAGTGTTCATAGCAGCACTATTTACAATAGCCAAGACTTGGAAGCAACCTAAATGTCCATCAACAGAGGAATAGATAAGGAAGACGTGGTGTCTATATATATAATGGAATATTACTCTGCCACTAAAAAGAATGAAACAATGTCATTTGCAGCAACATGGATGGACCTAGAGATTGTCATATTGAAAGAAGTCAGACAGAAAAAGTAAAATATCATATGATATCACTTATATACAGCATCAAAAAAAATCATGCAAATGAATTTATTTACAAATAGAAACAGACTCACAGACTTAAATAAAGTGATACTTTTTAACACAGCAAGGCTGAAATTTACCTGAGCCATGTGCTCCTGGAAAACAGCAAAGATTCAAGGAACACCACTCCTGTCACAATCCTTTTGTGTTCTTAGAGGCGTCTTACTACAAAAAGCACCCTTCTCCATACAACTTGATAAGTTGACACTTATCAAGACACTCCCCTTGTTTCTGTGCGACAGCCAGACACAGACTGTAAAATTCTTTCCTTTACCTCATGAAGGGTTAGCTGGACTGCTTCTGCCCTCTGATCAATCGGAGCAAAATGGTTGTTAAATACACTTGGGTTAAGAGTCTCCTTCCCCAGGCCTGTGAACTTTGGCCCATCCTTCAGTGCCAACAGACAGCCCCTCCCAGATAAACAGCCCCAACTTCACCACCCCTCCTAAAAAAAGGCTGGCCTCAGGGTAAAACTTAGCAGCCCTACGGTTCAGTCACCACCACCCCCACTTGCTTCACCCACCTGCTTCCTCCTAGATATATTCACTCTTGCCTGTAAAAAGAACAAGCATGGGGATTTTCCTGGTGGTCCACTGATTAAGGACCCACTTTGCAATGCAGAGGTTTCAGGCTTGATCCCATATGCTGTGGAGCAACTGACTGAGCCCATGGGCCACAGCTAGAGAATCCACATGCTGCAACTAAGACCCAAAGTGGCCAAACAGATATTTAAAAAAAAAAAAAAAAAGTGAATACTAAGTAACTTGGTTAAAAAAAGAACAACCCCAAACCCTAACCTTTAAAACCCTTCCTGACCTGATGGTCAGACCTGGCCTCTTATCTGCAGTAGCCAATTACAATTTCCACTTGGGTAAAATCTCTCCAAATGGATTCCAGATTTGTTTTGCTTTTTTTTTTTTTTTTACACACATCTGGCTTCACTTGTTCAATATAATATTTTTAAGATTCAATCATGTCTTTTCTGTGTATCAGCAGTTTCTTTTCATTGCTGAGTAATATTCCACTGTATGAATGTGCAAGATGTTGACCCATTCCCCACCCGATGCCCATCTGAGTTGTTTCTTGGGCTTTGCAGGCTGTGAATATTCTCCAGCAAATCTTTTTTGTGGACATGTGCTTTCATTGCTTTGGGCAAATGTCTAGGAGTGGAATTGTTAGGTGACATTTTTAAAGCCAAAAGTCCTCTCCTTTAATTAGAGTCCACTCTATGAGATGGGTTTCAGTTCAGTTCAGTTCCGTCGCTCAGTCGTGTCCGACTCTTGGCGACCCCATGGACTGTAGCATGTTTGGGGAACATTTTCCGATTAAAAATCCTCTAGAAGTGACATGATGCATGGTTTCCTCACTTACGCTTTATTCATGTATGAGCACACATGATGATTCCTTAAAAAACTCAAGC
The DNA here is from genome assembly GCF_023699985.2 of Odocoileus virginianus. NCBI lineage: Eukaryota > Metazoa > Chordata > Mammalia > Artiodactyla > Cervidae > Odocoileus > Odocoileus virginianus. The sequence continues at coordinate 87,529,164 of NC_069677.1, read as the reverse complement.
TTGATATCAAACTCTCCCCTTAGCAAGTAGCTTGGGCTTCCTTGGTGGCTCAGATGGTAAAGAATCTGCCTGCCATGCAGGAGACTCAAGTTCAACCCCTGGGTCAGGAAGATCCCCTGGAGGAGTAAATGGCAACCCACTCCAGTATCCTTGCCTGGAGAATCCCATGGACAGAGGAGCCTGGCAGGTTACAGTCCATTGGATTACAAAAGAGTCAGACTCGACCGAGTGACTAACACACACACACGCCAAGTAGCTCGGCTTTCAGTGTGATTCCGAAGAACAGGATGGCACACGGGCATATGAGTTTCAAGCAATACATATGTCCCTTTTGCCAGAGGATTATTTTTATTTGCTCACTTTAAATGTTTCATTCACAGTGTTATAAATATTACACCCCTTTCCGCATGCATCTGCCGCTCCCCCTTCACTTCTCTCCCCAGTAGAGCCCGGTTTATTGTGTTCATAAATAGGGAATGGCAAGCATTTGTTATTTAAAAAGAAAAAACCAAAGCACACTTCTATCCATTCCATCAAATGAAGTTCAGCTATTCCACTAGTTTAAAATTACATTAAACAATTTCAGTTAGGAAGGAAAAAAAAATCAACATGAAAAACAAAATCCTCATTTGAATAGGGAGGGAAGCTGAGGATAAAATGCAAGTCCCCCTTTGTGAATTTGTATTTCCATCTTAAATGGCTTCTGCCCAGATGTCCATTTAATCCTTCAGCCTGGTTTATTTCCTCCCATCCTGTGACCAGAGCAGAAGGCTGCGTTCTAGGACCCGGACACAGCCTGGAGGCCTGAAGGGAGGAGGTGGAAAGAGAATGTCAGGAGAGGCAGTGAGAGCTGGCTGTAGGTCTCTCTCCCCAACGATCTGGAAACAAACTTGTCACAACCCTATTTTCTCTCTGAACATTTCCACCTACAGGGATCAAACGCTTTCCAATTTCCCAGCACCCAGTCACCCACTTTACAGCTTGTCAGAAGCACTGACTACAGCCATCAGTAATTTATAACCTTTAATGTTTAAACTTTGCTGTTCCTGAAACACAGGCTTACCTGGAAGCGGTGGATTTTTACCAGAAGCCCCTTTTCTCAGGTTAATTAACCCATATTCACAGCTCCAATTAATGGCATTAAATCCCCACATAAATATCCTGCAATTTTGTCATCACTGCCACAGAGTTACTTGTAATTACAGACTTATAAACAGAACATACAGCCCTATATTAAGACATTTCAGAGGACTAAATAAATGTACTTCTGGTTAAATGTATCTGTGGGCTTGTTTTGTTGGTGGTTATGTGTCTGGTTCTTTTTGTTGCTGTGGCTGTTGTTTTTATCTCCCAGAAGAAGAGATAAAAGAAGAAGAGCCTTCTCCCAGAAGAAGAGCCTGGTTCTTCGCTTTCATTTTCAGCAGGAATACACCAAATTACAGTCACTTTTAACAAGTCCCGTCACTGCCCTGTTCTTTTTGATATCTGTCTCTTTATTGGTTCATAACATGTAGTTGAATATTGTAAAGGGGGAACAGAGCAAGAATCCTACTGCTAGTCTCTGATTCTGCTATCTCTTTCTGGGGAATGTAAATACACCCCAAATTCCCATCCCAAAAGCAAACATACAGAACTTAGGACTAGTTTAAAATTCCTTTCTCCACTACAGAGGCATGAAACAGTCACTACTGTCCACATGGTAGAGTTACCTGATCTATCAAATAAAATGATTGGACATCTAGATAAATTTAATTTTTAGATATTACTAAAAAGTTTAGCATAAGTATGTCCCAAATACCACATGACCTATTATTGTTCAGTCACTCAGTTGTGTCTGACTCTTTGTGACCCCAGGGACTGCAGCATGCCAGGCTTGCCTATCCTTCACCATCTCCCAGAGTTTGCTCAAACTCATCCATTCAGTTGATGATGCCATCCAACCATCTAGTCCTCTGTTGCCCTTTCTCCTGCCTTCAAACTTTCCCAGCATCAGGGTCTTTTCCAGTGAGTTGGCTTTTCACATCAGGTGGCCAAAGTATTATCGGAGCATCAGTCCTTCCAATGAATGTTAAGGGTTGATTTTCTCAGAACTGACTGGTTTGATCTCTTTGCTGTCCAAGGGATTCTCAAGTCTTCTCCAACACAATTCAAGAGCATCAGTTCTTTGGCACTAAGCTTTCTTGATGGTCCAACTCTCACATCTGTAGTTGACTACACATACATTTGTCTGCAAAATGATGTATTTGTTTTTTAATACACTGTCTAAATTTGCCATAGTTGTCCTTCCAAGGAGCAAGTGTCTTCTAATTTCATGGCTGCAGTCACTGTCCACAGTGATTTTGGAGCCCAAGAAAATAAAATCTGTCAGTTTCCATATTTTCCCCATCTATTTGCTATGAAGTAGTGGGACCAGATGCCACAATCTTCGTTTTTTGAACATTGAGTTTTAAGCCAACTTTTTCACTCTTCTCTTTCACTTTCATCAAGAGGTTTTTTAGTACTTCCTCACTTTCTGCCATAAAGGTAGTGTCATTGGCATATCTGAGATTATTGATATTTCTCCCAGCAATCTTGATTCCAGCTTGTGATTCATCCAGCCTGGCATTTCATATAAGTTAAATAAGCAGGGTGACAATATACAGCCTTGATGTACTCCTTTCCCAATCTTGAACCAGTCCATTGTTCCATGTCTGGGTCTAACTATTGCTTCTTAACTACACAGGTTTCTTAGGAGGCAGGTGAAGTCGTCTGGTATTCCCATCTCTTTAAGAGATTTAAACATAGAGAATCCATCTGCTAATAGAGACAGGACATGGGCTCATTCCAGCAGCAGCTCTCAGACTTCCATCTGCATCAGCATAACGCAGGGGTAATAACTTGCATTTCTAACAAGCTTCCAAGTGATGCCGATGCTGCTAGTTCAGAGACCACACTCTGAAATCTGCTGGCTTAGAGCCTGGGCTATGCCATGAACTCCCTGGATTTGTATCTCCATCCAGCCAACTAATAGCTGTGCAGCCTTGCACATATCACCTAACCTCTCTGTGCCTCAGCTTTCTCACCTGAAACATGAACATAGTAATGACCCTGCATCCTAGTCATAGCTGCATGAAATACTACACATGGAAATGCTCAGCTCCTTAGCTGGCCCTCCAATAATAACAATAATCTTGATGGTGCTTATGATTGCCATCATTGCTTGATTAATGGAAGAGCACTTTGCTAAGGTTCTTATAGGAAGGAGAGGTCCTCCATAAGTCCTCAAGGGCCAGAATCTCTACTCTGTTCAGCTTCTCTCCTCTTAAATGTCAAATCATCTCAGCATCCTTCTGAAGACTCCCAAGCACAGGATCAAATGATGCTTAGCCCATTCTGGCCCTGAGGGCTTCCATCTCCTGCTTTAATTGGAGGGCTGGTGTCAAGACTTATTATAAAATTTTATGTAGAGGCTTATTATAAAGGCTTACATTATATTATAAAGCCTTCTTGATGGTCCAACTCTCACATCTGCAGCTGACTACTGGAAAAACCATAGCTTTGACTACACAGACATTTGTCTGAAAAATGATGTCTTTGCTTTTTAATATGCTATCTGGATTTGCCATAGCTGTCCTTTCAAGGGGCAAGCGTCTTCTAATTTCATGGCTGCAGTCACTGTCCACAGTGATTCTGGAGCCCAAGAAAATAAAATCTGTCACTGTTTCCATTTTTTCCCCATCTGTTTGCCATGAAGTGATGGGGCCAGATGCCACAATCTTAGTTTTCTGAATGTTGAGTTTTAAGCCAGCTTTTTCACTCTCCTCTTTCACTTTCATCAAGAGGCTCTTTAGCTCCTCTTCAATTTCTGCCATAAGGGTGGTGTCATCTGCATATCTGAGGTTATTGATATTTCTCCTGGCAATCTTGATTCCAGCTTGTGCTTCTTCCAGCCCAGGGTTTCTCATGATGTACTCTGCATAGAATTTAAATAAGCAGGGTAACAATATACAGCTTTGACATACTCCTTTTCCTATTTGGAACCAGTCTTGTTGTTCCATGTCCAGTGCTAACTGTTGCTTCCTGACCTGCATACAAATTTCTCAGGAGGCAAGTCAGGTGGTCTTGTATTCCCATCTCTTTAAGAATTTTCCACAGTTTGTTGTGATCCACACAGTCAAAGACTTTAGCATAGTCAATAAAGCAGAAATAGATGTTTTTCTGGAACTCTTGCATTTTCAATGATCCAACCAATATTGGCAATTTGATCTCTGGTTCCCCTGCCTTTTTTAAATCCAGCTTGAACATCTGGAATTTCATGGTTCACATACCACTGAAGCCTGTCTTGGAGAATCTTGAGCATTGCTTTGCTAGCATGTGAAATGAGTGCAATTGTGTGGTAGTTTGAACATTCTTTGGCATTGCCTTTCTTTGGGATTGGAATGAAAACGGACTTTTCCAGTCCTGTGACCACTGCTAAGTTTTCCAAATTTGCTGAAATATTGAGTGCAGCACTTTCACAGCATCATCTTTTAGGATTTGAAATAGCTCAACTGGAATTCCATCACCTCCACTAGCTTTGTTCATAGTGATGCTTCCTAAGGCCCACTTGACTTCTCATTCCAGGATGTCTGACTCTAGGTGAGTGGTCAGACCATCGTGATTCTCTGGGTAATGAAGATCTTTTTTTATAGTTCTTCTGTGTATTCTTGCCACCTCTTCTTAATATCATCTGCTTCTGTTAGGTCCATACTATTTCTGTCCTTTATTGTAACCATCTTTGCATGAAATGTTCCCTTGGTATCTCTAATTTTCTTGAAGAGATCTCTAGTCTTTCCCATTCTGTTTTGTTTTGGGTTTTTGTTTTTTTTTTCCTATTTCTTTGCACTGATCACTGAGGACTATACAGTCCATGGAATTCTCCAGGCCAGAATACTGGAGTGGGTAGCCTTTCCCTTCTCCAGGAATCTTCCCAACCCAGGGATTGAACCCAGGTCTCCTGCATTGCAGGCAGATTCTTTACCAGGTGAGCCACAAGGGAAGCCCCTTTCTTAGGTAAGACAACATAAAAGAACAAATTGGTCATTTTACTTCACCAAAATTAAAACTTCTGGGAACAACTGGCTAATCTTTCAGAGAACAACAACAACAAAAATTTTAGTATAAGTATATCCAAAATATTACCTGAGGTATACTTACACTAAGCTTCCCAGGTGGCACAGTTTGTAAAGAATCCACCTGGCAATGCAGAACACTCAAGAGATATGGGTTCAATCCCTGGGTTGGGAAGACTCCCCTGGAGGAGGAAATGGAAACCCAATCCAGTATTCTTGCCTGGAAAATTCAATGAACAGAGGAGCCTGGTGGACAATAATCCATGGGGTTGCAAAGAGTTGGACACAAATGGAGTATGTAAACACACACACACACACTTATACTCAAAAAACTCCTGTGGAACCTGAACAAAATTATTGGTGTATCTCACCCCAGCTATCCATTACCTAAGATAAACAAGTGACCTAGGATTTCAGAGGACATTCACTAGTCAGAATGTGCAGGGGTTCTGTGGTTCTGTGATCTTTAAACCCCAGCTGGAACTCTGTTCAAGGCCAAGGAAAGCAGAGCCTGGAGCCTGCTCTTTAGGGGCTGGAGTGACCCCATCTTCACCCACCTGCAGAATAAACCAGCTCAGCCTGTCAGTCCACTGTGAGGCATGACTTACAGCCCAGGATCTGCACATTGCCAGTCTGTTTTCTCAGAGCACATGGGTCACCTGTGGGTCAGGCCCTGGCAGGAAGGTGATTTTCAATGAATTCATTTTCCCGCCAAAGCAGCAAGTCTTTTGGCCTAGACGAGAAGGCTTTCTTTTCAGCAACAGAAAACTTTTACTCATAAACATATACTACATTCAAATTTATTTGCTCAGCTCTCTTTGGGAACTTGTAAACAGTCAACCAGGCAGGAAGAAAGAATGTGAAGATGGGGGCCCAGACTCTAGGTCTCAGTGTTGATGTCATAAAAGGAACAGCTGGAGATACGAGAAGTCATGTCCATCATACAGATGAGGAAAATGAGGCCTAGAGAGAAGGTAACTTTCCCAAGACCTCATCATTGGTGGTTGGAAGACTGGTTCCCTCATTCTCACAGCACTGCCAGGCACTAGGATCTATGAGTTACTATCCACTAATGCAGCATGTGCAGCAATGTTAAGGAACATAACTTTCATGATGAGAGTCAGATGTACCAGGAAAGACTTAGGCTGGTTTATGAAAGAAAACAAGGGAGGTGGGGAAGAAGCTAGTCTCAGGTGGGCTTGAGCCAAAGTGAGTCTCACCCTCTTCCACAGCCTGTGTGCCCATGGGCACGATGCGCTGCACACCTCTATTTTTATCACACCTCTATTTTTAACAGTTTTAGGTCCACAGCAAAAGTGAACAGGAGGTATAGATATTCCTTCCCATATAGATAGATAAATATGTATACATATATATATATCACAGCCAATCTTAAAGGAAGTCAGTCCTGATATATATGTGTACATATATATATCACAGCCAGTCTTAAAGGAAATCAGTCCTGAATATCCATTGGAAGAATTGATGCTGAAGCTGAAACTCTCATACTTTGGCCTCGATGGGAAGAGCTCACTCATTGAAAAAGACCCTGATGCTGGGAAAGATTGAAGGCGGGAGGAGAAGGGGACAACAGAGGATGAGATGGTAGGATGGCATCACCAACTCAACAGACATGAGTTTGAGCAAGCTCCAGGAGTTGGTGATGGACAGGGAAGCCTGGTGTGCTGCATTCCGTAAGGCCACAAAGAGTTGAACACGACTGAGCAACTGAACTGAACTCCCATATATATTTACCCCTGGCCCTCACACATGGAGTCTTCCCCATTAGCCATACCAACCCCCCAAAGTGAAAATGAAAGTCACTCCATCCTGTCTGACCGTTTGCGACCCTATGGACTCTACAGATCACGGAATTCTCCAGGCCAGAATCCTGGAGTGGGTAGCCTTTCCCTTCTCCAGGGGATCTTCCTGACCCAGGGATGGAACCCAGGTCTCCCACATTGCAGGTGGATTCTTTACCAACTGAGCTATCAGGGAATCCCCCAAAGGGATACATTTTTTACAACTGATGAACCTACACTGACACAACGTTCTCACACAAAGTCCATAGTTTACATTACAGTTCACTATGTGATGTTGTACATTCTATGAGTTTGGACACGTGCATATGTGTCCATCATTATCAGTTCAGTTCAGTTCAGTCGCTCAGTCGTGTCCAACTCTTTGTGACCCCATAGACTGCAGCATGCCAGGCCTCCCTGTCCATCACTAACTTCCAGAGTTTAGTCAAACTCATGCCCATAGCTTAATAGGGATTGCATTGAATCTATAAATGGCTTTGGGTAGTATACTCATTTTCACTATATTGATTCTTCCGATCCATGAACATGGTATATTTCTCCATCTATATGTGTTGTCTTGATCCCTTTCATCAGTGTTTTATAGTTTTCTATATATAGGTCTTTTGTTTCTTTAGGTAGATTTATTCCTAAGTATTTCATTCTTTTCATTGCAATGATGAATGGAATTGTTTGCTTAATTTCTCTGTTTTCTCTTTGTTAGTGTATAGAAATGCAAGGAATTTATGTGTGTTAATTTTATATCTTGCAACTTCACTATATTCATTGATTAGCTCTAGTAATTTTCTGGTGGTGTCTTTAGGGTTTTGTATGTAGAGAATCATGTTATCTGCAAACAGTGAGAGTTTTACTTCTTCTTTTTCCAATCTGGATTCCTTTTATTTCTTTTTGTTTTCTGATTGCTGTGGCTAAAACTTCCAAAACTATGTTGAATAGTAGTGGTGAGAGTGGGCACCCTTGTCTTGTTCCTGATTTTAGGGGAAATGCTTCCAATTTTTACCATTGAGGATAATGTTTTCTGTGGGTTTATCATATATGACTTTTATTATGTTGAGGTATGTTCCTTCTATGCCTGCTTTCTGGAGGGTTTTTATCATAAATGGATGTTGAATTTTTTCAAAGGCTTTCTCTACATCTATTGAGATAATCATATGGGTTTTTATCTTTCAATTTGTTAATGTGGTGTATCACATTGATTGATTTGTGAATATTGAAAAATCCTTGCATCCCTGGGATAAAGCCCACTTGGTCATGATGTATGATCTTTTTAATATGTTGATGGATTCTGTTTGCTAGAATTTTGTTAAGGATTTTTGCATCTATGTTCATCAGTGATATTGACCTGTAGTTTTCTTTTTTTGTAGCATCTTTGTCTGGTTTTGGTATTGGGAAGGTGGTGGCCTCATAGAATGAGTTTGGCAGTTTACCTTCCTCTGCAATTTTCTTGGAGAAGGAAATGGTTACTCACTCCAGTACTCTTGCCTGGAGAATCCCACAGACAGAGGAGCCTGGTGGGCTGCTATCTATGGGGTCACACAGAGTTGGACATGACTGAAGTGACTTAGCAGCAGCAGCAGCAGAAATTTTCTAGAAGTGTTTGAGTAGGATAGGTGCTAGCTCTTCTAAATTTTTGGTAGAATTCACCTGTAACACCATCTGGTCCTGGGCTTCTGTTTGCTGAAAGATTTCTGATTACAGTTTCGACTTTTGTGCTTGTGATGCGACTAGACCAACGTTTGTTGGCTAAGTAATGTCTCTGCTTTTTAATATGCTGTCTAGGTTGGTCATAGGTTTTCTTCCAAGGAGCAAGCGTCTTTTAATTTCATGGCTGAAGTCACCATCTGTAGTGATTTTGGAGCTCAAAAAAATAAAGTCTGTCACTGTTTCCACTGTTTCCCCATCTATTTGCCATGAAGTGATGGGACCAGATGCCATGATCTTAGTTCTCTGAATGTTGAGTTTTAAGCCAACTTTTTCACTCTCACTTTCATCAAGAGGCTCTTTAGTTTTGCTTCACTTTCTGCCATAAGGGTTGTGTTATCTGCATATCTGAGGTTATTGATATTTCTCCCAGCAATCTTGATTCCAGAAAATCTTGTACCGAAACACCATGCCAACATCAGATGGGAGAATCTGTTTCAGCCTATTGTTGGCTCCCCTGCTAGAATCAGGCTGAAGCAGGTGTCCAGCTGAGCCCACAGTCCTGCCAGCATCTTCCCTGCCACATCCTATACATCTCTTCTGCGAGCTGAGAGTGTGACCTCCTTAAAATAGGGCTTCTGAATCCCTGCCTCGGGCTCTGCTTCTGGGGACTCAAAACACAAGAAGCCACTGGTCCTGACCTGTTCCCATCATGCACCTCACTCCTTGAATATCATCGAGAGAGTCACTTGAAAGAAAACCCAAAGTCAGCCTCCTCAGGGTGTCATTCAAGGCCCTCCTGGACCCAGCTCCCCCTTCATCATCCTGCCACTCCTTGCCCTTGACATTTCAGAAAAGTGGGATTCCTCCTATTCCCTGTCCCACTCTCTCCTCCTTTGCCAAAGCCAGCACACAGCCATGCCTGAGCTGATACACAGGTGCACACGCATGCACAATCACATCCATGCACACACAGGGACATCTACAGATGCACAGCCATGTACACATGTGCACACATACATGCACAAACCCATGCTCACACATGTATAACATACACCAACACATCTACACATGGAGAGACAAAATATCTACACATGCATGAATACATACACATGTACAGACACATACATATACATGCAAACAGAAGTGCACACATGCACACACACACACACACACACACACACACACACTGCAATTTCTTGCCTTCATGGCTTTGTTTATGCTCTCTTCCCTTCCTGAAATGCCTTGTCCCCATTGTGGACTAACTAATCCTACTCATACTTCCAGGTTAATATCAGAAGCCACCTTTTTCAGGAAGACTTTCTTTGGGTTAGATTTTCCTCTGTGCTCCTGTAGCTACCCTGAACTTATTTCTATCATGCTGTGCTGTGCTGTGCTCGGTTGCTTCAGTTATGTTCAACTCTTTGCAACTCCATGGGCGGTAGCCCACCAGGCTCCTCTGTCCATGGGATTACCCAGACAAGAATGCTGGAGTGGATTGCCATGACCACTTCCAGGGAATCTTCCCAACCCAGGGATCAAACGTAGGTCTCCTGTGTCTCCTGAATTACAGGCATATTCTTTACCGACTGAGTCACCTGGGAAGCCCTCTATTTCTATCATAGCTCCTACCTAGTACAGTAGCATTTTCTGCCCACGTCCTGTTCTCTGGCCAGATTGAGAGCTCCCTGAGCTGCCTGAGGTCACAGACTGTTTTATTGATTCTCTAACACTGTGTCTAGTATCTAGGAGACACTCGTGAAGAGCTTCCTGAATGAACTGGGAGAGAATTGCAAATGTAAAAGGATCCCAGGTATCTGACAGAATGGCCAGAGTTGACTCTTGTCACAGTGAAAGAGGGTTTCTTCTAAGTATATATAGAAAAAGTTCTTTCTAGAACAAAAGGTCTAGCATCTCCTTTGAGAGTGTCACAGCATCTCATCAGGCAGAAGGCAATGGGAAACCAGTGGCCAGTTCCTAAAAGCAGAAACAGGTGGTGTCCGCACTGGAAAGGGGGCAAGCCAAGCACAGCATGACAGCCTAGGCAGCATGTCTGGGGGCCTGTGTGTGGTCCTCCTCCTCGGTGAGAGCTGCCAGATGCAGGAGACTCTGGATGCTGAGACAAGGCCCTTATACCCCTCTCCGCCTGGACAAAGCATGCTAGGGACTCCCCTGCCTGGGTGTGGGAGTCCACCCTACCTGTGTCAGCGAGAAGCAGATGCCATAATGACGGCTAACAACCCAAGCCAGCTCTCTGAGGTCTCCATGCTGGAAAACTAGGGCTGGGTATCCCCTAGAGCTGGAGTTTCCTCCCCTGACTCCAGCATCTCAGAGGGGCCTGAGGGCACGGATGAGCTACTTTTATTTACTTATATCAACTACTAACTGGGGCTTCCAGTGATAGAAGCTTCTAGTGGCTCAGATGGTAGAGAATCTGCCTGCCATGCAGGAGACCCTGGTTCAACCCCTGGGTCAGGAAGATTCCCCTGGAGAAGGAAATGGTAACCCACTCCAGTATTCTTGCCTGGAGAATCCCATGGACAGAGGAGCCTGGTGGGCTACAGTCCAAGGGGTCACACAGAATCAGACATGACTGAGCAACTAACACTACCACACTACTCACTAGGTGGGCAGACGGGGGCCTGGTGTGGCACCAAGGGGCAGCAAGCTTGCAGGCTCAGCACTGCATCTTTCATTTATAAACTCAAGACACACACTGTATACTCTGCTGGCTCTCTCTCTATCCTCTGCCCAGACCCCCTTCAAGGTGGTTGGAGGAGGTTGCTCCAACCCTATTCACTGCTCAATCCATTGGATTGAGTCTTTTCTCATTGTGTTATTACAAAAGGGGATATGAGAGAGACAGACAGAGAGAGAGCGCGCCCGTGGTAACCATGGTTACCAAGCATGAAGCCTGCATAAGGTCAGCTGTTTGAGACCTTGTTCCGTTGATACTCTTAGCTTGTGACAGTCTGTGGTCTCGGGAATGTGGTAGTTCTATAGGCTTTTTTTTCTTCCCTTGTAAGGCCCCACCCTCAATGTGATAAATCAGAAATTCAGGGAGCAGGCCCCGCCTTCCATGCCTCCACAAGCCTTTCAGTAGATTCTGACAGCCTTTCAAGTGTGAGCACTGCTAGATTACAAATAACCACTCATAAGACCCCCACCGCCTGCTGACTATCAGAGGTTCATCATGTGCTTTGATGGTGACAGCCCTTGAAAAGGACACATGCTGCCAACGAGGACAGCAGGAGAGGGAAGAAAAGTTCATTCGATCGTTTTCTTTCCAAGGCCAGCTACCTTCCTGCATATTAAGTAGACCAGACCAAAACATCAGCCCATTTTCTTCTAACTTAGTTGGATTAATCAAGATTCATGATTCATAAGGAGAGTTGATTCCAACATAAGGAAGCTTATATAAAAAAGGTAATAGACCATGATGAAGTGGGATTTATCCCAAGAATGCAGGCTTGTTAATGTTCAAAAACAATGCAATTCACTATATTAACAAACTAAAAGAAGAAAAACCATATGGTCATTCAAATAGCTGCAGAAAATGCATTTGACAAACTCCAATATCCAGGCCCATTAAAAACCCCTTAGGAGGGTAGGAGCAGGAAAGAACTTCCTTGACTTGACAAAATTGTGTATAAACCCACAGTAAACATCATACCTAATGGTGAAAGTCAGGATGCTTTATCCCTAAGATCAGGAACAAATCAAGGATGGCCAACTCTCATAGTCCTTCTTAACTCTGTACTGTTGTTGGTGTTCAGTTGCCCAGTCATGTCCTACTCTTCGCAACCCCAAGGACTGCAACACACCAGACTTGCCTGTCCCTCACCATCTCCTGGAATTTGCCCAAGTGCATCTCCGTTGAATCGGTGATGCCTTCTAACCATTTCATCTTCTGTTACCCTCTTCTCCTCCTGCCCTCAATCTTTCCCAGCATCAGGATCTTTTCCTGTGAGTCAGCTGTACAACATTGTATAGAAATCTGTATAGTCAAAGCTACAATTTTTCCAATAGTCACATATGATACGAGAATTGGACCATAAAAAGGCAGAGCACTGAAGAATTGATGCTTTCATGTACTCCCCATCCCAGTCCCCCCTCCCACCTCCCTCTCCACCCGATCCCCCCGGGTCCTCCCAGTGCACCAGGCCCGAGCACTTGTCTCATGCATCCAACCTGGGCTGGTGATCTGTTTCACCCTAGATAATATACATGTTTCAATGCTGTTCTCCTGAAACATCCCACCCTCACATTCTCCCAGAGTCCACAAGCCTGTTCCATACATCTGAGTCTCTTTTTCTGTTTTGCATATAGGGTTATCGTTACCATCTGTCTAAAGTCCATATATATGTGTTAGTATACTGTAATGGTCTTTATCTTTCATGGCTAAGTCATTTCAATGTATAACAAAAACTACTGTAATGATGTAAAGTAATTAGCCTCCAACTAATAAAAATTTAAAAAAAAAAAAAAACACTGGAAAAAAACCTCAAAAAAAAAAAAAAAAAAAGAATTGATGCTTTCAAACTGTGTTGGTGGAGAAGACTCCTGAGAGTCCCTTGGACTCCAAGGAGATCAAACCAGTCAATCCTAAAGGAAATCAACCCTGAATATCCATTGGAAGGACTCTTGCTAAAGCTGAAGCTCCAATACTTTGATCACCTGATGCAAAGAGTCGAATCATTGGAAAAGACCCTGATACTGGGAAAGATCGTAGACAAAAGGAGCAGGGGGCTGCAGAGGATGAGATGGTTAGATAGCATGACTAACTCAATGGACATGAATTTGAGCGAACTCCAGGAGATAGTAGAGGACAGGGGAGCCTGGCGGGCTACAGTCCATGAGGTTGTAAAGAGTTGGACACAACTTAGCAACTGAGCAACAGCAACAGAAGAAAGTGAACAATATTTGGTGATTGACTAAATAACTGTGACATGTACCCTGTCTAATCAGCCCCTACCTCACTCTTTGGTCTCACAATATGGGAGTCTTTTATATATAGACAAATAGTTGTTCCCTGTTCTGGAAGGCTGGAGAGAGCTCAGGCAGGAGCACTCATTTCCCCTTTGCCCACACGTGGTTGGGTTGCAGAACTGGATCTTAAACCCACCAGCTGGTTTCATGTCCTGGGTGTTTTTCTCTGTTGTGACCTCCTGCACATTTCAGTGATCTTACTTCCAGCAGAAATGGAACCAGCCTAAACCAAGAGCCTCTTTTTACCTTCATGGGGGCATCTGCCCCAAGGCCAGGGCTCTGAGCCTCCTAAAGCAACACTGAAGTTGCTATTCTGCAGCAGGACAGGTATAATTTGCTGCCTTTCTCAACAAACTGGCAACCCAGTCTGCAGCCTTTAACACAGCATACTCAGGGCTGATGATAAATTGTCTCTCACAGGTTTCCTTGGTGAATAGTGTCTAACCACATCTAGACTGATCATCCCAACTGGCATGGATGATCTGCCTTCTGTTTCTGGAACAAAAACCCTTCTCTGGTTGGAATTCTGTAAGCAGAAGCAATGATTAATATCTTCTATGATCCCTTTTGTATACTGTCTGAGGGAGCTCTCTGCAGAAGACCTAAAGACACCTGCTATTATTAAAAGAATGCTTCCAAGAATCTTGGCTCTAAAGGCAGATATGTATCACACAAAGAAATTGAAAAAATTGAAGGCAGGAGGCAAAGGGGACTACAGAAGATGAGGTGGTTGGATGGCATCATGGACTTGGTGGACATGAGTTTGAGCAAGTTCCAGGAATTGTTGATGGAGAGGGAAGCCTGGTGTGCTGCAGACCATGGGGTCTCAAAGAGTCGGACACAACTCAGCAACTGAACTGAACTGAAAATGTTTACAGTGGAGAAGATAAAAAGAAGTGTATGTCCTAACATCTTGATCAATTGGCATTATCAGCTCCTATTACATATGAGTTATCCCTAGATAGTCAGAACTTCTTCACCCAGCGTCAGAGTTAATTTAAATAACAGAACTATTTTAATGGAAATTGTTCTAAGATGCACAGCATGGTTTCCTTCTATCTAAAAAGAGAACAATGAACATAATTTAAAATTTTCTTGATGAATCACAGTTATTTAATCCAGTACATTCAATAAATACAATGCGTTTTTTTTTATCAGCAATATTTCTGCTGTTAGTGGGTTTCCCCCACGACCTCACTTGTTCTCACTTGCCGTGGGTTGGAAGTCTAAATGATCAAACATTTTAGGATTATATGTAAAGTAAAAGTCGATAAGGAATAAATAGCAAAGTGCATGGCTAACACCAAAGGCTTTTGAAAAATTACTTCCTGTATAAAAATGCTTTTACTTGCACATTTCTGTTAGATTCTAAAGAGCTAAAATATATAGAAGAAATACTGCCACCAGTTAAATAGAATATGGGGCTTCCCTGGTGGCTCAACAGTAAAGAATCTGCCTGTCAATGCAGGAGACGCAGTTTTGATCCCTGGGTGGGGAAGATCCTCTGGATAAGTAAATGGCGATCCACTCCAGTATTCTTGCCTGGGAAATGCTGTGAACAGAGGAGCCTGGTGGACGACAGTCCATAGGGTCACAAAGAGTGGGACATAACTTAGTGACTAAACAGCAAAATAGAATATAGCAGATATAACAAGCCTAATAATGTCCTAGAATTTTATGTTTTTAATTTTTATTGGAGTATTATTGACTTACAATGCTGTTAGTTTCTGCTGTATAGCAAGGTGAGTCAGTTATATATATATACACATATATTTACTCTTTTTTAGATTCTTTTCCCAATAGGTAATTACAGAGTATTGACTAGAGTTCCTTGTGTTATACAGTGGGTTCTTAGAGTCATCTATTTTATATATCGTAGTGTGTATATGTCAAACTCAGTTTCCCAGTTTATGCCTCCCACCCACTCACCTTTGCCCCTTGGTAGCCATATGTTTGTTATCTACGTCTGTGACTTTATTTCTGTTTTGTAAATAACTTCATTTCTACTACTTTTTTAAAAAAGATTCCGCATATAAGTGACATCATATGATATTTGTCTTTGACTTACTCCACTCGGTATGACAATATCTAGGTTCATCCATGTAACTGCAAGTGGCATTATTTTGTTCTTTTTTATGGCCAAGTAATATTCCATTCTGGAGGAGGGTGTGACAACGCATTCCAGTATTCTTGCCTGGAGAATTCCATGGACAGAGGAGCCTCATGGGCTACAGTTCATGGGGTCGCAAAGAGTTGGACACAACTGAAGTGAGTTAGCACAGCACAATATTCCATTGTGTACCATGTATTTCTTATCTATTCCTCTGTCATGAACATTTAGGACATGTTTCCATGTCCTGGTTACTGTAAATAGTGGTACAATGAACACTGGAGTACATGTATCTTTTCAAATCATGTTTTTTTCTAGATATATGCCCAGGAATGTGATTGCTGGACCATGTGGTAGCTCTATTTTCAGTTTTTAAAGGAATCTTCATACTCTTCTCTATAGTGTCTATATTAATTTACATCCCTGTCCAACAGTGTAGGAGGGTCCCCTCTTCTCCACAACCTCTCCAGCATTTGTTTGTAAATCTTTTTATGATGGCCATTCTGGCTGGCATGAGACGAATCATTAGTCACTGTGGTTTTGATTTGCAGTTCTCTGATAATTAGTGATGTTGAGCATCTTTTCATGTGCCTCTTGGCCATCTGCATGTCTTCTCTGGATAAATGTCTATTTAAGACCTTTCACTCATTTTTTGATTGGGTTGTTTATTTTTTTGATGTTGAGATGCATGAGCTGTTTGTATATTTTGTAGATTTCCTTGTCAGTTGCTTCATTTGCAAATGTGTTCTCCCATTTTGTGAGTTGTCTTTTCATTTTGTTTATGGTTGCCTTGGCTGTGTTTCCTAGAATTTTCTAAGGAAGATGCTCTGCATACAGCAGTTTCTTTAATTCTTGAATCCTGAGGCAAGTTCAGTTGTTCTTTAAAGTTACACTTTCACTACTAAGTCTGAGAACCCTAACTCAAAGTCTCTATATCCATATTTAGGAGAAAGAAACCAAAGCTTTGTAAGTAATGAAATTTCACATACTTATTAAATACAACATTTGTGGAGACTCCTATATTTGATATTGATTTGAGTCAATTTCTACACCTTTGCATCTATTGCATCTATATTCACTGTATTTTACAATTAGAATTTTAATGTAAGGAGGGGATGAAGCTAGGGTACCTTATGAAACACCAGTTGAATTACACCTCACGCATTAAATATAATCAAGATGAGAAGTTTATTTTATTATATACTCTAATACCTTTCAATTCAGTTCAGTCGCTCAGTCGTGTCTGACTCTTTGTGACCCCACGGACTGCAGCACGCCAGGCCTCCCTGTCCATCACCAACTCCCAGAGTCCACCCAAACTCATGTCCATTGAGTCAGTGATGCCATCCAACCATCTCATCTTCTGTCATCCCCTTCTCCTGCTGCCCTCAATCTTTCCCAGCATCAGGGTCTTTTCAAACGAGTCAGCTCTTCGCATCAGGTGGCCAAAGTATTGGAGTTTCAGCTTCAACATCAGTCCTTCCAATGAACACCCAGGACTGATCTCCTTTAGGATGGACTGGTTGGATCTCCTTGCAGTCCAAGAGACTCTCAAGAGTCTTCTCCAACACCACAGTTCAAAAGCATCAATTCTTGGTCTAATACCTTGCATCTAATACCTTGGTCTGTAACAATTTACATGATGACAAGATGATGCGTTAACACCATACTTCTCAACTACGACTACTCCAGAGGAAGTGAAATTTATGCAGAATGGCCACATTATGAACCAAGGACAGTCACCTGTTGTTATAAATGAAGTTTTGTTAGAACACAGGCTCACTCATTGATCTGCAGTTTATCTGTGATTATTTTTTCTCTACAACAACAGAGTTGAACAATCAGGGCTGTTTCCACATTTATTAGGTAGGTAACTAGAAGTGAAATTGCTATAAGTATATGATTAACTGTTAAGGAAACTGTGCAATGTTTTCTAAAATGATTGCACCATTTCACATTCCCACCGGTAATATATGAGAGTTCCAAATGTTCCACATCACCAACACTTGGTATGCTGAGTCTTTTTAATTTTAGTTACTTATCTCTTTGAGATTTTAAATTACTTCCTTAATGACCAAGGATGGCCACACACATTCATGTTCTTATTGGTATTTGCATATATTCTTTTTATAATTAAATTTACCTTTATGAAGGATAATTACTTTGCAATATTGTGTTGGTTTCTGCCAGATATCAACATGAATCAATCAATCTGCAAATATTCTTTTGTAAAGCATGTGTTCAAAGTTGTCCTTTTTTTTTTTGTACTTGGATCCGTGTGTCTTACTACTGAGTTATAAACATTTTGTATGTATTCTTTAATAAATTCTCTTCTCAGATTCATGTTTGAAGCTTGCCTTTTCATTTACAATGATTTCATTTATCAAAATTGCTGGGAGAAATATCAAAACTTCAGATATGCAGATGATACCACCCCAAAGGCAGAAAGTGAAGAGGAACTAAAGAACCTCTTGATGAGGGTGAAAGAAGAGAGTGAAAAAGTTGGCTTAAAACTCAACATTCAAAAAACAAAGACCATGGCATCTGGTCCTATCACCTCATGGAAAATAAAAGGGGAAAAGGGGAAAGCAGTGGCAGATTTTATTTTCTTGGGCTCCAAACTCACTATGGACAGTAACTACAGCCACGAAATTAAGACACTTGCTCCTTAGAAGGAAAGCTATGACAAACCTAGGCAGTGTAACAAAAAGCAGAGGCATCACCCTGCTGACTGAGGTCTGTGTAGTCAAAGCTGTGTTTTTTTTCCAATAGTCACGTGTGAATGTGAGAGTTGGACCATAAAGAAGGCTGAGCGCAGAAGAATTGATGCTTTTGAATTGTGTTGCTGGAGAAGACTCTTGAGAGTCCCCTGGACTCCAAAGAGACCAAACTAGGCAATCCTAAAGGAATATACCCTGAATATACATTGGAAGGTCTGTTTCTGAAGCTGAAACTCCAACACTTTGGCCACCTGAAGCAAAGAGCCAACTCATTAGGAAAGACCCTCATGCTGGGAAAGATTGACAGGAAAAGGAGAAGGAAAAGGAGATGGCAGAGGATGAGATGGTTGAATGGCATCACCGACTCAACGGACATGGATTTGAGCAAACTCTGGGATATAGCGAAGGAAAAGGAAGCCTGGTGTGCTGCAGTCCATGGGGTCACAAAGAGTTGGACATGACTTAGCAATCGAACACTAACAACAAATCTCCCTGGCCCCTTTGTCAAAAAACCAATTGACTATGTAAGTGTGAGCCTATTTTTAGAGCTCTTAATTCTATTTCATTTATCTGTATAGCCATGCCTTCTAGATTAATGTAGCTTCATAGGTAACTCCAAAATAAGTGTCTATTCTAGATATTTTATGGTATAGAGTACTACATAATTCTTAGAATCATCTTGTTGATTTCTAAACAGTTGCTAGAATTTCCATTGAGATTGCATGAAATCTACAGGTCAATTTTGAGTCTTCCAATCCAGGAACACAGTTTACTCTCCACTCACTTTGCTTTTTAAAAAATCTCCCCAGGTAATACTTTAGAGTGTTCAGTGTATCCATCTTGCACATCTTTTGTTAACTTAAATGCAGAGTATTTTGTTTACGCTATTGCCAACAGAAATTTTTTATTCTCTGTAGAAGTTGATTGTTGTTAGCAAAAAGAAATGATTTCTGTATGTTACTTGTTACCTTTCTGTATATTACTTTAAAGTTTGCTAAATATATAGGAGAGTTCTAACAGGTTTTTTTGTAGTTTCATTTGGAATTTCTATATACTAAATCAGGCCTTGTGCAAATAAGACAGTTTAATTTATTTTTCAATGTGTAGGCCTTCTATTTCATACTGCACTAGCAAGGACACCTTCAATATAATGTCAAAGAGAAGTGATAAGTGGACATCCTTGCTTTGTTACCAATCTTGGGTTGGAAACATTCAGTCCTTGCACTATTAACTAGTGTGCTGTCAGCTTTTGGAAGATGCTCTTTATCAGATTCAGGAAGTTCCCATCTATAACTAGTTTGTTGAGAGTTTTTATCATGAAAGCATGCAGAATTTTATCAAATGTTTTTCTCTCTGTATCTCTGAAAATGATCATATGATTTTCACATTTTTTCATTAATATGAAGCATTGCTGCTATAATAAATTACCACAAACAGTAGTCTGAGGCAACACCAACTTCTTATCTTACAGTTCTGTTGTTCAAAAGTCTGAAATGGGTCTCCCTGGACAAAAGTCAAGGTGTCAGAAGGCTGCTTTCTATCTGGAAGCTCTAGGAGACATCTGTTTTCTTGCCTTTTCCAGCTTCTAGAGTCTCCCACATTCCTTGGCTCGTGACCTTCTTCCTCCAGCTTTAAAACCAGCAGGAATGGGTCAAGCTCTTCTCACATGGAGCTGCTCTGACCCCCTGCTCAGAAGTCATATCTCCTTCTCCATTCTTCTGTCTCTTGCGAGCACCAGTGATTACAGTGAGTTCACCCAGGTAATCCATAATCTCTCTATATTAAGGTGTTTTATCTGAATCACAATTGCAATGTCTCTTTTACTATGTAAGGTAACATATTCACAAGTTTGGATAATTTAGAACAAGGACCTATATGGGGAGGGATCATTATTTTTGTTCATCGCTCAGTCATGTCCAACTCTTTGTGACTTCATGGACTGTAGCCCACTAGGCTCCTCTGTCCAAGGGATTTTCCAGACAAGAATACTGGAGTGGGTAGTTTCTCCAGGGGAACTTCCCAGCCCAGGGATCAAACCCTAGTCTCCCACATTGCAGGCAGATTCTTTACCCTCTGAGCCAGCAGGGAAGTCATTATTCTACCTACCACATGTGATGGCACAGTCAAAGCCCCTGTTATTGTCATCGTATATATTACACATCATAAATATTACACATATATATTACACATATATGTAAGATAGACCCCAAAATACAGCTGTGTCTTATACGTTAAGAAAACAAAATATATAAGTATATACACAAGCATGCATACACTTAATACTTCCAATTCTATTGATTCCTTCCAGTAGATCTGAGTCTCCAGCTGGTGTCAATTTTCTTCAGCCTGAAGGACTTCCTTTAGCAAGGAAATACAGGTGTATTACCAGCAATTTATTTCAATGCTTTTTCTTTATCTGGAAAAATTTTAACTTTGCCCTTTTATTTCAAGTCTGGTTATCTGCATTGTAATTTACATACATTTCAAATTATCCTTTTTTTTTTTTTAAGTTGTGCAGTTCTATGAGTTTTGACAGTCACAAAGTCCTATAACCACTGCCAAAATCAATATATAGAACTGTTACGTTACCCCTAATTTTCTCTGGTGGCTCTTTGTGGAAAATCCCTCCTCCCGCCCCCAGGTACTGCTGATCCATTTTCTGTTTCCATAGTTTCACCTTTTTGAGGATGTCAGAGAAATGGAATTGTACAGTATGCAGCCATTTGAATGTTGGTTTCTCACTTACCATAACTCATCTGAAATCCATTCATGCTACTGCGTGTATCACAAATTGTTTCCTTTCATTGCTAAATAGTGCTGTATGGTGTGGATGAAAACAGTTGTCTGTTTACCTCTTGATGGACATGTAGATTGTTTCCATTTTTTAAAATTGGAGTATAGTCACCTTACAATGTTATATTAGTTTCTGTTATACAATGAAGTGAATCACTTATACATATATACACATATCCGCCCCCCGCTCCCCGCCTCCTGTGGTGGCTCAGACAGTAAAGAATCCGCCTGCAATGCAGGAGATCCAGGTTTGATCCCTGGGTCGGGTAGATCCCCTGGAGAAGGGAATGGCAACCCACTGCAGTATTCTGGCCTGGAAAATTCCAGGGACCGAGGAGCCTGGTGGGCTACAGTCCATGGGGTCACAAAGGGTCAGACACAACTGAGTGACTAACACTTTCACTTTCATACATATATACCCTCCCCTTGTATCTCCCTTCCCCCGCCCCGCCCCACTCCACTCCACTATCCCACCCATCTAGATCACCACAGAGCACCAAGTTGAGCTCCCTGCGTGTTATGTATGTGCATATGTCAGTCCCATAGTCATATCCGACTCTATGCCACCCCATGGACTGTAGCTCACCAGGCTCCTCTGGCCGTGAGATTTCCCAGGCAAGAATACTGGAGTGGATTGTCATTCCCTCCTCCAGGGAATCTTCCTGATCCAGAGTCACCTGCATTGCAGACAGACTCTTTACCTTCTGAGCCAGCAGGGAAGCCCCTCCTGTGTGCCAGGGAAATTAAATAGTCTTTTTTAGGCTCAGAGACAAAACAGAGCAGGCCTCTGACCTTGCTTCTAACCTGCCTGGACAAAGCCCTGACTGTGAGTGCCCTGACTGCTTGCTGTGACTGCAAGCTTCGTGGCACCTCTTGAGACTGTTTAGACCCTGGAGGGGGTCTGGCCAATCAAGCCCCAGGCTTAACATTCTAAGTTTTAACACAACAGAACAAACAGCATTAACACGAAATAGAACAAACAGCCGCAACAGGAAACCAGAGCTGTAATTTGCTCAGAGATTGCTGACAATGTCAGCTTGCCTCCTGGGATTATAAAGGGGAACCCAAACTGCAGTTTCTGAAGTCTCACCCACAGAGGGGAGCGACACGCTGTCTGGGACCTTTTGCCAATTGTGACTCCATATGTGCTATGTTACAGGACTTCCCAGTGCTGATTGAGTCAAAACTCAACTTGGTGATGTATCCTCTGCTGTTCTGAAGTTAGCATATTGAAAGTAAGCTAGATAATTTTCTAATAAATATTGGCACTATTTATTTGTATATAAAGAGTGGCTTGTTTTGTTAACAAATCCTTTGAACCTGAGATGAGAGGGAAAACTTTCAGCCAAACACCATGCTATATAGCAGCTTCCCACTCGCGCTCTGTTTTACACATGGCTAGCCACTCTTGTGACTCAGATGATAAAGAATGTATCTGCAATGCAGGAGACCTGGGTTCGATCCCTGGGTGGGGAAGATCCCCTGGAGAAGGGAAAGGCTACCCATTCCAGTATTCTGGTCTGGAGAATTCCATGGACTGTATAGTCCCTGGAGTCCCAAAGAGTCAGACACGACTGAGTGACTTTCACTTTCACTTTACACATGGGAGTGTGCATGTCAATCCCAATCTCCCAATTCACCCCACCCCACCCCGTGCACCCCCACCCGTGTCCACACACCGTCCTCTGTGTCTACACCTGTATTCTTTGCCTGCAAATAGGTTCTTCTGCACCATTTTTCCAGAGTCCATCTATATGCATTAATATATGGTATTTGTTTGACCTTTATGAATAATGCTGCTTTAAACATCCACATACAGATTCTTGTGTGAACATAAGCTCTCATTTCTTTTGAGTAAATACTACTAATGTGGTTGCTGAGCCTTATGGTAAAAATATGTTTAATAAATAAAAATGGCCAAACTGGTTTCCAAAATAGTCATATTTTTTTGCATTCCTACAAAAACATGTGAGTGTTCCAATTTCTCCACTTGACTTTCTCAGTTTTGTTGTCCCCCCCCCCATTTGAATAGATATGTTGGTGTAGCTCACTGAGGTTTTAATTTGCATTTACCTGGTAACTAATGGTGTGAAGGCACTTCCCCGGTGGTGTTGGCGGTGTTCAGTTACTAAGTCCCGTCTGACTCTTTGAGACCCCATGGACTGCAGCATCCCAGGCTTCCCCATCCTTCATTATCTCCCATAGTTTGTTCAATTTCATGTCCATTAAGTCAGTGCTGCTATCTAATCCTTTCATCCCCTTCTCCTCCTGCCTTCAATCTTCCCCAGCATCAGGGTCTTTTCCAATGAGTCAGCTCTTCCCAGCAGGTGGTCCAAGTATTGGAGCTTCAGCTTCAGCATCAGTCCTTCCAATGAGTATTCAGGACTGCTTTCCTTTAGGATTTCCTCTGGGATTTGATCTCCTTGCGGTCCAGGGGACTCTCAAGAGTCTTCTCCTGGCGGTTCAGTGGTAGAGAACCTGCCTGCCAATGCTACAGATGTGGGTTTGATCCCTGGGTGGGAAAGATCTCCTGGAGAAGGAAATGGTCAGTATTCTTGCCTGGGAAATCCCATGGACAGAGGAGCCTGGTGGGCTACACTCCTTGACGTCACTGAAGAGTTAGACACAGTCTATCTACTAAACAACAATAATAATGTGAGAAACTTTGTATGTGAGTTTCCCATTTATATGCCTTCTTTGGTGAAGTTTCCATTTAAAAATTGGCCCATTTAAAAAAAAAAAAAGACTGAATAATCCTTGACTTTTGAAAATTTCTTATATATTCTGGATATAGGATTTTATCATATATATATATATTTTGCAAGAATTTTCCCCAGTCTATAACTTCTCCTTTTATTTTGTTAGTAGTGTGAGCAAATAGTTTAATTTTAATGAATTCAAACATTAGTCAATATTTTATTTTATGGATCATGCTTTTTGGCATTGTATCTTTAATTTTTTTTTTCTTAGCTAATCCAAAGTTAGAAACATTTTTTTCTGTTTTCTTCTGGAAACTCTATGGTGCTTAGTATGGTGATATTGATGCATATCACATTCTTTTGGCACAGCCAAATATATTTGTCATATTTTTTAAAAAGCACAATGCTTTGTCATCTAACTCAATAATAAAAAACTTTACATTCAAACTGAGCTTTTCTCTCCACTTTTTGTTTTGACATGGTGATTATGTACTGATAATAAGTATATATATATAAAACATCATATATATATATAGCATCATCATACATATATATAATGCATATATATATATATATATATAAAAACATCGCAGTGTACCTCATATTCTCACAAGTTGATAAATTCATTCAAGTATAAGCTTTTGTCCTAGCTTCCCAGATGGCTCAGTGATAAGGAATCTTCCTGCCAGTGCAGGAGATGCAGGAGATGTGGGTTTGATCCCTGGGTCAGAAAGATCCTCTGGAGAAGGAAATGGTAACCCACTCCAGTATTCTTGCCTGGAGAATCCCATGGACAGAGGAACCTGGCAGGATACAGTCCATGGAGTCACAAACAGTTGGACGTGATTGAACACACACACATACACACAACAAGTCTTTTTCTGATCCACACATATATTTATCACCATCAGTTAGTTCCTTATGCAATAACAGCTGACTGACTTAATTACTAGAGATTTAACCCAAACTGGCAACCCACTCCAATACACTTGCCTGGAAAATCCCATGGATGGAGGAGCCTGGTAGGCTACAGTCCATGGGGTCACAAAGAATCAGACACGACTGAGCGACTTCACTTTCACTTTCGGCCAACCTACTTTTCATTGTCAACTCCTTTCCAAGATCCTTTGTCTGTCTTCATAGCTCCTGGGAGGAAAGCTGAAGGGTGGGTCTTAAATCTTCTTGAGCTATCAACTTTAAAGCTGTCCCCCAGCCCCTACGTTGGCTTCCCATGGTCACAGTGCCTGGGCTGCTGTCTCCATGTAGAATTCTGGAGAATGGTCTACAGCTGGGAACTTTCCCCTTCCTCCACCAATGACCAAAGAGGATAGTTAAGTGTTCACCTTCCTGATCAAACTTCCCTTTCATCGGTCTAACACTGAGACACCGATGCCAGCATGTATGAATCTATTGAAAGGCTGTGATGATTTGCCATAAAAATTATGACATGTGAGAGGGAAGGGAATATATATGTAGGTGCACAGTCGTGTCTGACTCTTTGTGACCCCATGAACCATAGCCCACCCAGCTCCTCTCTCCATGAAATTTTTCAGGCAGGAATACTGGAATTGGTCACCACTTTCACCTCCAGGGGATCTTCCCCACCCAGGGATCAAACCTGCCTCTCCTGCATCTCCTACATTAGCAGGCGGATTCTTTACCACCAGCGCCACCCGGGAACCCTGAGGGAAGGGAAGGGAGATGCTAAATACAATGTTTACCAGAATTTTCAGAGAAAGCATCTACAGTGTCCTCCAGGAGTTGTGGGGCTCAACTAGCTTATCTGCCATCAGGAGATTCTTGTCAAACTTTCCTTCTTGAATCTCCTCCCTTCTCTTGGAGAATCACCCCCTACCCAGAGGGAATCACTTAACACAAAAGCATCAAGACCATCAATTCCCCTATTACCATTCATGCACTTCCTGAGCTTGCATTATTCATCTGGGGTTTGGTACTGGTCAAATGTTAGTACTGGTCCTCAGCCCTGCAGGTTTGGTAGACAGTCTGATGGAAGGGGCTTAGGCTGTCAAGGATAGATTTCAGGGTGGGGGGCAGTCAGGATGGGGTTAGGGTGGTGTTAGCTCAAGTTTCCAACGCATCTGAATCTATCATTGACATGTGTCTATTGCAATAATAGTGCGTGGGCACAAACTCACACTCACACACATCCACCCCTTTCAGGAATAACATTAATTACTAGATAAAGAGGAAACCCTAAAGCAATGGGACTGATTCTCATACCTGAAATCACTAGGTTGGTCTCCATATGGGGTTTTGCAGAGTGAAACCGGCTATACATCCACAGAAAACAGCTGTTCCTTCAGTGCACAAGAGACTCTCTGAAAGCCCCTTTCCCATGCTAACTTTCTTCAGTTCTTATCCAAGAGCCTTGGTTCTCCACAGTCATGATTGGAGGAAAGCTGATACCTATTACTGCAGCTGAAAATATAGCATTGTAATAGCACCCACATTTCACCTCAAAATACTACTTGATAGACAATTGTCAATTGCTTGAGAGAGGTGGGGAATTTTCTTACACATTTGTGCATTTCTCTTTTTTAAATCATGTTGCTTTTTTGATTACCTGGAAAACAGAGCTGCTTAAAAACACTTCCTCCAAGTATAGCTTTTCATCCTAAAGCCCCATGAATATTTCAGTAGACCAATTAATAACTCGAACCCCTTTGCCATTTTGACAGAATTTATCGTGAAAGGTAGAGGAAAGGTGTATGAGTTGTTTCATTTCAAGGAAATGGAAGTGTAAACTAGATTTCCCCATTCCTGCAAATCTAGTGATTCATAGCTAACATTGTGTCAAATCATGTCATACAACCCTGACTGTGAACCCAGTGCGTAAAGAAAAAAACAGAATTTTTTCTCTTAAATCAGAAGAGAAATTAAGCAGTATCAGCAGAAAGATACTTGTATGTTCTTCCAGGAGCTGGCGGTGAGGATCTACGCTGTTGTGACAGTGACAATCTGGAATCAGAGGTCTCCAGTTGTGGCACATTGCAGCAAGCCATGCGCTTGACTTAGTCTGAGTTTCTGGACTTTAGCAAGCCAGTAATGAGCAGTCATTCAATGATATGAGTCTGAGTCCACTGGGCACTTCACTATATAGCAGCTTATTTGAGTAGGGTTCTTTTTTTCCTTCTCCTTCTCACTTTCTTTAAATATGCTCTAAAATTATATCAATTAGTATAATGTATTCCCATTTGTCTGAATTTATTATTTAGTAATTATGGTCAGAGTACTTTTTGATGCCCCACTCTGAGTTAAGATCTGTGGTTACAGAAAAGAAACAGGAAGTGCATCTTATTCCTAGAAAGTACAAAGACTAACAAGGGTAAAACTTAACAAATATACAAATAAACAAATAGGAATACCCGTTCTTGAAGACTACCCTACTAAGAGAAAAGGTCTAGCTGCTTTTGTAGCTACATGAATAACATCCCCAAACCCTCACTGTTTCCAGTGCTACATAATAGAATTCATTATCTGTGCTAAGTCGATTCAGTGGGGTCTCTGTGTGACCCCATGGACTGTAGCCTCCAGGCTCCTCTATCCATGGGATTCTCCAGGCAAGAATACTGAAGTGGGTTGCCATTTCCTCCTCCAGGAGGTCTTCCTGACCCAGGGATTGAACTCACATCTCTTATGTCTCCTGCATTGGCAGGTGGGTTCTTTACCACTGGTGCCACCTGGGAAGCCCTTCATTACCCAGTATCTCCAGATATTTGTCACTTTGTCTACTGAGTTAAGCATTTCATAATTTAGATTTGATTCTTCTAATATTCTTTCTATTGCTACTGAGATAGTCTGGTTATCTAGAGTTTCCAGAATCCACTAAATAATAAAAGATCTAAAATAAAATAAATATATTACAATCCATGGAATTCTCCAGGCCAGAATACTGGAGTGGGTAACTTTTCCCTTCTCCAGGCAATCTTCCCAACCTAGAAGTCAAACCGGGGTCTCCAGCATTGCAGGTGGATTCTTTACCAACTGAGTTACGAGGGAAGCCCATAAGTAGATTATAAACCTACATCTAAATAACAATGTTTTGGAAACTATAACCTAAACTTTCATTCCATTATAACCCTCAAAAATGAAGTGCTGATCAGCGTTTTGGCCTACAAGAATATGACTGATGTTGAGATGCCTAGGAATAAAAGAGATGCATCCATATTTTTTTGTCTATTGAGGGATTTTTGTGGTAAAATTCTTAAAGAGATGGGAATACCAGACCACCTGACCTGCTTCCTGAGAAATCTGTATGTACGTCAAGAAGCAACAGTTAAAACTGGACAAGGAACAACAGACTGGTTCCAAATTGGGAAAGGAGTATGTCAAGGCTGTATATTGTCACCCTGCTTATTTAACTTATATGCAGAGTACATCATGAGAAATGCTGGACTGGATGAAGGGCAAGCTGGAATCAAGATTGTCCGGGGAAATATCAATAAGCTCAGATAAGCAGATGACATCACCCTTATGGTAGAAAGCAAAGAGGAACTAAAGAGCCTCTTGATGAAAGTGAAAGAGGAGAGTGAAAAAGCTGGCTTAAAACTTAACATTCAAAAAACTAAGATTATGGCATCCAGTCCCATCACTTCATGGCAAATAGATGGGGAAACAATGGAAACGGTATCAGACTTTATTTTGGGGGCCTCCAAAATCACTGCAGATGGTGACTGCAGCCATGAAACTAAAAGATGCTTGTTCTTTGGAAGAAAAGCTATGACCCACTTAGACAGCAATTAGAAAGCAGAGCCATTACTTCCAACAAAGGTCCATCTAGTCAAAGCTATGGTTTTTCCAGGAGTCATGTACGGGTGTGAGAGTTGGACTATAAAGAAAGCTGAATACCACAGAATTGATGCTTTTGAACTGTGATGTTGGAGAAGACTCTTGAGAGTCTCTTGGACTGCAAGGAGATCCAACCAGTCCATCCTAAAGGAAATCAGTCCTGAATATTCATTGGAAGGGCTGATGCTGAAGCTGAAGCTCCAACACTTTGGCCACCTGATGTGAAGAACTGACTCACGGGAAAAGACCTGATGCTGGGAAAGATTGAAAGTGGGAAGAGAAAGGGATGACAGAGGATGAGATGGTTGGATGGCATCACCGACTCTATGGACATGAGTTTGAGCAAACTCCGGGAGTTGGTGATGGACAGGGAGGCCTGATGTGCTGCAGTCCATGGGGTCACAAAGAGTCGGACACAACTGAGTGACTGAACTTAACTGAGGAACTAACCAGGCACCACTTAAATCTTTTGCTAGTCTTACTTACAAAAGTCTTACTTACATCCTTCATTTGTCCTTATCCTATAACTAGTCCTTAGTTTAAAACTCATTTGCTGGTGGGAAAAACGAGATGAGAAACAGTATATTTTTCAACCAGCAAGTATTATCTCTTTTATGAAAAAATGAAAGTGAAAGTCACTCAGTTGTATCCAACTCTGCGATCCCATGGACCATACAGTCCATGGAATTCTCCAGGCCAGGATACTGGAGTGGTTAACCTATCTCTTCTCCAGCGGATCTTCCTGACTTAAGAGATCAAACCAGGGTCTCCTGCATTGCAGGCAGATTCTTTACCAGCTGAGCTAAATCTCCTAAATCCTGCTTACAAATGGCACAGTCCTCTCTCTCTTATTATTGTTAAAACAGTTCCTTATTATATGCAGCTTAAAAAAATGCCATTTGGTACTTTTAACATTCTACCTGGAAATCTCAGCCAGACCCAAGAAGAAGGTACATTTTCTATCTTCCAAGTCACACAGGGCTCAGATACCTAAAGACATGATTCTCTGCAGGCTGTTAGAAGACCAATGTAGCACAGGTGTATAGACTTGGGTCCAAACAAAATGGACGGTCCAAGCCAACAGCACAAGAGACTTGGCTAGATTTCCATGTGACTTCATCCTACCGCTCTGCCTTTTTTCCATCAACACATGTTTATGGCTTAATTGGAAATTTTCAATGACCCATTAAAGAAGAAAGAAAAATCAAGGGCCTAATTTGTACTGGAGAAAAGTGCACAGCTGCTCAGAAAATATGATGATAAAAGGAAATCCACCCCATGGAAAGATATGCAGTGATGTTTCAGGTTCTCTATATAATGGAGAAGGAAAGGTGGACAGAGATACAGAGATGCCCTGATTCATGTCACCAGGACGGGTGATAATGAGGTCTAAGAAAAAAGTACATGTACGGGCCTCAGTGAAAGAAAGCAGAGTGTGACGATATCCGTCTCGTGTCTAAGCCAGTGTTCACTGCAGAGGACCTAATGTGGCACCATTCCTTGAGGAAACCAGGAGGCCCATCTGTAGCACATTCATCACTGAATTTCTTCCAACAAGCCTTTACCGCTTGAACAGTTTCTCCCTATCCATTACCATAGTGTCCCTCTGAGCAGGGGCCAATGTGTGATACATGAAGTGTGACAAAGGGCTCCTATCAAATTCACCGGTCTTACCATGATGATCTGTCTCATCATCACCAAGAAGGAGCTACTTGATGGAAAGGTGGAATGGTCTTCTGAAAGCAGCTCTGTCGTGACACCGGCTGGCAGACAGCACCCTGTGAGGCTGGGATTCTGTCTTCTTGCTGTTCGGTCACCCAGTCGTGTCTGACTCCTTGCAACCCCATGGACTGCAGCACGCCATGCTTCCCTGCCCTTCACCACCTCCCGGAGTTCGCTCAAACTCATGTCCATTGAGTTGGTGATGTCATCCAACCAGCTCATCCTTTGTCATCCCCTTCTCCTCTTGCCTCCAGTCTTTCTCAGCTTCAGGGTCTTTTCCAGTGAGTTGGTTCAGGTGACCGTCTGATGTGCATCTGTCTTGCAGGAGTTGCTAAGTGTCTTAGACTGTCAACCAACACGTGCACTGACACAGCCATAGCCAGAATACAGGGAAGGCACATGTAATAACCAATAGGGTGAAGGAGGCAGTAGTCCATCACTGTTTTACCAAATAACATTTGCTTCTCATCCTTCCTGCTTTGGATTCATGAGTTTAGAGGTCCTAGTGTCCAAGGGTGCAAGGCGTCTACCAAGAGACATAATAAAGGCTTTGATGCATTCAGTTCAGTTCATTGGCTCAGTCGTGTCCGACTGTTTGTAACCCCATGGACTACAGCACGCCAGGCCTCCCTGTCCATCACCAACTCCTGGATGTATTAGGAGCTTGCAATATGCCCTGACTTTTTGGACTCTTTATGCTACTAAGCCAACAGGTGGACAAGGAGTCCTTGTTTGTTGTGATCAATCCTGATAACCAAGAAAAAACTGAGTTGCTCCTCCATAACACAGGCAAGGAGGCCCATTTTTTAATGGAATTCACAGGGCACCACTTATCACTCCCTTGATCAATAGCCCTGGAAAACTATGACAGTAATCATAGTACCACCAAGGTCCCTCATTCTAATCAATAAAGGTTGGAGTTACCTGTCTAGGTAAAGTCCACCTGTCAATGTGCTGACAGAGGGTAAGTGAGACCCAAGATAGTGAGAGAAAAAAGCAGTCATTACTGAGATCCTAGCCCTTAAAACCAGACAGAGATGTGAGGCTCCAGCAGTGACTCAGTGTGATACAAACAGACTGGAACCCACAGGTAACTGATCCCTGTGCCAGTTCTTACTGCCCCTGGCCCTGGTGACATGAGTGTTCTGTGGAAGTCTTCTGTCACAGAGTTAAACGTGCCCACACCAGACCCAGGAATCAGAGAAGCAAGTGGAAACAGGGAATAGTGGGTCAATCATAGCCTCAGATGATGCTTCATGCCAACAAGGTGAATCGGTAGATCAGCAAACCACCTGTGGTTTCTAGATGTCTCCATTAAATTTCCTGTCAGTATACTGTGCAGTCATATATTTTCTCATTTGTTAAAAACTCTGTGAAGTAGGTATGTGCTAAGCTGAATTCTGAGAGAGCCCCCAAAGAGTCCCAGCCTTGGTGCACCTACACCTTCTCTCAGGTATCCATTCAAACAGTAACGTAGGTGCTGCTGTGAATGGATGTTTCAGGAAGAGTTAAGGTCCCAAATCAGTTGACCTGAACATAGAAAGATTATCTAGGTGGACCTGATCTAATCACATGGGCCTTTTAAAGGCAGAGGGTTTTCTCTGGCTGGCAGCAGAGAGAGCCTCCAGACAAGAGCTCAGCCTGACTGATTCCCCGTTTTCACACTGTGATCCCTAGGCAGAGAATCCACAAATGCTCTGGACTGGACTTCTGACCTATAGAATTATGATCTAGCATGTGAGTATTTTTCAAGCTACTATGTTTGCCGCAACAGAAAACTGATACAAAGTATCTTTCTATCATTCTTATTTTAGAGAACCTGAAATGTTAAGTAATTTGCCCAAGATTGCTTAAATTTCTAAAAGTTCTTGTTACTCCAGGAAACATATGGACAAAACTCCTTCTTGGTATCATCGTATTACCTTGTACCATTTTTCTTTCTTGAATTATATTGGCTTGAAAAGGATCACATAACACTATGGAAATAAGTATATGCCTTTCACATTTACAATGCTAGAAATAATTTGTCTAATGCATGAGACAGATTTGAGAAGACAGAAAGGAGGACAAAGAATGAGTCGATGGAGCTAGAGGTTGAGAATTTAGTTTGGAGAAGAGGGGAAGTTATTCCAGGGCAGCAAATGTAAGAAACAAGCTAAAGATAGGAGAATCAGTGTCAAAGGCTTCTATGTGGTCAAAAGAGCAGCCCACCCAAAAGTTGGCAAGTAGGAACGAATACATGTTTAGATGGTAAAGGTAGCCCAGGGTGTGTTGATTAGGGTCAGAATAAGGCTCATGGAAACCAAAAAGGGACCAGCTAATCCCTAAGGTGAATACTTCCAAGTTCTATAGTCTGTGGTTCTATCATCTTCATATCATCTTTTTTAAAAATTGTTCTCTTTCCTGCCACTTGGTGGGTTTTGCCTCAGCAAGTGAATACAAGGAGTGACAACCACGTGGGGACCAGAGGCTGCAAATGAGACCTGCTCTTCTTTGCTGGCCATAGGCTATCAATTTCCTGGATCCTGGTGTTAAATTGCAGCCTCGTGTATACTTCACTGGCCAGGAAACTAGATTCCTTGTTGACTCTAGAACTTTCTAACTCTGTATTCCATTTCTTCCACTTTAGTTCAAAATAAAAAGAAAATAGGAGGAAAGAGCTACCTAAATAAATCACTGAGTTTTGACAATTACTATATCAAGGGGAAGTGAATCAACTGTCTATGGTTACCAAACTGTCCCATGAGCCCACAGCAAGGTAATTCTTGCCACTAGCTGTTTATAATAAAGAGAGAGAGAAGCAAATCCCTTTGTGTTGTAACTATTGCTGTTGGCATTGCTAAGTCCCTTCAGACTCTTTGCAACCCCATGGACTGTAGCCCACCAGGCTCCTCTGTCCATGGGATTCTCCAGGCAAGAATACTGGAGTGGGTTGCCATTTCCTTCTCCAGGGGATCTTCCCAACCCAGGGATCGAACTTGTGTCTCCTGTAGCTCCTGCATTGAAGGCAGATTTTTTACCGCGGAGCCACCGGGGAAGCAAATGTGTTGTATAGCGTTTACTGAATATTTACCATTCTATAGACCTTTTCCCTTTCAGACTAAAGAAAAAGAAGCTGATACCAGAGCCTTGAGTCCCTCCTATTCTGGAGAGCAGTGTCCTGACTTCAGCTCTGATTTCACATCCCTTTCTGAACATAACTAATCTGCGTCAGGTACCAGACATGGAAATAGATACGAGGTACCAATGGACCGCGCCTGGCATTGCAACCTCAGAGTCACAGGAATTGATTCAAGGACTGGGCTCACTGACTAATCAGAGACACTAAGAAGCCTACTCTTAGCGCATTTTACTGGCACCTAAGTGTTAGTCGCTCAATCACATCTGACTCTTGATGACCACATGGTCTGTTGTCCGTCAGGCTCCTCTGTCCCTGGGATTCTCCAGGCAAGAATAATGGAACAGGGTAGCCTGCTGCAGGAATAAAACCCATGAGAAATGTCTCTAAAAAACACCCTGCACACCAAACTCCATCTCAGAGTCTGCTTCCCCAAGAAACTTCAGTTGCGTCCGACTCTTTGTGACCCCATGAACTGTCGCGCTCCAGGAGTCCACCAGGCTCCTCTGTCCATGGGATTTTCCAAGCAAAAATAGTGGAACAGGTAGCCATCCCCTCTTCCAGGGGATCTTCCCCGTCCAGGGGCTGAACCTGCATCTTGTACATCTCTTGCATTGGCAGGAGGGTTCTTCCCTTTCAGACTAAAGGAAAAGCAATCAATACCAGAGTCTTGAGTCCCTCCTGTTTTGGAGAAAGGTGACCTATAACACAGATAAAAGGATAAAGTGGAAGACCCCTGGCCTGGGGCTTCCTAGGTGGTGCTAGTGGTAAAGAACCCGCCTGCCAATGCAGGAGACATAGGAGACTCGAGTTCGATCCCTGGGTCGGGAAGATCCCCTGGAGGAGGGAACGGCAACCCACTCCAGTGCTCTTGCCTGGAGAATCCCATGGACAGAGGAGCCTGGCAGGCTGCAGTCCATGGAGTTGCAAAGAGTCAGACAGGACTGAAGTGACTCATCACACACACCCCTGGTTTAACCCATCACTTAGCATGGATGGTGGGGCAAGGACAACTCAGGTAAATCTAGCTCTGGACCGCCAGTGCTGATCTAGAATCTGGAATTGGATTGTAGACTTTACCTCTAGGAGAAAGGCTGACAAGGCTCCTTCAGGATTGCTGAGGGAGAATGTTGGGCAAAAGCTCCACTTCTACTGAAAGTAAGCAAGACCAGTCTTGCTTAGTGCATGAGGGAACTGTAGGAGACGACATCCAGAAGGTGCTGTTCCCTACAGAAAAGGAGCTGCATTTCATTCCCTCCAATTCACAGTCTCCATTAAAAATGCCAGAAGGAAACAAATAATCTGGACATCTTGCTGTTTTGGTTGTTCAGTCACTAAGTTGTGTCTGACTCTTTGTGACCACATGGACTGTGGTGCCCCAGCCTTCCCTGTTCTTCTCTATCTCCCAGAGCTTGTTCAAACTCATGTCCATGGAGTCGGTGATGCCATCCAACCATCTCATTCTCTGTTGCCTCCTTCTCCCCCTGTCCTCAATCTTTCCCAGCATCAGGGTCTTTTCAAATCAGTCAGTTCTTCCCATCGGGTAGCCAAGATTGGAGCTTCAGCTCTAGCATCAGCCTTCCAATGAATATTCAGGAT
Source organism: Odocoileus virginianus (assembly GCF_023699985.2). Lineage (NCBI taxonomy): Eukaryota > Metazoa > Chordata > Mammalia > Artiodactyla > Cervidae > Odocoileus > Odocoileus virginianus. The sequence continues at coordinate 87,494,054 of NC_069677.1, read as the reverse complement.
TGATTTCAAGATTGACTGGTTGGATCTCCTTGCAGTCCAACAGACTTTAAAGAGTTCTCTAGCACCACAATTCAAAAACATCAATTCTGCTCAACCTTCTTTATGGCCTAACTCTCATATCCATACATGATTACTGGAAAAACCATAGCTTTGACTAGATGAATCTTATTCTCTGCTTTTTAATATGTTGTCTAGGATTGTTATAGCTGGACATCTTACCATAACTTAACTGCAGAAAGAGCAAATTCAGTTCCTATACTTGGGCCTTCAATGTTTTATTTGTGCAGATTTTGTGTTAATTAAAACTATTTCCATGAAGAGGTATAGGAAAACTAATTCACACAATTGTTTGCAATTATCACCTCCTGTGGTCTTTGAAATATTGATATTGTATCTGAAGTCATGATCTTTCTAAATTGCATTTTAATGGATTCTTTGGGAGAGACACAGTGATTAAAATGAGTAATACCTGCTAAATGATGAGCTAATAAAACATTCTACAAGAAAGAATTTATTAAGCGAGTATTCAGATTTCATTTATTCATCAAATCAGGGAACAAGAATTAAAATGTGTAATTTCAAAATGTTTATAAGCACTTATAATCAAAGATAACTAGGAACAGTGAATGGAATTCTGAAGTAAGGAAACTGTAGGAGATGAAAGATATCCAAAAAGAGGAAAGCATTAGCTGAATGGCTAGAGAATAAAAGTATTAATACTAAAGAATAGCACTAAAACATCCAGCATGCTATGGAGCTTAAACCCGTCTGAAAGCCCCTTCTTAGCAAAAGTACTGAATTTTTTTCACGTAGAGATATTTATTAAGAATGGATCTCCAGGGCCTTCCTGGTGACTCAGTGGTAAAGAATTTGCCTGCCAGAGCAGGAAACGCAGGTTTGAAATCTGGTCCAGGAGAATCCCACACGCCACAGAACGACTAACCTCACATGCCACAACTATTGAGCCTGTGCTCTGCAACTAGAGAAAAGTCCATGTGGCAACGAAGACCCAGCACAGCCAAAAATAAATAAAATTATTTTTTTTAATCTAAGCAAAATAAAAAACAGGTCAGTTTGGTCAAAAAAAAAAAAAAAGGATATCTCCAATTTTATAATCAAAATCCAAAAAAAGAAATAACAATCCACCTCGCTTCTTAGTGTCAGCATGCCCAAAGCCAACCCAGAGCTGCATGTGGGTGGGGAAGCGAGACTGCATTGTAAATTGCCACAGTCAAAGATGGAGAAAAACCAGATTAGCAGCAACAAAGGACAGCCAGACAAGATAATTCAGCTTATCAATTCCAGCAGCTAATAAGCCTCCACTACGAGTTGGGAATGTGGGGGAGAACCCAGTCTCATCTGTATAGAACAATCAATGGATCCTAGAAGCCACTGTCTTTGTCAGCTCTGGAGCACTCATCTCCCCAGAGACTGAGATGGAAAGAGCTAAAGGCTTGAGAGCACCGTCCCCCAGCCCTTGCTTTCATGGGAAATCATAAAATAGACGGATAAGTGAGATCCCAGGCATGCTGAGCAAAGTGTAACCTTAGAGATGGCACTCCGAGGAACTCAGTCCTCTGAGCCGCAGTGGGCAGCTCTGAAGCCCAGCGTGCCTGATTTCCTGACGTCACCAAGACTCCTGGTTGTACCCACTCGGATCACTGTCAGAGCTCCCTCAGGAATAAATGAATTCAGTTAAGCCAATCGTTCTCCTCGCTGGTGTTAATTAAATCCCAGGGCATGCATGTGTGAACCACCTCACTCAAAACAAACTCCTACTCCATTCAGGAGGGGGCTTCCCTCATAGCTCAGTTAGTAAAGAATCTGCCTGCAATGAAGGAGACCCCAGTTCGATCCCTAGGTAGGGAAGATCTGCTGGAGAAGGGATAGGCTACCCACTCCAGTATTCTTTGGCTTCCCTTGGGGCTCAGCTGGTAAAGAATCCACCTGCAATGCGGAGACCTGGGTCCCATCCCTGGGTTGTGATGATCCCCTGGAGAAGGGAAAGGCTACCCACTCCAGTATTCTGGAGAATTCCATGGACTGTATAGTCCGTGGGGTCACAAAGAGTCGGACTTTCACATCATTTGAGGAAGAGCCACAGCCTCCATCACCCTGGCTCATGTTTCAAGTCAGGTTTCAAAGTGGTTAAAGGAGATAAATAAGTGATTCTTCTCTCTTGACTTACTCAGTCTGATGCCTTATGAAATCCTTCCACTGGTAGAAACCTACATAATTAAATTTGGTGGAAATAACCTTAGCAGCTTCCTGGGTTAAATATTAATAGAATGATCTTTAGGTTACTACAGTCAATGTGAGTCGTTCTTTTAATATTCTAGGGAGGTTTCCACCAAAATCCTGGCTCTCACACCAGGAGAGCCTTTACTCCAGGGTCCCTCGGGGATTGCTGAGTCCAGCTGTCGTTTGTTTATCTTTGTGTGTGTGCACACACTCAGTTGTGTCTGACTCTTTGCGATCCCATGGACTGTGGCCCACCAGGCTCCTCTGTCCATAGCACTGTCCGGGCAAGAATATTGGAGTGAGTTGCCATTTCCTTCTCCAGCTTACTGGTAAAATCATCCAAAACATTGACAAAAGGCTCTAACACTCAAGATACGATGTAGAGCTAGGTCTCCAAGTGTCAATCAGGCAAAGCATGGCTCTGACGCACTCCATTAACAAAATGACAATCAAGTCATCCTAAGATTAGTGTGAGTAGAGTTCACTATAAGCTGAAGTGGCTTACCTTGCCTGATGAATTGGGGTTCCCTGATGAAATTACTAGTCCCAGCAAGCACTGTGGAGCCTGAAAATCACATATTACATATCCTGATATTTTTTGCACACAGGTTGTGTGACTCACTTACTCCTTGGAAGGAAAGTTATGACCAACCTAGACAGCATATTAAAAAGCAGAGACATTACTTTGCCAACAAAGGTCCATCTAGTCAAGGCTATGATTTTTCTAGTGGTCATGTACGGATGTGAGAGTTGGACTCTAAAGAAAGCTGAGCACCAAAGAGTTGATGCTTTTGAACCATGGTGTTGGAGAAGACTCTTGAGAGTCCCTTGGACTGCAAGGAGATCCAACCAGTCCATCCTAAAGGAGATCAGTCCTGGGTGTTCATTGGAAGGACTGATGCTGAAGCTGAAATTCCAATACTTTGGCCACCTGATGTGAAGAGCTGACTCATTGGAAAAGACCCTGATGCTGGGAAAGATTGAAGGGAGGAGGAGAAGGGGACGACAGAAGATGAGATGGTTGGATGGTAGCACCGACTCAATGGATATGAATTTGAGTAAACTCCGGGAGTTGGTGATGGACAGGGAGGCCTGGCATGCTGCGGTTCATGGAGTCACAAAGAGTTGGACAAGACTGAATGACTGAACTGAACTGAACTGTGTGACTCAGAAGTAAGAGCAAGTGAGATTACAAAACCTTTTCGGGAAAATCAGCAAGTTTGAGCCCACAGGTTGTGCCTGTGTTTGATCTGCATATAACTGATGATGCAAATTTGAGGCAAGCACTTCTGCATACAAAAGGCATTCTTCAGGAACGGAACTGCTGTGTAACTAGAAAGTATGCAGGTAGAGAATAAAATAATCTTGGAAATAAGAGGTCCTGGCCAGCCCTTGCTCTTGAATATGGTCACCTTCTTGGAAATGGAGATTCTGCAGAAGGAAAGCTGCTTTACAAAAAAGGCACAAAAACAGCCAGTTTCTGGAAGAGACATTACAAAATAATCAACAAATGGTATTCACTGCTCTCCCAACTGGTCAACCCATTTATCCCAGGAAAAAGATAACATGAAAGAATGGATAGCATGAGACTTCCCTGCTGGTCTGGTGGTTAACAATCCACCTTGCAATCCAGGGCAGGTTCAATTCCTGGGACGTGAACTAAGATCCCACCTGCTGGACAGCAACTAAGCCCCCTGCCAGGCAACAACTGAAACCAACTGCCCTGGTCCCAGTGTGCCCCAACTACTGAGTCCCTGGCCCGAGACTAAAGATCCCGCATGGCATAACTAAGACCCAACCAGTCCATCCCAAAGGAAACCAGCCCTGAATATTCACTGGAAAGATTGATGCTGAAGCTGAAGCTCCAATACTTTGGCCACCTGATTCGAAGAACTGACTCATTGGAAAAGACCCTGATTCTGGGAAAGATTGAAGGCGGGAGGAGAAGGGGATGACAGAGGATGAGATGGTTGGATGGCATCACCGACTCAATGGACATGAATCTGGGTAAACTAGGGGAGTTGGTGACGGACAGCAAGGCCTGGCGTGCTGCAGTCCATGGGGCGGCAGAGAGTCAGACACGACTGAGCAACTGAACTGGACTGCTGCTGCTGCTGCCAAGTCACTTCAGTCGTGTCCGACTCTGTGCGACCCCATAGATGGCAGCCCACCAGGCTCCGCCGTCCCTGGGATTCTCCAGGCAAGAGCACTGGAGGGGGTTGCCATTTCCTTCTCTAATGCATGAAAGTGAAAAGTGAAAGTGAAGTCGCTCAGTCGTGTCCCACTCTTCTCCACCGCATGGACTGCAGCCCACCAGGCTCCTCCCTCCGTGGGATTTTCCAGGCAAGAGCACTGGAGCGGGTTGCCATTGCCTTCTCCTGAACTGAACTGAACAGAGCTAAATTTAAAAAGGAAAAACAAAACAAACAAACAAACAAAAAAACAGTGGATTGAAGGAGCCTGAACCAAGGTGGAAAGACTTTGGAAAGGTGGAAGTACTGTTTGTAAAGATCTGAGAAAAAAGAAGGGTTTCGGAGGGGCGCACTCCAAGGTGTTCCCCGGAATAACGATATAAGTGATGTGATAGTCACTCCGTCGTGTCTGACTCTTTGTGACTCCATAGACTGTAGCCCACCAGGCTCCTCCGTCCGTGGGATTCTGCAGGCAAAAATACTGGAGTTGGGTTGCCTTTTCCTTCTCCAACAACCATACAAAGCAAGTTTAAAACTCTAAAGGTGGGGGGAGGCGGTGGTGCAGGACCTGACAAAGTCAGCTTTGAAGGCAACCCGGATTACGTATGAAAAAGGCCACAGTCGCCTTCCCTTCTCCGGTGTCACAGCAGAGCCAGCCCGGGGCGAGGCTAGGGGCGGGGCAGCGGCTGGTCTGGGCGGGGCACGCGCTGGGGGCGCTGTCCCTCGGCTCTCACGCAGCCCCTCGGGGCGCCCCCTCCCGGCCACGCGGAAGGTGCGCCCTCCGGCTTCCCGGGCCCCCAACCCCACCCCGAGGTGCCTCCAGCTTCCGAGCCCAGAGGGAACCACGGACAAGAAACTCTTTTCCCTGATGTCACAAAAGCATGAAAGAAAGGGCGCCCCCTCCCCACCCGAAGTCAAACACTGATCCCTCCCCACCCCACCCCTGCACCCGCGAGCTTCGGCTTCCCTGCTTTGCAGGCTTTATCTCCGAGAATAACTCAAGACGGCTCGGGAGGAATGGTGGGGACCGGAGGCTAACCCTAACCCTCCCGGACCTCTAGCGCCCCACTTTTCCAGATTCGTGTTTGAGGGGTGGGGTTTGCCTTGGCTGTTTCCGCATTGGCTGGGATTTGGGGAGGACGGGGTGCGGGGGCATCGGAGAGATGCTTCCCTCTACCCCCCTAATCCGGGCGATCTGGAGCGACACGGGTGATGAAAAGGGGCGGCGAGTGGGCTTTCCCAGGTCTCCCGCGCCGTCCCCCGCTCCCCCACGCCGCCCCCGCACCCCGGGCCCCCCGCCCCCCCGCTTCTCTCGGAAAGCGCTGTGCGGCCGCTTTGCCTCCAGCGCGCGGCGCTGCGCTCGCTTTGATCGCTTCGTGCGCTGCCAGCCGCCTGGAACTGAGGACCATTCTTCGAATCTGCGGCTTTCATGACGTCTCCCTGCGTGGTCCAGCACTTTTCTCCTATCCAGGGATTTTTTTTTTTTTTTCTTTCCGCCACTCTCGCCTTTTCCCCCCTTCCCTCTCTCTCCACCCGGTCTCCGCCCCCCCTCCCCCGCCCCTGCTCGATCGCACACCCCTCCGCCCCTCGGTTGGCACCCCCGGCGCCCAGTCCGGCTCTCCGCTTGCGGCCAGAGGGAGCCAGTTCCAAGACGGCCGGCCGCACCTGGCCGGAGAGGCTGGGCGGGCGGAGGGGTGGGGACCCACGGGAACCTGGAAGCTAGACCCGGAGCTGGCTGCGCCGCGAGGAGAATGGACTCTCCTAACCGCCTCCCGGGGCCGATGTGAGATTTGACCATCTGAAAACCCCGGTTTTTTTCTTTTTATGTGGGTTTTTTTTTTTCTTGTCTTTTTTTTTTTTTTTTTCCTCCCCTCGCTCTCCATCGTGTAAGTGAATTATTAAAGCTTGCTCCGCTCCAGGAGAGAGGATCATGATTGAATGAAGCCACCCGGTCCGCAGCAAGGTAAGCGGTGCGCTGAGTTGCTGGCAGGCAAGAAGCTGGCATCGACCTGGGCAAGAGGTTTCGTGCCCTCGGGTCCCCACTTCCCCCTCCCCAGCTTCCGCCGCTGCATGCATCTCCACTCTGATGAGAAACGGGGTATGCCCAAATCAAGGGACAGGCGAGAGAGAAGCAGGTTACATAACAGAAGGGAAATCTGTTTCATACGGTTCTCATTAGCGACTGAAAACTCTCAAGGGGGGCGGGGGGGGGCGGGGAGAGGAGGGGTCTGCATGCTCAGGGCTCGGAGAAACCTCGTCAGTGATTACAGACATCATTTCAACATCCGTTGGCAAAGATGAAACGCAGGGACGGACTGGCAGGGGTGGCTTGCTGTGTAGACATTCACAGTTGGGAGAAGCCCGTCGTCTTTGTGGAAAGCTGTATCCTTGCTCTTTGCCTAGAGGAGAGGAGGAGAGAGACGGAGAGAGAAACATGAGAAGGAGGGAAAGAAAAAGTGAGGGGTGGGCAGAAACAAATCGACAAGGGGAAACAATAACTCCCAATGTCCTCGACCAGTACAACCAGTCATGATATAACGACTAGCAACAGTGACAGGACGCTCTCCCCAGAAGTAAGCTGAATTGTTTTGTAATTATAAGAAGGGAAAAATCACCACCACCAACAAAAAACCTCTAAATGATAAAATGAGATGTTTACTGCATTTAGGGGATTGGGTGAATCCTCTGGCTTGCTTCCTCCTGGGTATATGTTCATTTGCATCAAGACATTGAGCTTGAGTGAGTTTTTAACAGAAATAACATTAGTATTCCCCAGACCCAATAAAACCTTTGAGTCAATCCACAGGTACATCTCTTGTACCAGGTATGGAAAGGCTCTTAGAGAGGAAACATAGCTTGACAAACACAGCCACAGTAATGGGGTGAGATTAGTGTAGAAACAAAATACCAGAATTTTCTGAAGAATCCTGCCTCCACTCCCCAAAGAGGAAGGGTGGGGGGGGGGGTTGAAACTCCCATGTGCAGGAGTTGGAGATTTATCATTCGGTTAGCATGTCTACTGACTGCTTTTATCCAAAGTCTGTTGGTCACAAGGAGCCCCCACAGAACCGGGTACAATGCCACATTTCAGCCAGCACCATTCCCTGCCTACCTTTCTTCTGCTGGAAAATGGAGGAGAGGGATGCCCAGGAGCTGCTTAAAAAGAAGAAGGGGCTTGCTACAGTCAGGGCTGAGCTAACTAAGCTTCGCCCATTTTGCCTGGAGAAAAAAAAAAAAAAAGAAAGAGCTCAAGTCTCCATGGCGACCCAGGTGGGAGGGGGAAAGTGACTCCGGTTACAAATAAACGTTGGACAAAACTTTCCCAGATCCGAGCAAAGAACTAAGGCAGCCAAGTGTCCTGCGGAGGGTCCCAGGGCATGGGCTTTACCCAGCTCCTAGCCGGCAGCCTGCGAGGGGATGTCTAGAACTAGCCGGGCCCCATGAAATCTCCCAAAGTTGATCCGGGGACGCTGAACCGGTTGGGCAGCGACTTTCGCATTCAGCACCAAGGCCAGAGCCCAGGCGGCCGGCTTCCCACCACCTGACCCGCTTCCCTAGCCAACACTCTTCGTTCCTTTCGGTCGTGGGAAGTCAATCCCTTTCCATTAAGGACCGATTCCCTTGCCCGTGCAGAATCTGGATATATGATTATCCACGGAATTGCGTGGGACAGAGAAGCTTGCAAATCATCCATTTCATGCATGGCAGTGCATCAGAATAGCTATGCAAAGAACATTGAAACAGCAGACGATCCGAGCTGAGCTGAGAATGGGGGAAATCCCACCCTCGGGGGAGGAAAGGGACACACACATACACGCACGCACACACGCGCGCGCGCAAGCCACGGATCAGTCCCTGATGAGAACTGCCTAGTTTCAGCCGAGCCCCTTTTGCTTCAAAAGCGTTCATTCGTCCCTCACCCTTCCTCCCTTTCTCTCTCTATCTCTCTAAACTTTTTTGTCGGGCGTAGAGGGCAGAAAGGGAGCATTATGGCCAGGGAGATACCAGCCAACCAACTGCCGTCTAGGGGTCCTGAGACCCAGGAGGGTGGAGAAATAGTGTTCTCTTAGTCCAGACCGGTAGACTTCTCAGCAGAGCTGGTGAGCTCCAGGAAAGGGAATCCGGATGCGTCTGCGAGATGAGACCCAGTGTCGAACTTCAAGTCAGCATGTGAGCAGAGCAACTACATCTCTAAGGTTGCAGGCATAGCAAACAGGAGGAGTCACTTCTCTTAAAAGAAACAAGGAAGAAACTGTGCCAGAGGGGACGATTATTATCATTCCATTTCCATTTCAGCATTCATACAGGGGAAACGGGTAAGTTCCTCTCACCGTTCTGTGTTCACCTTAGGCAAGACTGGTCCCTGCCCTCCTCTCCTCAATTTTGATACCAGGTCCTCAAGCTACCTTCCCCCAGACTGATACTGATAACGAAAAATAGTGAAGTGGCAGTACCATTTTGAATAGGAAGCTTTTAAAGGGGGGCATTCAGGTGTTACAAGGCACAGCTTGAATTGCCGAGCCCAGTCAAGGTTTGGCAACCGGATGGAAATGCTAGTAAAGAATCCGCAGTTCGCGTGGATGTCATTCTCTTTCGAGGATGTTTTTATGCGTGTGTGGTCTTGAGCTAGTTCTGGATTGTTGTTTGCAAAGGTAAGCAAGATGTATCCTGGTTTTCCTTGCTGGGCATTTCATTGCTTTCCAACGATGAGGCATGCAGAGTGCTCATGACTTGGATAAAGTGGTGTGTTTATACTTTCCAATCTTTTTTGTTTTCTCATGATTGCTAGTGAAAACGGAAGCAGTCTGTTCCAAAGCTGGGCAAAGGGTGAGATGTTACACTGCATTTACATTTCATTCCTGATGGATATTGACTAGTTTATCTATAGTTGAGTGTATAGAAGCATTGCTACCTAAAGTAGAAAGAGGTGATGCATGGACTATTGTTGGGACTGAAGCAAGGCAGGTTACTATGCCTTTGCTTCATCTGATCCCACCGGCAGAAAGAAAGTAGATGTTCCTTATGATGATAAAGTCAGATAAGAATATAAATTATTAGTAAAGTTGAATTTCTCTCATTAATTTTTTTTTAAAAAGGCAGAAACGTAAATGATCTAAGTGAAACTGTTCAATCATCCTTAGTTCTGGTAGATTCCATGTTCATGTATTCAGTGCATATTTATCAGACTGTGGTTTGCTTTCTTCTTGGATGGCTAATTGCTAAGCAAAGTGTCATTATGCCCTGATGGCAGTCAGTGGCATATCCCAAATAATTGGTTTACCCATTTCAAGTAGGATTTGTTAAGAAGAGCAACTTAATTCTATTCCTGCGCCCTTGGAGCAGTTTTGTAATTTTTTGATATAATTTTGATACCTCACCGTGGTCTTTCCTGAACATCAGTGTAATATATTCACTTGCATGACCCAGGTGTTTGTTTAATATGCAGGACTGGCACTGGCTGTTTCCTTTGAGTATATAGTATTGCTTCCATTCACTCTCATACTCTTCCCTATTCTCACAAATTACCCTTAGTTTACAGGATAAAAGAGAAAATAAAACATGAGAATAACTGTTTAATAAGCAATAAGAAATCCATTGGAAATTAAAAATCAGTAAAGATAAGAGGGGAGAGAGGGATAAATTAGGAATTTGGAATTAAGAAATATTTATATTAATATAAAATAGATAAACAACAGAGACCTACTGTATGGCACAGAGAACTACATTTAGTATCTTGTAATAATCTATAATGGAAAAGAATCTGAAAAAAAGAATATACATATATATTCATATGTATGTATATGTATAACATATACAGAACTGAATCACCTTCCTATATACCTGAAACTAACACAACAGTGTACATCAATACTATGCTTCATTTTTTTCTTGAGAAAGTAAATACAACCTTATGGAAGCTTAACTCCATTCACAGATAGAAAATGTTACTTTCTTCAAAGGTTTAATAATGTTGATAAAATGAATTTTCTTGAAGACAAGATAAACCCTCTTTTTCAAACTGAGCAGGTAGGCAAGATAAAGCTTTTCTTTTCATCACTAACTATTCCTTAACCAAATGATACATAAATAATATATTGGTTAATAAGGGAAATGGACCAGAGAGAATCAGAACAGGGGGACGGAAGTAAGCTCGGAGAGAAGGCAGTTATTTATTTATTTAATTATTTATTACCAGATTTAAAGTGGTGGTACTTTTCAAAGCAAGGTGGTTTTTTTTAAGTTCATTGCAACAGAACTTTAAGGTTGGTGGAACAGAGATGTTTAAGTTCAACAAATTTGGATTTGGCTTCCTAAGATGGCATTCATTCTTTCTTTTATTTTCAATAATTGTCATTTAAGTACCAAGAGAGAATTGGTTCACCCAGATTTTTATAAAATTATTAAATTTAGTAGTATTAATCAAAGGGGAATTGGTAAAGTTGAAAAATTATGGAGACACTTCTGTTGAATTCAGATTATTTTCCCTTCATTGTACTTAAGGTATTTAAAGAGGTGGAAAAATAGCATGAAGTAATTTGGGATAAAATCCATTTTAAAATATATTTAAAATAATTTGTCCTAGAAATAATCAGAACCCTATAAAAAGAAGAGATCATGATAACTGTAGTTAATGCCTGAATGGTATTCTAACTCTCCTCTGACAAAGGACTATAATACACCCATACGTGATAACATTTTACTGGCACTGATTAATAATACATTATTTCCTTCCAACAAAGAAGGACAAGGTTATCTTAAAAAGAATATTCAGTATTCCCTAAACTACAGCTTTGATCTAACCATACCTGCTAATCAACTGTAGATGCCCAATTATTTATTTATTACCGAATTGAATAGTTATTTAAATAAAACCCCAGAGACTGACTTTTCTCCTTGCATGATGTTCAAACAACCATTCAAATCTCTCTTTTGTCCAGACGCATTAAGGCCATCAATCAGTTTTCCTACTTACAATGTATGAAGTTAACCCCAATTTTTAATGAAATGGCTGTTTAATTCATGTTTTTACAGATGAATCCAGGTCAGATTAATCCTGGTAACCTCTTCAGTCTGTCATTTCTTGGTTCCCCTTGATGCCTGCACTTAGGACCAGGGACCATACAGAACTGCTAGCTCTTTCAAGTACTATTCACTGCCAAACTCCCAGTCACAGAGATGTGGTCACCAGTGTGAAAACCTTACAAAGTGAATCAGCAAATGAATCAATAAGATCCACATCCTTGCCAACATTTTTTTTTTCTTTTCTTTAGCGAGGTTGGGAGGGGGACTGAAACTGGACGATGTATATGCGTTGTGAGAGAGACATCTGCAAGTTAAGTTTTAATCCTCGCACTGTGGCCGTTTTTTCTTTAAACTTACAGGCATTCTTACCCAGAATGAGAACATAACTTTTAATGATGCTATAAATTTACATCATATCATCCAACAGGAATGTGTGCACGTGTGACAGTATGCCTGGGAGGTGTTGTTTGGTGGTGAAAAGCACAGACTCTGGTATCTAACTGCATTTGCATCAAGTTCTAGATTTATCTGTCGGCTTTTACTAGGTTTGATGCAGTAGCAACCATTCCAACTTCCCAGTGACTTAACAAAACAAAGTTTATTTCTCCCCCAGATTATATATGCCTTTGCTGGTCAGCTGTGACTCTGCCCCTCAGGTCTTCTTCATTCTGGGATCCCGGCTAAAGGACCCGTCTGATCTGGAACTTTCCATTCCAGTGTCAGAGAGAAAGGAGAATGCCACATTAGGCAATGGCTCTTAAAGTCCTGCCCAGATATGACACAAGTTATCCACTCACATTCCGTTGACCAAAAACAAGCCACGTGCCATGCCCATGCCAATGGTCAATGACATGGAGGTGTATATCACTCCCATGGGGAGGTACTACAAGTCACATAGCAACAGATGGAGATGTATCATCTTCTTACAGAGAAGGCAATGATAACTGGTGACAGTGATATAATCCGTGGCGGAAACTGAGTGACCCTGCTCTACTTTGAGCTCTTGGTTTGCCTAGAGTGGAAGTAATAATAATATACTTCAGAGATGTTATGAGGACAAATGTGATAGTGAAGTTCTTAGCACAATGTCCAGAACAAAGTAGTCACTATATATGTAGTAGATGCTATTATTTATTTGTTACAATGTGTCGTTAAATTCCATCCTCAATGAGGTTAAGTGGACTCTATTAATTAGATAGCTACTGCAACAGGAAAATCCCTAAATCACATAGCTGCTTAGCGACATAGAAGATTATTTTTCATCCGTGTGAATCTAACTGGCAGAGGCCATACCAGCACCCAGGGTGGTGGACACTTATTTATCTTTAATACCTGACTTCCACGCTCTCCTGAGTGTTTCACATGCAGTTGGCAGATAGGGAAAGGGATGGATAGATGATTATGCAGATTTTCAGTGGTACAAGTCTGGAAGTAATTCTTTCAGTCTTGCCCATATTCTGTCACCACACCTAACCACAAGGGTGGCTGGAAACAGTAGTTTAGCTCTGTGCCCAGGAGGAAGGCAAACTGGTAGGGTGAACAATTTGAGTCTTTGGCATATATACTCAATATTAAGCATGCAGATTTGATTACTGTGATATAAATGTCTGATATCAAAGAAATACAGTTACTATGGGTCAGGAATAGAGTGGAACAGAGCAGATGATTTGTCCCAGTGGTGAAAAGATCCCTGGGTTGAAAATAGTGTTTTGTTGAGCCCCTGAATCTTTCTTAAGTGGTGTATTTTCTTAATTAATTTATAGTTTCTTTACTATATTGTGGTGGTTTTTGCCATACATCGACATGATTTTAGTTGGGATCTTTTGACTTTAGGGGCTTCCCAGGTGGCCCCAGTGATAAAGAACCTGCCTGCCAAGGTGGAAAGCATAAGCGACACCAGGTTCGATCCCTGGGTCGAGAAGATCCCCTGGAGGAGGGCATGGCAGCCCACTCCAGTATTCCTGCCTGGGAAATCCCATGGACAGAGGAGCCTGGTGAGCTACAGTCCATAGAGTTGAAAAGGGTCGGGCATGATTGAAGTGACTGAGCATGCATGATGTCAGGAGTAGGCGCATTTGTTGCTTACAAAAGAGATGCAAACCCATACTGTTTGCCTTCTGGTAGCCGAACCATTAAAGGAGACACAAAGAAGGGCTGTCTTCACAAGCTATGCTTGGAAGCAAGCTTCCAAGCCTGACAGTGACACTCACATTGTGTCTCAGAAAGCTGAAGAATTAGATGCTGTCTTCCAATATCTGCTACTTGCTGTTGACTAGCGATTTGCTTTGTGTTTTGAATCACATAAACATCTACAGGTTAGATACATGCTCTGAGTTTAGGTTGAATTAATCCAGCAATAGTCAGTGTTCTTCTGAAAATAGACCATGTAATTTGTAAGTAGTCTTAGAGAACTCCTGCCTGCCTCAAGCATAGAACATACCTTGGGAATCTAAAAACTATACCTTGTACCCAGAAGGGAGAGATTGGCTTTAATGCTACATATACGTTTAGAAGGGGCTTCCCTGATGACTCAGATGATAAAGAATCTGCCTATAATGCAGGACACCTGGGTTTGATCCCTGGGTCAGGAAGATCCCCTGGAGAAGGGAATGGCTACCCACTCCAGTATTCTTGCCTGAATTCCATGAACAGAGGAGCCTGGCGAACTATAGTTCATGGGGTTGCAAAGAGCTGGACACAACTGAGCCACTAACACTTTCATTTTCTCATACATTTAAAAAAGAGAAATGTCAGAAGGAGATGCGTGAGAAAGCAACATGGTGGTGATCCATAATGCTTCCAACTCTTTTATATCATTCCGTTTCTCCAGCCGAGGGGCCAAAGCCCTGGTCCATTCAGGCAGGGCCAAGGTTGCCAACCTGAAACAGTGAACACCCTATTCATCCTTCTATGGGGCAGTTACACTGGATTGGAGAACTCTTGAGCACTGTAAATATCTTACCATTGCAAAGTGAATAACATCTCACTGTGGAACTTGTATTTAATGAATTGAGTATCCTTGAAAAGAGGCATTATTTCACTACCACTGTTACCAAAAGCAGGGTCTGGCTGCTCACCGCTCAAAAGCCAATGAAGAGGTCAGGAAAGTGGATAGGAAAGTTGGTCTTATTTTGGATGCCGGCACCTGGCGGGGGAGGCAGACTTCTATCCAAAGGCTGACTCCCCCCTCACTGACAATCAGTGGGCAAGAGCGTTTATAGACAGAGGGAGGGGGCTACATGCAGAAGTCATCTTGAAATTGACAGTCAGCTCTGACCATCATCTTGAAATTGATCAGTGATGGTCTGACCAGGATTGTCTTGATTGTTTTACATACAGTTAACCTTCAGTCCCAGGGTCGGATTTTTTCCACTTTGTGAGGCCATTTCTTATGGCAGCCTATGTCACGGCTACCTCTGGTCATCATGTAGTTAACTTATCCACCTGGTGGGGGTCTCACAGGTAGACAGCTACCACTAGGTCCTATGACAGCTCACAGGATATGGCTCAGAATATTACCTGTATCCCTTGAGAAGGAACTAAAGGCCTTTGACTATGCTTAAAGACTAAACTATAATTATTTGATCTCCTTTGCGTATCTTCCTTTGCTTCTCTGTATTCTCATTTCCCTGATTAAACTTTTTTTTTTTGCCCAAGTTTGTTTTACCAGACCAAAAGGCAGGCTGAGGACTTGAGGGTGGTGGGAGCCAATTACCATAGGGTTCTGCTGTTTCACCAGCTCCTATCATTTCAACCTAGAAGGGATATACCCCGACTCAGTGGCTTACAGAAGGGTGCAATTAGGATGGTAGGTAAGCCTAAACCGTGTAAAGTAAGAAACAGATGAAGGAATTGTGGGTGTTTCTCCTAAAGAATTCTTGAGTGAAGGGCAAGAGGGTCATTTTCAGGTATCTTGATATTTGAAGATGAAGGAGAAATTGGAGTTGCTCTGTTGGCCCCTACAGATACAAGTAGGACCTAGTGGTAGAAGTTACAAAGTGACATATTTCCATTCAGTATAGGAAAGAATGTTCTATAGTCAGAGCTAGGCAGGGCCAATATGATCTATTCTATTTGCACAGCTCTGAATTCCCCATCTCTGGAAGGCACAGAGGAGGGAGGAGTTAAGAAATGCGGTTGGCATGCTGCCTGTGTTTTGAAGTCTCTACCAATGCAAAGAGCTTCCAGGTCCCATGTGATGACCTACAGTTTCCATGGGTCCCAGTGGCGACCTGCAGTTTCAGTCCACAAATCAGACTGGACCTCTGTGAGGTCCATAGAGTGGGCTATGATGGTCATTCTATGAGGTCATCGTTTTGTGGGGAACCCATCCTTTCTCTAAGAGAGAAAGGAGCCGTATTTCTCCAAAATGACATTTCAGTCCATACACAAAATGTGTGGTCAGTGAGAACAGGCCTGGAATGTAGGGACCACATGATAGGCTGTATCTATGGGACTCATCACTCAAGGAAAAGATTTATCCATCTGATTGATGTTGTCAGTACCTTTCTACCTGCAATCAATAGGTAGGACATGAAATACCTCTTCGGAGGTATCTCATGGCACTCTGGGGACTTCCCAGGTTGCCCTAATGGTAAAGAATCCACCTGCCAATGCAGGAGACGCAAGAGACATGGGTTCAGTCCCTGGGTTTGGAAGATGCCCTGGAGGAGGAAATGGCAACCCACTCCTGTACGCTTGCCTGGAAAATTCCATGGACAGAGAAGCCTGGTGGGCTACAGTCCACGGGGCCCCAAAGAGTCAGACACGACTGAGCACACACACACACAGCACCCTAAACCTTCTTATTTGTAAAAAGCCCCAAGTTCTTTACAGTGTCGGGGCCGCAGTGACATCAGCCAGAGTAAGATTCAGATTTACAGACATTTCTTTTGTGCAAAACATGGTGTGAATAACATAAAATCCCTACTCCTAAGGAATCCAGTTTCAATAATAGCAAAGAAGGAATGGAGCCCTTCTTTTTAGGCTGTATCTTGAAGACTCACCAGTGAATACCCTAAATATATATTCACCCTCTTGGGGTGAGCAGGCCCATCGCAGTGAGACATACAAGGAGAGAGGATGCAAAGAGAAGCAAGTGAAGTGCATCTGTTACAGATACGCTGTCACAAAGGGATTCCTCCATTGAGGAGACTGCGTTAGGCAGCCCTCTTTCTCATCAGCAGCTGAGCCCCTCTCCTGGCTCCTTTCTGGCCCCAGGTAGATGTCTGTGGGCAGAAGGAAGCATCGGAGCTTGCAGAAGTCAGCTTAGGTCAGCGGTTCCCAAATTGTGTCCCAGGAACCGGAAGCAATGCTATCACCAGGGCAACTGGTCGCAAATGCTAATTCTCAAGCCCACCCTAGACCCGCTAAATCAGAAACCAGGGATGGAGCAAACCGTTGCCTATCTCCTCCAGGAAGTCAAACACACACTGATGTTAAGAACGACTGGCTTAGGTTCTTCTCAAACACTGCCCTTCCTGTAGGCTTCTTCCCGTAGTGAAGACCTCCATGTGGGTGCTCACCCGAGAACTGTGTAATGTCACAACCGGAGACGGAATGCCTGTCCTTATTTTCCTCTGCATGGCCTCAGTGCCCAGGGGGAAGAGACAATGACAAAAGACTTTTGTTCCAACAGATAAAATACGCATCATCCACACTAAGTGAAGAAGATTATGGGCAGAAAGCAAGGGCTTCTCTATCGCTCTCTTTATATAAATAAACTGCTTAGTCTTTTGGAATTCCAGATAATCCATCCAGCAGGTTTTTAGTTCTTACATTAAATTAATAGTCTCATCTATTATCCTTTAAATAAAAGACGCTATCAAGAAATTAAAATGGTGTACTCTCGAGAAAAGCCACAGTACAAAAAATTGAATAGCTGGCTTATCACGGCACACCTTTGTGCAACCGAGGGGAGAATAGTTATAGTTCTATGACATTCGCTTTTGTTTAAAACCTCTCTTGACCATCTGCGTATTTCCAGACACTGATCTTTAATAGCTGTCCCCTGGATTATCATGGTGCCATGGACCAGTCAGTCAACAGAGCTTTAAGAGTATTTACTGTGTGTTGAAAAAATTTGCACAGTATGAGAGTTAAGAGTTAAGTTTTATTTGGGGCGAAATGAGGACCCCAGCCTGGGAGGCAGCGTTTCAGAAAGCTCTGAGAAGTTGCTCCAAAGAGGCGAGGGCAGGAACTAGGATGTATAGGAGCTTGACAGCAAAGGGCAAGTAGTTGGAACATTAAAAAATGATTGTTGATTAAAGAAAACCAGGTATCCCAAGCTAAGGAACTTGGCACTTTTCTGTGTATGGGAAGATGCAAGAGTCTGGACTCGCTGAAACCATTTCTTTGATATGTACCTCACCTACCTGGGGCCAGCATGCTGTGTGTTCACATCCTGAGCTTCCTAGGGCTCACCCTAGGGAGTGGCCTCAGGCTGATGGCTCCTAGATGGCAGGTATTTTTCAGCCCTGAGTTTCTTCAGGGGTCACTGACTCCAGTTGGATAATGGTGACATCCTTTGTTTAACTAATATGGCAGGAAATATATCATTTATCACTTGGAAAGAAGACAAGGGAAGAAAAAGGAAAAAGCATCCCCATTTCAGCCCTTGCAGGCACTAGACTTTACAAAAACAGTATCATCAATGAACCAAGAATGTATACAAGACAAAGAAGCATAGCTTTAAACAAGAGAGTGCTAGGCTTTGAGTAAGGAAAGGGGAGGTTAACCAAGGCTGGTAGCAAGAGGAAACATCCAAGAATATGGTGAAAGATAAAGGAATCTTTGAAGAAGTGGGATTTTGATGGGGAAACAGGAAAGGAAAGGCTTTTCAAATGAGAAATCAGTCTGCGTTCAGAAAGTACAGGCAGTGAGGTTTGGGCAGGCAGGGGTATGGTGGGCCACGCCATGGAGAAAATAGAGACCAGGCATCTTGCATGGACCTTGAGTCTTAGATCTCAAGCAGTAGCATTTGTTGGGGGGCAGAGGGGAGGATACAGATTTTACTTTGTCATTTTTGTCTGTCAGCCTTGGGCAAGGCAAACTTGAGAAGAAACACTGGAAACAGCCAGACACTGATAGGGAAGAAGACCTAGCGTCTTGACTCAGGATTATGAACTCCCAACAGAGAAATGGTCCCATTTGAGCACCATCAGGGTGCAGAAATTAGATCACTCAGGAGTGGAGAAACCAGGCTGATGATGGCTTCAGTCCAAAGAAAGCTCCAGCATTGCATACTCCATGAGCAAGAGGGATTGCATGTGGCCGTAGTCCAGGTGTGGAGTGTCAAGCTCGTTCCAGTGGGTAAATAACACGACTGGGAAGGAAGCAGAGGGAGGGCTGCCCTAGAGCTGAGCTTAGAGCTGCGGTTCCGTGGTTGTCATCACCTTCACATGCAAACACTGCGCTGCAGCATTCCAAAATGTGTCTTTGGGAATTTGTCATTCCTGAGGCATCATGAGGACAAGGATGACTACGGTTACATATGGGGGATTTGTTAATCTTGCCGGTGACAGGGCCTTGCTATTTTGTGATACAGAGCAGAGAGAAGAAAGAACTCCTTTGACTCCTTTCTCATTTGCAAAAACAGCATTGCTTGATAATCGTCTCTTAGTCACTCCTTGTCATGTATGTGGGAGTCCCGCGGTTTTCACCACCCTTGGAGTAGAACTCCCCGAAGGCCTAATGGAAATCCCTGGGGATTTAGTCTGGCTCTGAACAGCGTGAACGGAGCCCCCAGGAAACACGGGGTTTTAGATGCGTTGCCGCTCAATAGCCTGTCACTAACAGACCTCACACTAAGCTGTCACCAAAGAGTAAACATAAATTGGGCTTTGTGTGGACCCACCTTCCTTCGGGAATAACCTCAGTGGCTTGGCCCCCTTCAGCACAAGGCCACATATAGATGAGATCTACCACTGTAAAAAGAGTAAAGATCATTTTTACAAGACCTCAAAACGGTAAAAATAGTGAACAACAATATGTTTATTTCAACCGATTTTATTTTTCAGAGAAATAGTTCCTTCCGTCTACACTGTGGATACAAGAATCTTGATTCTTCATTCCTGTTGTGTGCAGTAGTGGAGTGTATTTTAAATTAGCCATACTGAATCTTTTGTGAGGTTTGGCTGTCATGGGGAGAACAAAAAAGGTTATGTTGGGCACTTGGTAATGATGGTGATTATCTGGAATTCACAGATCAGAAGGAATAAATCCCCTGAAAATTCCTGGTTGTAAATAATCATCTAATCTCCCAAACAAAACCAAGTGAAATGAAATGAAGAGAAGTCACTCGGTCATGTCCAACTCTTGCCCACCAGGCTCCTCGGTCCATGGGATTCAGGCAAGAGTACTGGAGTGGGTTGCCATTTCCTTCTCCAGGGGATCTTCCAACCCAGGGATCGAACCTGAGTCTCCCGCGTTGTAGGCAGATGCTTTATAGTCCGAGCTACCAGGGAAGCCCACAATGGCCCTCCCATAAAGTATGTAAATCCTGGATTTTAGAACCACTAGCCAAGAAAAAATGACATTGTAGTAACACATAAAACTAGTCTGGAAGAGGAGAATTTAATCAAAATCTGTCAATCATTTTCAAATAAACCTCTGTTGTTGTTCAGTTCCTAAGTCATGTCTGACACTTTGCACCCCCGTGGACTGCAGCACACCAGGCTTCCCTGTCCTCCTTTATCTCCTGAAGTTTACTCAAACTCATGTCCATTGAGTTAGTGATGCCATCCAACCATCTCATCCTCTGTTGTCCGTTTCTCCTCCCGCCTTCAATCTTTCCCAGCATCAGGGTCTTTTCAAATGAGTCAGTTCTTTGCATCAGGTGGCCAAAGTGTTGGAGTTTCAGCTTCAGCATCAGTCCTTCCAATTAATGTTCAGGGTTGATTTCCTTTGGGATTGACTGGTTGGATCTCCTTGCAGTCCAACGGACTCTCAAGAGTCCCAGTTCCAGACATCGAGGAACTGGTTGAGTCACATGTGCCTCAGATTCTAACTACAAAATGGATCACTCTTTGCCCTTACAATATCCCTGAGATTTCGCCAATGTCCAGTTGCATGAGAAAAGACAAGAGAACTCCCGTTCAGTTGGCAAAGAAAGGAAATCTATCAACTAGGACCTTGAAGCCCTGAGCACAAGAGAAGGAATCTGAGACTGTGGGAGGGGGAATGGGCCATGGTTTCCAATAAGGAGGAAGAAAATGAGCCTGGACCAGATGTTCTGACAGCCTACAAATGCTTTAAAAGGAAAGGATGGTAATTTATGTGCTGTCATCTTAGCAAATCAAAGTGATAAACGAGGCGACTTCTTGAGTTCAGTGTCCAGATCCCTAAATTTGAGATGTCGATTACATTGGAAAATGCCACTGAAATTCAAAGTTGGGTGGTCATGATTGAGCCTGCTCCTCTAGCCATGGGCGTCTTTCTGTGGCCACTATTCTATGAAGACCATTCCATGGGCTTTGTCATGCAGCCACTTCCTGGGCTGATACATACCTGTCTGCTCTGCTAGGCTCAAACCTTCCTTGTCAACAAGAGTTAAACTTAGACATCACTGCACTCCCTTTGTGTTTCTCCCTAAGCATGTCATGGAAGAGTCATTCAATATGTGGTATTTCAATAATATTTCTATGATGCCTAAAGCTTTCCAGTTCCAATAGAAATATTCAGTGCATGCATGCTCAGTTGTTTCTAACTCTTTGCAACCCCATGAACGGTAGCCCACCAGACTCCTCTGTCCATGGGATTTTTCAGGCAAGAATACCAGAGTGGATTGCGGTTTCCTACTCCAGGGGATCTCCCCAACTCAGGGATTGAACCTGCTTCTCCTGCAACTCTTACATTGGCAGGCAGGTTCTTTACCCCTGAGCCATTTGGGAAGTCCATAGAAATATTTGAAGCTGTTGAAACTATTTAAAGAGAGCTCTCTTTGGAAGATGAATACAGACTATATCATCCCAGGTAGTCAATTGTAGCCATCTCCAAAAGTTCAGTAAAGGCCACCTGAACAAGAAATAAAACACTCATATTTTGTAGATGGAGGCCAGAGGGGAGACATAAGAGAGAATGAGTGTCTTTTACTCTTAGTATCTTGATCGAGCAAATACATCTATTTTGGCTGCCGTTCACACACAGTTAGGTGAATGAACAAGGAAGGGGATTAGTGTGGGTTTCAGATGGGACCAAGTGAATAACATTCTCACTTTTCTCAGTCATATAAAAATCTAAGCTCAGTCATTTCCAGGTCATTGGTTTCTGACATATCTATGCTGGCCTAAGCCCTCATACTATTAAGCATAACATATTTCCTCTCAAGAAGCCTAAGAGATTGGCGTTAATGTTGAGTCATGCGGTTTGTAGATTGAGTTTTGACGGATACTGAGCCTTGTTAGATGAGTTATTGAACTTCTTTCTCTATCAGATTTCCCAGCTATAGAGTAGGGATGATTCAGGGAAATAAACTCAATAAATTAGTGAGCTATTTTTCCTATCCCCTGCTTCTAAAAGGATATGGAAAATTATAATGTGCAGTGTAATGATTTTACATTTTTTAAAAATGCCAAGGGAAGATGTTCAGGATGCAGATGCTCCTTGGAGCCTCTAATGGTGAAATAAGTTTCACCTATTTACTCTTTGACATGTGTAGAATAATGCCCCAAATACACCGTGGGCACCCACAGCATCAAAGGCTGAGCTGTGCCCAGCCTAGCACACTCAAACACAGGGAAGTGAGCACATGGGTTAGAACAATGTCTAAACTGAATTTGAAATCCTAGGACTCCTAGGTTTAAATTCTCTTTACTCCTAGGTGGAATAGATAATCCAAATAATTCACTTAAACAAGACCACCTCATTCCTCAAGCATTTTCAACCATCAAAACCTTACAACAAATTTTAATATTGAATCTTGTCGATACAGTTCAGTTCAGTTCAGTCGCTCAGTCCTGTCTGACTCTTGGTGACCCCATGGACTGCAGCACACCAGGCCTCCCTGTCCATCACCAACTCCCAGAGTTTATTCAAGCTCATGTCCATTGAGTTGGTGATGCCATCCAACCATCTCATCCTGTGCTGTCCCCTTCTCCTCCTGCCCTCAATCTTTCCCAGCATCAGGGTCTTTTCAAATGAGTCAGCTCTTCGCATCAGGTGGCCAAAATATTGGAGCTTCAACTTCAACATCAGTCCTTCCAATGAACACCCAGGACTGATCTCCTTTAGGATGTACTGATTGGATCTCCTTGCAGTCCAAGGGACTCTCAAGAATCTTCTCCACACCACAGTTCAAAAGCATCAATTTTTTGGCACTCAGCTTTCTCTATAGTCCAACTCTCACATCCATACACATTGGTACAAGTGAGTATCAAAATGTACAGAAGCTTATGTATGAAGCTGGAGAAAGTGAAAGTGTTAGTTACTCAGTCATGTCTGATTCTTTGCAACCCCATGAACTATAGCCCACCAGACTCCTCTGTCCATAGGATTCTCCAGGCAAGAATAGTGGAGTGAGTTGCCATTCCCTTCTCCAGGGGATCTTCCTGATCCAGGATCAAACCTGGTTCTCCCGAATTGCAGGCAGATTCTTTACCATCCAAGCCACCAGGAAAGAGAGTCTCCACATTTATACCTAAATAACCTTGTAACTTATAGAACAACATTTTATGTATGATTTCCATACAAGTGGCACTGTTTGGATCCATCCTGGTGAAATTTCTACCAATAGAAATGTAAAGAAATTGTATCTTGGGTGTGACTAGATTTCTGGAAATCAACCTTTTCTTGCTCTGAGATAAGACTTACGTTTGAAGTAACTGGCCAGTTTTAATTCTCAATTATTTTAACGTTTCTACAAAGCCAGGAATGTTTACAGCTAATTCAGAAAACTACATAAATTTTGAGATTAACAAAGCCTGTGCTCAGATAGCTTGACTAAAGACAATAAAAGGCAGTCAATTTGTTTTACCTGGATGTTTCTCACTTATTCATTGCACCAGTAAACTACATTCAGGGGAGGAAAATGTAAAGATTCAAATACATTTTTTGGATAAAGGAAATCAGAAGGGCAGCGTGCAGGAAGGAAGGGAGGAGAGAGAAGGAAATAGCACATACAGTAAATAGATGAGTTTATTTATGTTTGTAACTAAAACTGGATCACTGTTTTTAGTATACACCATTCTGTTGCATACTTTTCTCTCCTGATAATATTGATACATCATCAGCTTCTTTCTGAGTCAGTACCTGGAGGTGGGTCATAGATGTCTTTGGCCTCACTCTCTTCTGCGGTGGGACTTTAACCCCCTTGCTGATAAACTGCCCTCCCTGGCTACTTCTTGAACATGATCTGTACTTGCCTGAGAACCAAGGGAGCTCATAATGTGCATCTCAGTCTGAAGACAGGATACGATGGGATGATATGTTCCAGTTCAAGCAGTGAGACAAGGAAAACAGGGGTAAACCCTTCTTTCCCCACCTTTTGTTATATTCAGGCCTGCAGTGGGCTACATGATGTCTAACACAAGAGAGGGGTTAGAAAATCTACCTTACTGAGTCCACCAATTCAAATGTTAATCTCATCCCAAAACAACGCCCCCCACCAAGACACACCTGGAAATAGCCTTTAATCTTGGCATCTCGTGGTGCAGTCAAGTGGACCCATAAAATTAACCATCGCATTGACCCATCCCTAGCATTGCAAACACAGTTCACAATATGAGAGTGATAGGTACTCAGTATCATTGAATAAATATGGAGAATCATTGTGATGACTGCATTGTAAGTAACTCCAAAACATATTTACTGGGCATTTATTTTGCCTTTATTTTGGACATTTGTTTCCCTTCCTGTGTTGTCACTGCCGCTATTATAAGCATCTTTGTACACAGAAGTATTATATATGTAATTGCTGGGTGAAAGGGTCAGTGGTTTTTAAAGCTCTTACAACATTTTACCAAATTGCCCTCCGGAAAGGCTGTTTACAGGCTACAGAAAGTCTACGTACCAGGGCTCCAATCCACTGATCCACTGCCCACGTAAGCAACCTCACTGACTGCAAGAACATTAAAAGAGTTGGAACAGGTTTTTCTCAGCTGCCAGAAACTGTGCCCACTTGAGCCACTTAACCACAAGACCAGGCCATTCATAAAGAAGGAACTCATATAGACATTGGGCAAAAACTTTCCTGGGGTGGGACTCAGATGATGGATACAAGTTTTCAGGGATCATATCCTGATCATTAAGCCAACTGATCCTCGTAAGAACCCAGGAAGGAATGGCACACCCTGTTGACCCACTGGTAGACGGTGAACCAAACCCAAGTCCAAGAGGGTGGGTGATCACCAGGATTTGTAGTCAGAGTCAGGATTCCAGGCATCTGACCTTGGACTCTTCCCTTCCTCTGCTGTTTCAACAGCTGAGATCCACTCTTCATCCACATTCACACTGGCCAGGAATGTCCTAGATGGGTTCTTTAGAAGGGACTTTAAGAGATTCAGCAAAGCTGTGGGAGCATATTACCTTCTTAAAATTATTTTACAATTTTTAGACTTGAGGGATGTGGAGAGAAGGGGGTGACAGGGAGAGAGGGAGAAAGACTGGGAGAGAGAAAGCGAGAAGGGCGGTTCTGGCCAAGGGTAGTTTTTTTAATAATAGCGTTCATCGTCTCCTTGGCCAGTGAAGTGAGAGTCACTCAGTCGTGGCCTACTCTTGGCAGCCCCATGGACCATACATTCCACAGAACTCTCCAGGCCAGAATACTGGAGTGGGTAGCCGTTCCCTTCTCCAGGGGAGCTTCCCAACCCACTTGGCCAGAGTCAACTACAATGGCCTCTGAGTTTTGTCCTCTGAGCTCACAAACTAATAATAGTTTCATTATGTTAGTGTTAGTGGCTCAGTCACTGAACTATAGCCCACCAGGCTCCTCTGTCCATGGGATTCTCCAGGCAAGAATACTGGAGTGGGTCACCATTTCCTTCTCCAGAGGATCTTCTTGACCCCAGGGATTGAACCCGGGTCTCCTGCACTGAAGGTGGATTCCTTACCATCTGAGCCACCAAGGACTTACGGATAGTACATTATCAACATTTTCAAAATTTTAAAGGAAATGAAATCCACTGGGAACCATCCTCGAAAGGCACTTTGCAGTGGCCAATATGGAGTGGAATCTTCCACGACCAGTAAAGACTCTGGAGCCAGCGTGATGACCATTCTAGGAAAAACAACAGAACCACAGATGCCAGGCTCAAATCAGCAGCCGAGTTACTCAAATGATGCTCTGGACCAGCTTGGACACCCCGGCCATACAGATTTAACAGATTTGTAGCGCCCCCTCCCCAACACACAGGTATCTCTTCAGAGCTTCCCAAGGGATTTTTAAAGGGCAGCCTGGGTGAAGAAGCCACAACAGCAAGTGTACACAGCCCAGCATTCAAGGTTCAGTTCAGTTCAGTTCAGTCGCTCAGTCATGTCCAGCCCTTTGTGACCCCATGGACTGCAGCACGCCAGGCCTCCCTGTCCATCACCAACTCCCAGAGTTTACTCAAACTCATGTCCTTTGAGTCGGTGATGCCATCCAGCCATCTCATCCTCTGTCGTCCCCTTCTCTTCTCGCCTTCAATCTTTCCCAGCATCAGGGTCTTTTCCAATGAGTCAGCTCTTCACATTAGGTGGCCAAAGTATTTGAGTTACAGCTTCAGCATCAGTCCTTCCAATGAACACCCAGGACTGATCTCCTTTAGGATGGACTGGTTGGATCTCCTTGCAGTCCAAGGGACTCTCAAGAGTCTTCTCCAACACCACAGTTCAAAAGCATCCATTCTTCGGCGCTCAGCTTTCCACGAGCAGGATTCAAGGTTTATTATATGACAATAGTAGGAATGCCCCCTTAAGCCCTCTCGTGAGCTCCAGCATAGGAAGCGGATTTCCATCTACACTCTCGTTTGTTGGTGACTCCGTCATCAAACAGGGAACGGGTCCCACTGGGCCTGAGGTGCTCTGGTGCTGCTCAGGGTTTTCCTACTGACGGGGGAGCAGAACAGAACTACAGCTGATGGGGATGGGATCACTGT
This sequence comes from Odocoileus virginianus, assembly GCF_023699985.2. Taxonomy (NCBI): domain Eukaryota; kingdom Metazoa; phylum Chordata; class Mammalia; order Artiodactyla; family Cervidae; genus Odocoileus; species Odocoileus virginianus. Next base: position 87,467,527 of record NC_069677.1, on the reverse strand, counting down.
CCCGGGGCACGGTGAGGTGTGGCAATCTGGCCTCTGGTGGGACCCAGCAAGAGGAGCCAGGCTGTCCCCTCGCCTGATGAGCTCAGGCAATCAGAGGTGGCCGTGGGGAAGGACAGGGGCCTGGCGCAATGAGGGGGCCAGGAGGAGGAGAAGCCAGGAGGGGGAAGGGCCAAACCACAGGGGACCCAGTGCACAGCCGGCAGGACCTTAGCTTTCATCCCAGACGCAACTATGAGCCAAAGCGAGAGACGAGGCAAGACAGGGAAAGGGACAATTTGCTTATAGAAAAATGATTCTTGTGTTTAGGTAAACAGTGATGTCAGTGCAGGCTGCGTGCTAAGCCCTTTCAGTTCCAGCTCTTTGCAGTCCTATGGACGATAGTCCATAGGCTCCTCTGTCTATGGAATTCTCCAGGCAAGAGTACTGGAGTGGGTTGCCATGCCCTTCTCCAGGGGATCTTCCGAACCCAGGGATCAAACTCATGTCTCTTCCATCTCCTGCTTGGGAAAGCAGGTTCTTTACCACTAGCTGCCGCCTGGAAAGCGGTATCAGAAGCAATACTTAATTTGTGGGTAAGACAGGCAATTCGGAGGAATAATAGACCCTATTTGTAGATCCACCTTCCCCTGGCACCCCCCAGCTGGCCCCACTTCTGCTAAAACCACACCCTGAAGGCCGTGTCCATGTGATCTACACCTCAGGGCTTCTCTCTGGGTATGAGCATGTATGTGAAACCTACCCAAGGGGGGTTGAGGTGGGCAGCTCCGGTCATGCCTGCTGCCACAGGCAGGGTGACCGGGCTCCTCCCCATCCCCAGGGCTCCACTGGTGTGGGGGTGGCTGTCTGGGAAGTCACTGTCCTCACCTGGTCCTGGGACTGACCGGTTCTGTCTCCTTGCTGGGCAGCACCTTGGGAGGGGTGCCCAGTGATGGGAGATGTGTCCTTGCCCCACCCAGCCATCTGCCAGGGAACGGCAGAGCAGGCCTCCTTGCAGGGCTGCCTTCAAGAGGTCTTTGAACCCAAAGCAGCTTCCCAGAGTGCCGAGAACTGCGTTCTCCCCAGAACTATCTTCCCAGCATGGAGAAACTGCTTCTGTCCATCAGCAAGATGCAGACTCCAGCTGGAGTTCCTGCAGGAGGATCTCGGGCTTCCACAGGAACCGGGTCCCCACCCTGCCGGCTTTGTGATTCATCCCAGCCCGCTGGCCCTTCCTCCCAGAGTCTGGCCAGGAGATGAATCCCCTGCGGTCCTGGCTCTAGAGGCTCCCCTCTTCTCTTCCTTTTTGAAGCGCAAATCCCCACTCCAGGCGCTGTCTTCATGTGCCTATGTTTTTGGCAGGGATGTGCTTGGCAGCATGGTGTCCCCGCTGCCTCTAGATCCTAGGTTGATTCTCTCCAAAGGCTGTCAGCTTATCTGTTGCCCTATTAGACACCAGCTCTTACCAGAGAGAAGCCCTGAGTGTTCCCACAAGGCTTCAGGGAATTTGTTTACCCCTTGCCCACACAATACTTTGGCCACCTGATGCAAAGAGCCAACTCATTGGAAAAGACCCTGATGCTGAAAAAGATCGACGGCAGGAGAAGAAGGGGCAACAGAGGATGAGATGGTTGGAAGGCATCAGTGAATCAATGGACATGAGTTTGAGCAAACTCCGGGAGTTTGGATAAACTCCCGGTGATGGACAGGGAGGCCTGGCGTGCTGCAGTCCACGGGGTCGCAGAGAGTCAGACACAACTGAGAGACTGAACAACAATGCCCACACACCGCCTTCAGCTCCCTTCCTGTCTTTTTTTTTTTTAACTTTTATTATTTTTATTCTTTTAATTTTTGTCGGAGTACAGTTGATTGACAATTTGTGTTAGTTTCTACTGTATAGCAAGGTGAATCGGTTATACATATATCCACTCTTTTTTAGATTCTTTCCCCATATAAGTCATTATAGAGTATTGAGTAATAGAGTTCCCTGTGCTAGACAGTAGGTCCTCGTTAGTTATCTATTCTACATGCAGTCGTGAGTACACGTCAGTCCCAATCTCGAAGTTTGTCCCTCGGCACACCTTACCCTCCTCTACAAAGCAGAAGCAGTTACAGATGTAGAAAACAAATTTATGGAAATGGTCCTGCTCTTGAGGGTCTGACTCTACCCTGAGAAACTGCAAGATTCTATGTGAAGACTTCAGCTTGAGTTTCCATCGGTCAAAACAGGAAACTGGAACAAGCAGAGTACTGCTGTCAGGCTTGGGGGTGGAATCCCTGACACCCCGAGGTCTCCACCTCACCTCCAACTCCCCCTGCGCTTAGAGAAGGCATCCATTGAATGAAGGGCGATGTTCTGGGAAGGTGGGAGAGCCAGAGGCATTGTTAGCCACAGACACTTCCAAAGGATGACCTCCCGAGGGTGGAAGTTCAGCCCTGAGGGAAGCTGGTGGGAGAAGGAGTCGGGGCAGAGATGTTGATGAGTCATGGGCAGAGCGTGTGGGGACAAGAGTCACTGTCTTCAAAGCAGGGATGCTGTCTTCAGGCAGAAACAAAGCTGGCTCTATTCAAGACGGTTATGCTCCTCCACTAGGGGCAGAGGTCCCAGGGGAGCTAAGATGACCGGCTTCCCACTCTCTCCTGGTTAATTCTGGGCTCTTCCCATTTCCCAGCAGCTGAACCTGCGGTTCTTGATCATATAGATCTTTGAAGACAAAGCTGTGTTGCCTCATGAAGCTTTAAGAAAAGCCCATCTCTTCCTCATGTCTAAACGCCGGGACGGTTAACTCGGGTTTCAGAAAGAAGCTGATTTGGCATGACTCAGAAGCTGTGTGTGTTTCTCTTCCTTTTTAAACATATATAATTTTAGTTAGAAAGTAAATAGGACACAGTGAACACAGTTTTAAAATAAAGTGATATTTCTCTGGGTTCTTTTGAAAAACACGCATTGGAAACATCGCCTCAGTGTTAACGAAAGAATGTTGGAGAAGAGGTTAGTCTATTGCTATTTAGGACTTCCCTGGTGGCGCAGATGGTAAAGAATCTGCCTGCAATGCAGGAGACCTGGGTTCGATCCCTGAGTTGGAAAGATCCCCTGGAGAAGGGCATGACAACCCACTCCAGTATTCTGGCCTGGAGAATTCCGTGGACAGAGGAGCCCAGTGGCTACAGTCCATGGGGTCACCAAGAGTTGGGCATGTTGTTTTATTTTCCTTAAACTACTTCAGAATGGTCTCAAAAGTTGTGAGTCAAGTTTTCTAGGCAGCTAAATTAACGTTGCCTGTGGGATCTTGTGAGACGAGTTCATGTTTCTCAAACTTCGGCAGGTTTGGGAACCATCAGAGGCTCTTAATGAAAAGGCAGATTCTGATTCAAGCGGTCTGGGGTGCAGCCTGGGATTCTGCATTTCTGCAAGCTCCCTGGTGACACTGATGTTGCAAGGCTCTGAGTAACTTCCACTGATTTGCCGAGTGCCTTGTTCGCTTTATGAGATGACATCAGGGAAGGCTGAATAAGGAATACTCTTCTAGAACCGAGCTTCACAGATCATCTCCTTTTTATCTCTGGTTTTTGCTTTGTTTTTGAATGGTTAAGCAAGAATTACAAGGCTTCCTGAAGTTAAAAAGTGATAGAGGATGGCAGGGTTTTGATTACACTATAATTTAACAGATCACTTTAAGATTTCAGAGGGCATGATGCTGGAGAGGATCTGAGGGAAGAAGGAGAGAGGAGGAGGCCAGCATGGCTTGTTTATGTCTATTTTTGACGTGGTTCTGGGTTATGTATCTAGTGTGTCTCTGCCAAAGGAAATTACAGGAACTTGGGAGAGGTTATTTATTGAAGTATTTTAGAATTAAAGTCTATCTTTTACACCCTTTTTTAAAACAGACGTTTCCAAATGGAAAGACAAAGGAAATTTTGGTAGTTGTAGAACCCAAGGTAATACTTGTTGGGAAAAAACGTCCAAAGGCAGCCATTCTGAATAAGGGAATGATCAGCAGAGCAAAGTGAGTCCTCCCTGGGCCATGGGGGACAGACCACAAAAATAACCACTTATGCGGGGTGGGGTGGGGGGCAGTGTCCTGGAGGAGGTTCTGAACAAGAAAATGAACATGTTTCTGCAAAAAAGGGAACAGGATCAAAAAGAATGTCCAGGAACTTAGTGCAAAGCTATGGAAGGAACCAGATGGGTGACACAGAAAGAGAAGATTCTTGGGAGTGCTCACTTTCCTGAATTGCAATTTATTCTTTAAAAAAAAAAAAAAACTCCTCAATGAAATCATGATCAGCCATCACTAGGGCCAGCAGTGGGCGCACTGGAGGATGCCTTAGACATCCTGAGCCTCAGGCCCCTCCTCACCGCTTTCCCCTTCATCTCCCCGTCTTTGTCCACACCCTTCAGTCTCTGCCCTTGCGTTGACTCAGTCTCCTCACTTCTGTGTGTTTTGTGCCAAGTCACTACAGTCGTGTCCGACTCTGTGCAACCCCATGGACTGCAGCCACCAGGCTCCTCTGTCCATGGGATTCTCCAGGCAAGAACACTGGAGTGGGTTGTCATGCCCTCCTCCGGGGGATCTTCCCGACCCAAAGATCAAACCCTCATCTCTTATGTCTTCTGAATTGACAGGCAGGTTCTTTACCACTAGCGCAACCTGGGAAGCGTTTCCTCACTTTTACTAAAGTGCAAATTACGTATAAGGGCCCTCAGTGAGCAACATACCTTTGCAGTACATTTGCCCCAAAACACTCCAAATGCTTCAACTCATTCATGCATTACATATTTTTTTTAATTTTTAAATATAATTGCATTTCTTTATTTTTGGCTGTGCGGGGTCTTCACAGCTGGGCAGACTCTTCTGTAGTTGCAGTGGGTGGGGCCTACTCTTACTGTGACGCATGGGCTCAAGGCACACTGACTCAGGGGCTGTGGCACACGGGCTTCGTCCCTCTATAGCACGTGGGATCTTCCCAGATCAGGGATCTAACCTGTGTCTCCTGCTTTGGCAGGAGGATTCGTTACCTCTGAGCCACCAGGGAAGTCCTTAACAGATATTTTTTAAGAGCCACATTTTCAAAATAGATACAGAAGATATATGACAGAATACTAATATCCGATATTAAATCTGAAAGTGAGAGCATGGATATTCTGTGTCCATTCTGAATTTTTAAAGTATTTTGTAATAAGAAATAAAGTTATACTTCAATTTAAAAAAAAAATGAAGAAAGAAATGAAGTGTTTGGCTCTCCTATTGACCAGACTGACAAGCTCGTTCCTACAGGGGAGGTGGTACCATCTGACCTGGGTCATCCCCCAGTGCTCCCTGGTCCTCACTGGGATGCTCTGTTTGCCCGGCCGTGGTTCAACACCCCATCTGTCCCTTAGCATCTCCGGGGAGAGATTTTAAAATACTTCCACGTCTGTTCCTCACACCAAACTAATTAAGTCAGAATCTCAGCAGGGAGCTGTGGCACTGGTAAATTTTCAAAGCTCCCCACATGCTTTTACTGGGCAGGCAAGGTTGAGAACCATTAGTTTACAGAAAATAACCATCAGGGTGCTTTAAAAATGTACCAGCAAACTGTTAAGCATTTAAACTCCCAACCTGAAAATCTTCTGTCTTTTTCTTATTGCCTAGAACCATTTGAGAGTCACATGATGGATATCCCCACCCCCTCCATGCACTATGCGATCCCCATCCCACACACCACCACCCTCAACCCACACAGCCCTGCCACCACCATCACCACCACCCCTACCTCCACCAACATCACCATCACCACCACCATCTCCATCACCACCATCACCATCATCACCACCATCACCTCCACCATCTCCATCACCACACCATCTCCATACACCACCATCTCATCACCACCATCACATCATCACACCACCACCATCCAACCACAATCACACAAACATCACATCACACCACCTCTCCATCACCACCATCACCATCATCACCACCATCACCTCCACCATCTCCATCACCACCACCATCTCCATCACCACCACCATCTCCATCACCACCACCACCATCACCACCACCATCACCATCACCACCACCATCACCACCACCATCTCCATCACCACCACCACCACCACCATCATCACCACCATCGCCACCACCATCGCCATCATTACCACCATCACCAACACCACCACCATCACCACCACCCCTACCTCCACCAACATCACCATCACCACCACCATCTCCATCACCACCATCACCATCATCACCACCATCACCTCCACCATCTCCATCACCACCACCATCTCCATCACCACCACCATCTCCATCACCACCACCACCATCACCACCACCATCACCATCACCACCACCATCACCACCACCATCTCCATCACCACCACCACCACCACCATCATCACCACCATCGCCACCACCATCGCCATCATTACCACCATCACCAACACCACCACCACCACCACTGACAACATTAAAAAGGGCAAAACACAGAACTGAGGCACTTAAATCACCAGCTCTTAGATTTGCAAATTCAAACTTTTATAATATGTGAAGAAGGGGCCAGAGAAGGAGCTAAAACAGTTGCAACCTGGGCCCCTGATGGTATTTCAAGTATCAATTTGGTGTGAGAAACTGTAAAACAGCTCCTCTTATCCAGATAGCATGCAAGTAATCAATCTATACATCTTCCTTTTTACACAATTGAAATATCCGTTAGCATTTTTATTTGGTAATGTTTAGAGACACATCTGTAAGCAGTGCTTAATAATCCTTGGTTTTCCAGCTGGTGTGAACCTTTGATAGGTGAGAGGCCAAATGTTGATCAACGTATAAAAGGTATTTTTGCTACAACTGAAAAGACATACTGTGTAGGGTGGATGGAGAGGGAGAGAAAGAGAGACTGTGTGTAGACGTAAGTTCCCCAGCCTATTAAATTGCTTTAGCAAAAGTGATGCTCACCTTTTAATCTCTACAGCATCCTGCTGAGAGGTCCAGCCCATGAAACTATTCTATAAATACAAAAAGGAGGAAAACTCCCTGCCCTGTGCCTTTCATTTCTCTCCTTCCATCTATAACTTACCTTGCTGGGATAATTGAACATTATTCACTTTGAGTCAAGAGATCAGGGTATACCCTCAGAATTCCTTGTGTTTTCATTCAGGGAGAAATTTCTCGAATTTATCACCAGACTTTTAGCACATTATTTTACAGGAAACATTTTCATAAAGTTGTCCCCACACATCATCTTGCTATATTTGATTCTGCAAAGCCCTGGGGAGGAGGAGGCAGTAGGTTCCAGCTTCATGGGGTTTGTTTTTGTTCACTGCCTCTCTTGCTGCTTGCTGGGGTGCAGGGGAGGTGGTAGAATTATAGTCAGCATTCTCCTGGGTTAGATCCATGTGGTTTGTGTCCATCTCTGTGGGGCATGAAGGGGAAAACTTTTGATACACAGAGTTGCCAGCTGTCATTCCCTTGTATGTGAATTACACGTGCATGGTTCTTTCCAATCCCCAGAAATCAGAGGTCTCAGGATGAGTTTCACCCACGGGAACGGTGAGCACCATTGTGGGCGGGTGTGCTGTGCAGACATTCGTGACTCACCAGGTCAGGGTACCAGAGCCTCAGCCGCTGCCCTGGAGCAAAAGAACCGGATGCTATCAGTTCCCGAGTCTCAGAAAGAAACGGGCCTTTGCTGAACAGTTTATGAACAGACTTGTAGGTCTCGATTCTTTGCCTTAGAAATGTGAATAGCTTGTAAAACGCCTTTGAGAAAGAGGTAAGTTCTGCAATCTGACTTCTCTAAACCCAGGATCCAACCAGGACGCAAACAAAATAAATGAGTTTCTGCAACTTAGTTCTCTATTGTGAACTGAATTGTGTCCCTCCAAAAAGATATGCCAAAGTCCTCACCCTGGTTGGTACCTGTGAATGTGGAATGTTTGGAAATAGCTTTTGCAGACAGTCAAGCCTAAAGGAGGTCATGAGGACGGGCCCTAATCCGATACGACAGGTGTCGTCATGAGAAGAGGGAGGCTGCTGTGACAGCAGGGAGGGACGAGGCCCCGTGAAGATGGAGACTGAGCCCGAAGTGGTGTGTCCACAACCCAGGAGATGTCCAGAATGGCAGGCAACACCAGGAGGCGGGAGAGGGGGCCCAGAGCTTGGGCCTTCAGCTGGTTCTGCCAGGGCCTCTGTCTCGGGCGTCAGGTCTCTACAGCTGTTAGGGAATCCATTTCCGTGGTTTTCAGCCATCCCGGCTGTGGTGCTTTGTTACAGCAGCTCCCTGGGAAGCTGATACATATCCAAGAACCTTCCTCGAAAGAATCGACCAGTCTGCTCTGGTCCCTCTTCTGCATTAGTCCGCCTTCTCCAGGGACCCCAAGGTATTCCAGCAAGCAGGTCATACATTGAGCATCACAGATAGGAATCTCACAGTCACAAAGCTTAAAGTGTTCAGAGGAGAAACTTCCCTTCCCTGGACATGAACCCCACATGAGCCCCCGTGAATGGGAAGTAGCAGGAAAACTCTTATCAAAGGACCTTAACTCAATCCCTTGATTTTCATCCACGCCAGGGGCATCTGCCCACAAGGCTCCTCCCTCCTCCCTTGCAGATGTGTATGGGTTTGGGGGAAGGGTCTGACACAGTGATGCCCTAGGTCCACACTGTGTCTGCTGCCTGGGCCCCAGGAGGACCTGACTCCTCGTCCTAACTACACAGTCTCTGCTGGCCCACACCCCCTCCAGACCCTCCAACTCTCAAAACGGGTCTAGGTCTGGGTACCAGGATCTCAGCAGGTTTGCAATTCCCTGGGCCACACATGAGCAAACTGGATGCAAATCTCTGCACCGCAATCCCCAGACTCATCCTCCAGCTCTTCTAGGTGTCCAACTTCAAGGAGGTGGCTGGGGGCAGCCCAACTCTTTCCTCTTGCCTGGCCAAGTCCACCCCACCTTCTTCCTTCCCCCAGAGTAAGGGTTCTTTCCTCCTATTTACCAAGAGAATGGCTACCCTGTGATGGCATCTTCTTTCCACAGCAGGAGGGCTCCCTCAGTGCCCCAGGCTCTGCACCTGGTACCTGAAGCAAAACTTGGGAGAACTTAAAAAAAAAAAATCTGTCTGGGTCTTGAATTTCAAAGCCCTGGTCCCAACACTGTCTGGAGGTCAAAGCCAAGAATGCCACTGTGTGCCTTGCAGTGTTTTGTGTGTGTGTGTGTGTGTGTGTGTGTGTGATCCTTCCCTGGGCCGAGGAGTCACCTTTACCTGTGAGCTCAAGGGTGGGGAAACTAAGGGCAAAAAGGAAAGATGAAGATGCTGGAAGGGAATGTGGTGTTTGAAGGGGATCACAAAGGTTTTCCAGCATCACCACAGCTCATCCTTAGAGAAGCTACCTGCCAACAACTCCACTGTCCCCTACAAACCCCTGCGCTGTCCCTTGCAAACAGTTCCACTGTCTCCTCCATCAACCCAGGTGAGTCAGAAGAGCCAGGCCTGACTTCATGGCCTACCCCAGTTTCCGTGGACCCCACCCAACCCTTCTCTAGACTTTCGGCTCAGTGCATCCAGCCACGGAAGCAACATGACACTTGGTTTGGGTGACCCAGTCCCACATAGCTGCTGAACACTGATTGCCCAGCTGGGGCCACCAATCGTGGCCAAACAGGTGGAAGATTCTAACTTTCCTCCAACCTGCCTCCCTATGCTTTATCCCAGTTTACCTGACTTTCCTTCCATATTTCCAGGGGGAAAGAAATGAGAGGCTGTATCCAAATCATCAAGGCATTAAGGAGGTGAAGAGTTTGTTCTTGTTCAGTCGCTCAGTCATGTCTGACTCTGCGACCCCATGGACTGCAGCACACCAGGCTTCCCAGTCCTTCACCATCTCCCGAAGTTTGCTTAAACTCATGTCCATTGAGTCGGTGATGCCATCCAACCATCTCATCCTTTGTCATCCCCTTCTCCTCCTGCCCTCAATCTTTCCCAGCATCAGGGTCTTTTCCAATGAGTCAGCTCTTCATATCAGGTGGCCAAAGTATTGGAGTTTCAGCTTAAGCATCAGTCCTTCAAATGAATATTCAGGGTTGATTTCCTTTAGGATGGACTGATTTGATCTCCCTGTAGTCCAAGGGACTCTCAAGAGTCTTTAGCACCACAATTCGAAGTCATCAATTCTTCCACACTCAGGCTTCTTTATGGTCTAACTGTCACATCCAGACCTGACTACTGCAAAACCCACAGCTTTGACTAGACAGACCTTTGTCAGCAAAGTGATGTCTCTGTTTTTTAATAGACTGTCTAGTTTGTCATAGCTTTTCTTCCAAGGAGCAAGCATGTTTTAATTTCATGGCTACAGTTACTAAAGAGCTTGAAGTGAAGCAACTGCTAAGCTCAAGACTTTGCACTTACTGTTGCCTCTGTTATATCACTTTCCCCCCATGAAATAAAAGTCTTATCTCTTCTCAAGTGTCATCTCATCAGAGAGGCAATCCCACCCTAAAATAGCCACCACCATGTTACTTAAATATTCTTAGACCTTTTCATTTAAATCACATACTACCTCCTGAAATTTATATTACATCTATAATACACAGCTATTATTTCCTGTTTTGATCTCCTGACCAAAACATAAATTCCATGACAAATTTGTCTTGTTCACTGCTGTGTTCCCAGGACCTGGGACAGTAACTGGCATATAGCAGGCACCTAAGAAGGACTTGATGTATTAATGGTGATAGCAGCCACTGAAAATTATAACCAAGTTTGAGTGAGTCTTGGTTTTGCAATAAGCCAACCATGCATGTTTACATGCTCTGTCTCGTGTCTGACTCTTTGCAACCCCATGGACTATAGCTGCCAGGTTCCTCGATCCATGGGATTTTCCAGGCAAGAATACTGGAATGGGTTGCCATTTCCTCCTCTAGGGGATCTTCCCGATCCAGGGATTAAACCTGCTTTTTCTGCGACTCCTGAATTGGCAAGTGGATTCTTTACACTACACCACATGGGAAACCATAAGCCAACCTATGATTATGGTTCAGGGAGAGGGTGTCTTAGTAAAACACAGGATCTGTGCTGACTTGGGGCTGAGGCACGATTATAAGACAGGATAATCCTGCCCAAACCCTACAGTGTTGGCCGAAGCATCTTTCACTTTGAAGATTCCCACAGACTGAACTTCCCCAAGGTTCTGGGCCATGGGGGAGAGAAACTTCTGGGTCAAAAGGAGACCAGTCTGAGCCCCCAAGCTGGCTCAGGGATGTGACATTCATTCAGGAGTGTGGGGATGGAGGGGACACTCTGTGGGTGAGAGGAGGGTATGGGGATGGAGGGGACACTCTGTGGGTGAGAGGAGGGTGAGGGGATGGAGGGGACACCCTGTGGGTGAGAGGATGGTGTGGGGATGGAGGGGACACTCTGTGGGTGAGAGGAGGGTGTGGGGATGGAGGGGACACCCTGTGGGTGAGAGGAGGGTGTGGGGATGGAGGGGACACCCTGTGGGTGAGAGGAGGGTGTGGGGATGGAGGGGACACTCTGTGGGTGAGAGGAGGGTGTGGGGATGGAGGGGACACTCTGTGGGTGAGAGGAGGGTGAGGGGATGGAGGGGACACCCTGTGGGTGAGAGGAGGGTGTGGGGATGGAGGGGACACTCTGTGGGTGAGAGGAGGGTGTGGGGATGGAGGGGACACCCTGTGGGTGAGAGGAGGGTATGGGGTGGAGGGGACATTCTGTGGGTGAGAGGAGGGTATGGGGTGGAGGGGACATTCTGTGGGTGAGAGGAGGGTGTGGGGATGGAGGGGACACTCTGTGGGTGAGAGGAGGGTATGGGGTGGAGGGGACATTCTGTGGGTGAGAGGAGGGTGTGGGGATGGAGGGGACACCCTGTGGGTGAGAGGAGGGTGTGGGGATGGGGGGGGACACTCTGTGGGTGACAGGAGGGTGTGGGGATGGAGGGGACACTCTGTGGGTGAGAGGAGGGTGTGGGGATGGAGGGGACATCCTGTGGGTGAGAGGAGGGTGTGGGGATGGAGGGGACACTCTGTGGGTGAGAGGAGGGTGTGGGGATGGAGGGGACACCCTGTGGGTGAGGGGAGGGTGTGGGGATGGAGGGGACACTCTGTGGGTGAGAGGAGGGTGTGGGGATGGAGGGGACACTCTGTGGGTGAGAGGAGGGTGTGGGGATGGAGGGGACATCCTGTGGGTGAGGGGAGGGTGTGGGGATGGAGGGGACACCCTGTGGGTGAGAGGAGGGTATGGGGATGGAGGGGACACCCTGTGGGTGAGAGGAGGGTGTGGGGATGGAGGGGACACCCTGTGGGTGAGAGGAGGGTGTGGGGATGGAGGGGACACTCTGTGGGTGAGAGGAGGGTGTGGGGATGGAGGGGACACTCTGTGGGTGAGAGGAGGGTGGTCATGCTATTACCCATCCAGCTGGACAGAGGGAGAGTAGAATTTAGGAAAGAATGGAAACACGAGGTTGGATCAGGCCGGGGGGGAAATGACTGACGTTTACCTAGTTCAATCAACATATCACAAAGCTTTCCATGTGGCAGCACCATGCTGGGATTGGAGATGTGCGTGTGAGCTCAGTCCTGTCTGACTCTTGCGACCCCATGGACTGTAGGCCGCCAGGATCCTCTGTCTGTGGGATTCTCCAGACAGGAATACTGGAGTGGGTTGCCGTTTCCTTCTCCAGGGCACCTTCCCCACCCAGGGATCGAACCCACGTCTCTTGCATCTCCTGCACTGGCAGGTGGGTTCTTTACCCCTTGAGCCATGGGGGAAGTCCCAGGAACTGGGGATAAAACCCCTAAAATTCATGATTCCAACCCTCAAGGAGCAGAAGCCAGAGTTCTATGCTGTCTCTCATAAGCCATGGTCTCTATGGTTGTGAGACCAGCACGAAAGTTGACCTTTAAGCTGACTGAATTGCAGCAAAGTGGAAAGAGTGGATTGGCCAGCAGCTCTCCCTCTGCTGGGAGCGAGTCTGCATCCCAGCTTCCTCCAGTGGGCACATCCTCAGACTTAATCATAGGTTATATTTAAAAGTAGCCTGTATGTGTGACACCTTATTAAAAGTGTCTTTTGCTGACTATTTTTAGAGGATATTAATCATGTCATCTTTTGATTTGAAATTAGGACAGGTTAGCTCTAATTACACGAGATTCTTTAAGGAGTCTGAAAAGACCAGATGATCCACCCCCAAACCCACATTATTGCTGACCCATGCCCTTGCTCTCAGGGAAAAGCTATGGATCACAGACAGGGCTTCCCAGGTGATGCCAGTGTAAAGATCCCGCCTGCCAATGCAAGAGACGTAAGAAATGAGAGTTTGATCCCTAGGCTGGGAAGATACCCTGGAGGAGGACGTGGCAACCCACTCCAGTACTCTTGCCTGGAGAACCCCTTGGACTAAAGAGCCTGGCAGCCTATATGGTTCATAGGGTCTCAAAGAGGCGACATGACTGAGCAACTTAGCATACGTGCCTGCAGACACATGGGGCTTCCCTCATAGCTCAGTCAGTAAAGAATCTGCCTGCAATGCAGGAGACCCGGGTTCCATTCCTGGGTCTGGAAGATCCTCTGGAGAAGGAAATGGCAACCCACTCCAGTATTCTTGCCTGGAGAATCCCATGGACAGAGGATACTGGCAGGCTACAGACCATGGAGTCACAGAGTCGGACACGACTTAGCTACTAAACCGCCGCCACCATGCAGAGACAGAGTGGAAACGCTATGGATAGTGCTGGGGTGTCACTACACAGGACTGGGGAACCACAGGCAATCATAGTATGGATGTGGGCAACCACATACCCTAGTTCACTACTGAAAACACAACCCAGTCTCTGATCTAGACTCAGGTTCCCTTGAAGCTCTTGACAAGAGATGAAGGATCTTCTTTATATATAACTTTGTCCTTCCATGTCTTGGAGGGTTGTGGTCACTGTGTTAGGAATTTTGACAGCAGATTGTAAAAAGAGTTCTTAGAATGTGCATAGGATCCCCTTTCCTTCCACCCCACTCTGTTCTGGGAGAATGTCTCAGTTCATATCAAACTTTGCTTTGTCATGTCAGTTCATCTGCCAGAGGTGACAACCCAGCCCTGTCGGGGGCAGGGCATTAGTAAATCGTGAAGGAAAACTATTCTGAGAAAGGGTGTTTTGGGGAGGAGAGAGCACGCAGTCCTCCTATTGCAGTTAACAAACTACCACAATCCTTGAGGCTTTCGCGTCGCTCCTTTATTATCACGTGGTTTCCGGGGGTTTTCGGAAGTCAGGTGCAGCTTAGGGAAGTCCTTTACTCAGGGTTCCTCGACGCTGCAGTCAAGGTATCTGCAGGTTGCACTCCTTTCCAGGTCCTCTCGCAGACTCACGTGACTGTTGACGGAATTCGGTTCCTTGAGGTGTTGGGACTGAGGTTCCCACGCTTTCGTTGGCTGCAGGCCCAGGACAGGCTCAGCTCCTAAAGTCTTTGCCATGTAGCTCCCCCTGTGTGCCCTCTCACCCCCGAATCCTTCTCTTGCTTCGAATCTCTCCTACAAGGAGGAGTTCAATTTCTTTTAAGTGCTCATCTGATTGGATCAGGCCCACCTAGGATCATCTCCGCCAACCCCCCCCCCCCCGCCCCCCGATTAAAGTCAACTGATTTCTCATATTCATTTTTTTTTTTTTTTTGGCTGCACTCTGTCTTCATTGCTGTGGGGGGGCTTTCTCTAGTTACGGCAAGCGGGAGCTGCTCCTCATGGTGGTGTGCGAGCTTCTCATTGCGGTGGCTTCTCTTGCCGTGGAGCACAGGCTCTAGGCTCATGGGAGTCAGTAGTTGTGGCTCATGGGCTTAGCTGCTCAACAGCATGTGGAATCTCCCCTGACCGGGGATTGAATCCGTGCCCTCTTCATTGGTATCTACACCTTACATCAGTGGGTTTTATCAGCACTGCGAAGCAGTGGAATGAAGGCCCATATGCATTTTTATTTTCTTCAGAACGTTTTACATGAGATGCATTTAAATTAATCACTGAATTTATTGGAAGAAAATATTCTGCTTGCTAATTAAAAGCCCCTGTATATATGAACACAGAATGCAGGGGGAAATGGTGAAGAGAAAGAAGCTTAACACTTTGATTCTAGTAATTTGCATTTGGTATGTAAGAGAGAATTGACTTTTATTGTTTTCTCCTATTATTATTTTTTTTATTATTCTCAGACAAAAGGGTAAATTTGATGGATTTCACTACAGTGTGGATTCTTCACCATCCGAGCCACTATATAGTGGTGTGTGTGTGTGAATCCCAACCTACTAGTCTATCGCTCCCTCCTTCCCCTTTGGTATCCAGAAGTTTGTTTTCTTTGTCTGTGGGTCTATTTCTGTTTTGTGTGTAAGTTAATTTAGAAAAGCCTCCAACTAATAAAAATTAAAAAAAATAAAAAAAATAAAAAAAAAAAGAAAATTATGGCTGTTACACCTCAAACACATTCCCAACCATAAACCCTTGGCATTAATACACTTGCATTTGAAAATCACCAGACAGGGGCTGATATTCACAGGGGGACATTTAACATGTACTATGTTCTTTGAATAACTGGTTCCCTTGCACAGCGTTTTGAGTAAGAGGCATTTCACTCGGCGTTATGCTTGGATGATGGGAATTATGGACATTCAAGTTGTTTTGACTTAAGTGTCATATCCAGTCAACTCAAAAAGTAGTTCTTTAGCCATGAATGTGAATGGGTAAAAACACCGTGGAATTCTGCCAACCACCGGACACAGGTACCTTTGTGTGCCTGTGGGATTCATTCATTCATTCATTCATTCATTCGTGTGATATCAACCGACTGTGCCAGTTTCAAAACTTTCCCTCCTCTCCCCGCCAGTCGCGCCCTAAAAGTAGGACCCTGTGAGCCCTACTGTGTGTAGAAGGGGTCTTTTACTAGCAACCATATCACAACTCAGAATTAATTCTAGTCCATCCTTCTGCCAAGCTGTCCAGGTGCAGTCGAGTTGGGGATAGGAAAATCAGAATTCGATGGGTATGCTGGGTGGATGGAATCCAACACACAGCATTGTCTGCTCTCCTCAGGGACCCTGGGATGAACTGGAAGAAGGTTTCTCTGAGGATGAGAAACTCCAGGCCCACGTGGAAAAGTAACAGAGAAGAGGGGACAGGAAACTGTGCCACGGCAGAAGCTGAGAGGCAGGAGGGCGCATGGCATAGTTTGGGTTATTTATAATTAATGACCTTCACTATTTTGTTCTGACTCTAGAAGTAACATACATTGTCATATAGAAAATCCAAGGGTCTGTGAGGAGGCTAGCTAGGTTTGAGCAGGGTTATTGGAAGCCATGGTTCTCAGCCCAGAGACTGGGCCCAGTCCCAGCCAATTAAACCCAGGCATTGGGGGAGAGATCCAGGCATCTTTTTTTAGCATGATGTTCTGAGATGAAAATAGAGACATAGATTGGGGAGGATATGTTGTTGTTGTTATTGTTCAGGAGCTCAGTCATGTCCGACTGTTTGCAATCCCATGGACTGCAGCATGCCAGGCTTCCCTGTCCTTCACATCTCCTGAAGTTTACTCAAACTCATGTCCATTGAGTTGGTGATGCCATCCAACCATCTCCTCATCTGTCATCCCCTTTTCTTCCTGCCTTCAGTCTTTCCCAGCGTTAGGGTCTTTTCCAACAAGTCAGCTCTTGGCATCAGGTGGGCAAAGTATTGGAATTTCAGCTTCAGCATTAGTCATTCCAATGAATATTCAGGACTGATTCCCTTTAGGATTGACTGGTTTGATGTCCTTCCAGTCCAAGGGACTCTCAAGAGTCTGCTTCAGAAGCACAACTCAAAAGCATCAATTCTTTGGCGCTCAGCATTCTTTATTGTCCATCTCTATAGATATCTGAGTTACTGTAAAGTTTGGGTTTTGATTTTGGCTTTGGGCAGTTGTGAAGTTTCTCTGAGTAAAGGATAACTGGTGGCATCTGTGGGCAGATCTTTGGAATGTGAATCTAGCAACAGAACAGACCCTGGAGGAGGGGAAAAAGAGGAAAGAGAAAGACAGAGAGCTGAGGGTCCCTGGAGAAGGTGGGCAGGTAGGGAGACCAGGGAGAGGGTGACAGGTTGGAGAGCAAGGCTTATCCTTGGGCGACTCTCGGCCTGTCCAGCAAGCCCATGAATTTAGGGGCAGTACCATGAGTGCCTGGCCTCTCGAAGTAACGTTTCCATCCACACTTCCAGAGGCTTTCTTAGAGGACATGCACATACATTCATTGAGCCCGGATGACCTGCCTGCATTGTCTGACTTTGACACACACCCTGGGAATCAAGAATCCTGCAAGTCGTTCCTTGAGCAGAAAGTTTTCTCCACTGGCAAAGTAGCGACATGGATGCATTACTTTAGACATTTTAAGTAGCCTGCCAACACTGCGGGAAATCTTTCTACCATAGGCAACCCACAAATCATGAAGACCGAGACAGCTGAACCAAGGAGCAGGGGCCACTGTAAGGATCACGGTTTGACCTTCAGCAGGTAGGTAACTCCCCCAGGCCAGGATCCTGAGGTCACAGGCCTGGACCACTGGCAGGGGCTGCAACGTGGAAGGGACTGAAAGAACTGACTGCTTACCTACAAGAGAACTCAAAACAGCCTGCTCTCAAGCAGCACTAAGGCTAAATCATACCAGTTCAAATCCAAAAGGAATCTGAATCATTTCAAGCACAGTTACCCAAGCAGCCAGGAAGTGACCTGCCTTAGACAAAGCCACCCAATTAGGAAGCAGCAAAGCTATAACCCAATGTTTCCTCCAGGAACAGAAGTAGGCGGACCCTGAATCAGGGCCATGTTCCCACCAGCCTGTGCTGACCACTTGGTCGAGCAGGACCATTCCTTGACAAACTCCCCAGGACGGTGAAATGTCTGCCTTGAAAGCAGCCAGTTTGCTGGGTGAGGGAAACCTGCTCTGCTGGAGCTGAATGGGGTCACCTGCAGGGTCCTCCAGCCAGACCACGTCTCCTTCTCTTTTTGCGAGGCCTGAGCTCAGAATGCCTTTCTACAGTTTTGAAAGTTTGATGGGGAAAAAAAAGAAGGATATTCAACAGAAACTATGTGTGCCTTGCAAAGAATAAAATACTGAACAGCTGGCCCTTTCCAGAAAAAGCTTGCCACTCCCTAGATTTCAGGGCAAGCCTGCTTCCAAGAATTGCCAAAGACCCAGGGAGGTGGAGAGACTCCTAGAAGCTGACCCAGCTACTTGGAGACAGAGCTGGAAGCCAGCACCCAAGTTACTTATTTCTACTACCTTGAGGGAGGGCTCCCATGGGCGTCATAAAATGTGAACACACACACTCACACCCACGTGTGCATATAGACATTTACATGTGTAAAGTCACACATGACTGAACTTGTGTACAAATGCTTGCACACATGCCCACACAAATGACATGCAGTCATGTGCATACCACATACTCACACATACACATAAATGCACATACAACCTACTCATGTGTACGTATAAGCCTCATGGACCCCTGAGGACTTTGCGTCAGGGCCTAGAATTCAGGAATAATGACGCTTTTTCTTTCATTCTTTCTTTTTTTACTTTATTCTCATCTTCATTGTTTTAATTTTTATTTTTAGGTTGGAGCACAGCTGATTAACAATGTTGTGTTAGTTTCAGGTGATTCTGTTACACATATACATGTTTCTCTTCTTTTTCAGATTATTTCCCCATTTAGGTTATTACAGAGGATTGATGAGAGTTCCCTGTGCTATACAGTAGGTCCTTGTTTGTTATCAAATATAGCAGTGTGATAGTACTTTTTCTTTGTGACCTGCAAAGCAGTCTGTCCATGAGGGCAGTTTTCAAACTCTGAAACACAGAATGGCCTTATTCACAATTCATCTCAAGTGTGAGGCTCAGTTCTTGATACAGATGTCCTCGATCGACTCAAGCTTTCATGAAGAGTTGTGGTTTAAATCTTCTTCCTCATCAGTGTCAACAGAGCAAGCATCTCCCGTTAAAATGCTTCCTCCTTCTTGAGACACCTCTGTCCATGGGTCCTTCTCCATACATTCTCTAATTTTTTTTTTTTTTTGGTAATGACTCTATTTATTAATAAGGTTTCCTCAGTGATTCAACCAGTGAAGAATTCACCTGCAGTGCAGGAGACGCAGGAGATGCGGGTTCAATCCCTGAGTGGAGAAGATCCGCTGGAGGAGGAAAATGGCAACCCACTCCAGTATTCTTGCCTGGAGAATCCCGTGGACAGAAGAGCCTGGCAGGCTAAATTCAAAGGGTTGCAAAGAGTCAGACATGACTGAACGACTAAACACTCACACACACACACACTATTTATTAATAACTGTACTACAAATGTTCACAATATCAATGCATTCTTGTTGGCGTGCAAGACAGAGGCATTATATTTAAAAATCTTTTTAAAATATTTTGAGCTTTGTTCCCCCTTCACACTCATTTTGTAATTGATTTGATGAGGTCCTTGATGTCTATTTCAATACAAAGAAAAATATAGAAAAAAGAAGTTTGCCTTCTGAAAACTTAGAGTGAGCTCTTAGTTTGTTTTCCCTGGAGCATGTGGTCCACAAGCTCTCAGCACTTCCCAACAAAAAGATTTCAGCTTGGGAAATACTCCATGAATGGAAAGGCCTTAGTCAAAACACTTTTCACTGAACACAGAATTTTCTAAATTTATTTCCCAAAAACTTGAGTGTACACTTTGATGCATTTAACAGCAATATTATCCATGCATTCAATACTCCATCAAATTATAGAACATTGCGATCCTTCAAAAAAAGAAAACATGTTGCCAACAACCTATTAACCTTGGAGAACTGATGTAAGACAGAACTCAAAACCCTTGGGTGACTCTACGCTTCCTTCTTCTTCCTTCACTATTGCAAACCCCCAGCTGACAGAATCACATTCCATGAGGTTCCCAACCAAGCCTACTTTTAGGGGGAGAATTAAAATCCAGAGACGCATCCTCTCCACCTTTCCCACTACCCTCAAGTGAGAAGATAATGACCTTAGCCAGCAGCCCTGGAGTGGTTCAAGCCCTCCCTGTCCAGAAGTCTGAGTTTCCCCCAAACCAAAACTTCCATTGCCTCTCTTCAGAAGCGTGAGGTGGTATACAAGATGCTTGACAAAACCTAGCATGACCCCTTCTTCATGGGCAGTGCCTATATTTTGTCCTTTTGAAATGAGATGTGAGCTGTAAATTTCAGGAACCCCGCCCCCCCCAAGAGCTTATACATCAGTTACAACTTTATTCTGCTGCTGCTGCTTGGCATTCTACAAAACCCAGGCCACCTTCAAATTCAAGATTGGAAGAGTTCTGCTTCTTTTTCAACGTGGTTTTATCCAACCTGGAACCCATCTCTCTTCGAAACCCAACTTGTGCACAAGTGTGCACTCACACACACACACATACATCTTTGCAAGGCAGACACTGATTTTTTTTTTTCCCATCAGCTGGGCATCTGCTTCAAGCTCTTTGATGTCAATCTGTCTCTAAAGCTAAGCTACAAGCAACAGAGTCCAGACTTTGGGAGAGGAGAGGGAGGTGTTATTTTGAACAGGTCTTTCTTTGCACCTGGAAATAACCTCCGGGAAACCTGATGCAAAATGAATTTAAAGCCATCCTGTCCTTAGCTGACCCAGCAGTGGAGTCAGAGCAGCCAGGGTTTGTCACAGCTGCTGTCACCACGGCCACTAAGCTGCCTTTTTCCAGTGCAAGGAGCCCTCATAATCAAGAGCTCAGTATTACATGGAGGATCCCTCGAAGTCACGGAGAATGGAAGTGCTGTCCCAGTCTACCAGCGCAGCCCAGCTTTGTTCTAGGGAGCAAACTTGCACGCTGCCCTGCCCTCAGAGGAAATCGCAGCCAACACCCTGACTTGTACACATTTCCTGTGGAGCCGGCCACAGCTGCTCTGACCTTCACTGAACTGTGAGCAGTTTGAGGGGAGTGGCACTGTCTTCTCACTCCCTTCCCATCTCGGTGCTCAGCTAACCATCTGTACCTGGCCCATAGCAGGATGCAATTGACACTTCTTGAACTGACTTACTGTAAAGAGCTTCCCTTGTAGCTCAGTCAGTAAAGAATCTGCCTGCAGTGCAGAAGACCCGGGTTCGATCCCTGGGTTGGGAAGATCCCCTGGAGAAGGAAATGGTGACCCAACTCCAGTGTCCTTGCCTGAAAAATCTCATGGACAGAGGAGCCTGGTGGGCTGCAGTCCATGGGGTCGCAAAGAGTCGGGCATGACTCAGTGACTAACACTTACTTACTGTACAGAGCAGATTCCTTTTGTTTTCTGAATCATTCCTTCTGCAAACCTTACTGAAGATCTGTAGGTGAGCATGAAAGACGATCACTAGATCGTGCTGGTCCTCAGGGAGCTCACAGTCTAGCAAGTGGTAGGTGATTCTCAAGACAGAGCTAAGTGTATCTGGATGTCATGGAGGGTTGCTATTTTCCGAGTGGGTGTGTGAGAAAGAAGACAGCTCTGCAGTGGGGTCACTCCTGGTCCCTCCTTGACCTCCTCCCAACATGCCACTCCAGCCTTCCTCATCTTCCCACCCCATTTCCCCCCATCCTATTCACCTTTACAATTTTTCCCCCCTTTGGATTTCAGTGGTAGGAATAGTTTACTCAACAGTCTAGCTCCCCAATAGGATTTCACCTGAACAAAAATACAAACAAACATGATTGGAACAAACATGTTCACTGGTCTCTGATGCTGGGTATAGCTCTTAACAATGGTCTGATACTAACATCTTCCATCACCCTGCCCAGTCCTGGCTCCTGGCTGTGGGGCTGAACTGTGCTAGAGGAAGAAGTTGGCTGATCAGCAAGCCCACTGGAGGGAGATTTGACCTGTTCAGGATCTTCTAGAGAGTTTTTGTGTATATAACCTGTTTTGCCACTTACCTAACCCACAATGCTGCTAAATAAACTGTTCCCATCCCACAAAGCTATGTGCTGGGAATTCCAAGTCACAGCTTAAGGAAAGAAGTAGAAAACGAGCATAGTCTAAGAACTACTTATTAGCTCTGTTCCTCTTTAAAGAAGGTAATTCTTTTTTTAAAAAAAAAATCCCTATAAATGCAACAATAGTCACAATGCTATGTGACATTGTAACTTCCGGCACAGGAATAATTCAATTATCCTTGAAGTTTACTTAGTTTAAAACTAGCATTTTGCTGTGTTTTCTTTCTCAAGCCCCAGTTATTCAAAGCTTAATGCTTTTTGTTCTCATGATGCAGATTGACAGCAGACTGAAAACCACAAAAAGAGCTCATTCTGTAAATGAAACCATTTATCCATCCCTCCAGTCGAGGATGTTGTCAGACATAAGTCATTTTCTTTTTTTTTTTTTTTTTTAGTTACCCTTTCTTTAAGAAAATCTCGTGATCCCTTTTCTTTCTTTGATTTTCTCTTCTCCAACTTGTGTTCTGTCTTGCAAAGTGTCAAACAAATTAAGTGTATGAACTTCTGGTACATTCCAGGGAGAGGCACATAATACACACCCACATTTGTTCTGAAACCTGATATCCTGTTAAGTTCAAACTAAAACAGCAGCATCCAAATCCACAATCCCAGGAAATAAGACCTCTGGACAGGGAGGCCAAGAGGAACAAGAGCCTCAGAACACACCTCTGGCCAATCTGCTGGGAATAGGTGGAAACACAGGGGGTCCAGCAATATTTCTCCTTCCAGGAGAAAGAGCAAACTCACCTGCAAGTTTCAATCTCAATGACCTTTTAGCCTAATTTCATGTCACTCACTCCACAGTAGGTTTGATGTATTCACAAAATATCCTGGCTCTTTCTCTTCATTTAAAAAACAACTTGTTCATCTGGATTTTATACTTGAGCTTCAAATTTCCTGTTTGGGAAGAGGAAGCATCTCTTGAATCGATGATTTCCCCAAACGCACCCTGCAGGGATCTGTGTTGACGTCATCAGATTAAAACCACAGAAATATTCTCTTGTGGTTGCTTCGCCTAACAACCACTGGTAGACTAGAAATTGCAAATAATGCCAGTGTGTGTTCTGTAGGAAAGAAGGGCAGTCCTGCTTAGACTTTCTGAGTTGTCTTGGGAAACCTGGAAAGGAAAACTGAAAGGGGCTGACTGCAGGAGTTGGGGAAGGGGTGGGAGGGGAAGTGGCTCATGGTTTAATCATCATGATGGAATTAGTTGTTTTCAAACCAGGTTCTGGTCTGCTTGCCTTTTGCTTTAATCCTCTACTGTGGATTCACTGTTTCTGGCACAGCATATGCAAATAGTGTTTGAATGGCACCCAAGTGCAAACCAGTTTCTATCAAACCATCAACTCAAGGGCTGAATACTTTGGAAACAGAACTAGTAAGGATAAGAATGTTGTTTTCTCAATCCTGGACCACACAAGAGAAACCAAACAAGCTACTGGCACTTACAGGTGAGCAGGTTGAGCTTCAAGCACTTGCATAGGATGATTTCTTACTTAGGTCATTGAACCAACATTGTCTCAAGTCTGATTATCTTTGGCCTCTTGTTTGGTCTTTCTAAAATAGGTGACTCTGTGGATTCAGGGCTCTCCATGATAGTTCAGTTGGTAAAGAATCTGCCTGCAATGTGGGAGACCCTGGTTTGATTCCTGGGTCAGGAAGATCCACTGGAGATGGGATAGGCTACCCACTCCAGTATTCTTGGGCTTCCTTTGTGGCTCAGCTGTTAAAGAATCTGCCTGCAATGCGGGAGACCTGGATTCGATCCCTGGGTTGGGAAGATCCTCTGGAGAAGGGAAAAGCTACCCACTCTAGTATTCTGACCTGGAGAACTCCATGGATTATAGCGTCCATGGGGTCACAAAGAGTCAGACACAACTAAGCAAATTTCACTCATTTAGGTCTACTGTGGATTCAATTATCCAAACACTGTCTTGAGCTTGGGCTTGGCCTCTTACCAGTTTGCTTTCTAGTTATCCAGACTGTGTCCATTTGGGTCCACCCTGTACGTTTCCTGCTATGTGTTTGTTCAGCTGTCAACCCACAGACGTGTGAAACTGCAACTAAGGTGTGCGACATTATTTATTAATTTTTTTAGACAATTTTAAAGGTTACACTCCATTTACAGTTATTACAAAATAGTGAGTATATTCCTCATGTTGCAGAATCCATCCTTGAGCTTATCTTAAACCCCATAGTGTGTACCTCCCACTCCCCAACCCCGAAACCACCCCTGCTTCCACTTCCCATGGGTAACCACCCACCAGTTTGTTCTCTGGGTCTGTGAGTCTGCTTTTTTATTTTATTCACTGGTTTGTTGTATTTTTTTAGATTTGACATGCAATATGTCTTTCTCTTTATGATTTATTTCACTTAGTATGCTGCCCTCTAAGTGCATCCATATTAATGCAAATGGAAAAATGTTATTTTTCTATGATTGAGTACTATTCCATTGTACAATATATACCACATCTTTACCCATTCATCCATGAGTGGACACTTAGGTTGTTTCAATATCTTGGCTATTGTAAATAATTCTGCTAAGAACATTGGGGCACGTGAATCTTTTTGAACTGGTGTTTTGAGTATTTTTAGATATATGCTAGGATGGAATTGCTGGATCTTATGGTATCTTTCAAATGGCTTCCCTGGTGGCACTAGTGATAAAGAACCTGCCTGCCAATGCAGGAGACATAAGAGATGCAGGTTTGATCCCTGGGTCAGGAAGACTCCCTGGAGGAGGGCATGATGACCCACTCCAGTATTCTTGCCTGAGCAACTGAACTGGACTGAAGTGGATTGCCAGATGTGTGCTGGCACTGAGGCTTCTACAAGCAGACACAGGAGGTTGCAGACTGGACTGCTGGCAGGCGCTGACCCTGAGCTGGCTGTCGTGGAAAGAGCCAAGTTTATCCTTTGTAATAAGGGAAAATCAAAACAATGAACTCTTAGCAGCTGTGTGTGCAGCAGCAACCTCAGAAGCACAGAACCAGCAGCAGTGAAAGCCGAGGGAGCCCAAAGTCAAAGGTGGGGCCCAGAGCAGCCCAGCCCCCAGGGAGGGGGCAGGGTATTGATGGCCTCTTTCTCTTCTGTCTACCCCCAACCCGTCACCTCAGGCTCTCCAGCTCAGGTCCAGGATGAAAGCACTGGGCTGGAGGCAGAGGAGGACACAGAACAGGGCTTGGCATTTGGAATTCCTAGGAAAGGTGGAGACTCCCCACCAAGAGGTGGGCTTGGGGAGATGGGGTGAAGCATTGCAGTTCCAGGTTCCTGGAAGTCTGGCACCTGCTTTCAGGTTCCTTTT
Organism: Odocoileus virginianus; assembly: GCF_023699985.2. Lineage (NCBI taxonomy): Eukaryota > Metazoa > Chordata > Mammalia > Artiodactyla > Cervidae > Odocoileus > Odocoileus virginianus. The sequence goes on along the minus strand of NC_069677.1, from coordinate 87,442,257 downwards.
TCAATGAGCCTCCCCTGTGGTTCAGACCGTAAAGAATCCACCTGCAATTCAGGAGGCCCAGATTCAACCCCTGGGTCAGGAAGATCCTGTGGAGAAGGAAATGGCAGCCCAGTCCAGTATTCTTGCCTGGAAAATCCCATGGATGGAGGAACCTGGTAGACGACTGTCCATGGGGTAGCCAAGAGTCAGACACAGCTAAGCGACTAACACTTTCACTTTCTTTTAAGAAGATTTTTACCTATTTATTAGAGAGAGAGCTGTGATTCACACTGAAGGGGGTGACCATGTCCAGAGAGGGTCCTGCAAACTGTGCACCCTCATTTCTAGAATCAGCGGTGGAGACAGGGCAGGCACCCTGATCCTGCCCTGGGCTGAGGGCAGCAGGTGGAGCACAAGACCACCAGGTGGTCCCTGCTCCCTGGGACCTCGGGTTGGGAGCTGCCCACCGGAGTGTTGACTTTTGGCATTGTTCAGCGAAGGCAAGAGAAAGGGTACTGCCAAGACCCGATGTATATTTTTGAAAGGACCACTGTGTTGAGAATAGATTTTCAGAGACGTGACGATGGATGCAGCGAGGCCGGTGAGGAAGGATGCAGAGACGATGGTGCTGACCTGGAGGGAGACATGGGGTGGTGAAATCGAGGCGGTCAGATATGTGAGTCTGGAGCTCAAGGGAGGTCCAGGCTGGAGACATAAATCATCAATTTGGCCACCGTCAGCACACAGTGGAGTATTTAAATACAGAGTGAGAATGGAATAGAGAACAGGTCAGAGGACTTGAGCCCTGGGTTAGCCTAGATAATGAGAAACCAGCCAAGGGGGAAAGGAAAAAAGAAAACTGCAGCAGTGAGAAGTCAAGTGAAGAGGATGTGGGGGAAGGGATGGGGGGACCGTCTGGGGGGGGAGGGGGTGATCAATATGTCACCTGCCACAGACGTTTCAGCAAGAGGAGGAGCTGAGGGCCAGAGGGGACATCCACTGGACATGAGCCACTGAGGGCCTGGAAATGAGTCGCTCATGGTGGCTCAGACAGTAAAGCATCTGCCTACAATGCGGGAGACCCGGGTTCAATCCTTGGGTCGGGAAGATCTCCTGAAGAAGGAAATAGCAACCCCCTCCAGTATTCTTGCCTGGAAAATCCCATGGATGGAGGAACCTGGTAGGCTACAGTCCATGGGGTCACAAAGAGTTGGACACGACTTAGCTACTTCACTTTCCTTCTAACAAAGGGAGAGAGAGAGGCAGAAATGATCAGAAGGGCAAAATGAGTGGGTCATCTAAAGAGCTTGTCATAAAAGAGAGAACAGAGAAATGGAGACCAAAATTGACAGGGGGACATGGATGGGGACAAGGAGAGATTTTTCTTTTGAGGATAACTAATGACAGCAGACTGGAAGAAGCTGAAAGTTCTAAGAAAGAAGAGAAGGGCTGAGCCATGGTGTCCATTAGCAGGCACAAGGGAAGGGCTGGAATCTGAAGCATAGGATGAAGACGGGTGGCCTCAAATGGGGGCCCAGGGGCTAATAACATGGCTAATAATAGGGCCAAGCCCAGAGGAGACAGGCAAGGAGAGTCAGGTGGGCAGGTGACACCTGGTGACCTGGGAGCCCTTCCCTATGAGGACACCAGCTTTGTCAGTGAAAGAGGAAGCTGGGTCTTTGGTTGAAAATGAGGCTGGGGAGAAGGGCTGGAGATGTGAAGCAAGAGGGAAAGGAGAGTAGAAACGTAGATCATCGTTTCTTACCATCTCTTGTTCCTACACAATGGATTCTTAGTGAAGGTTCTCAAATGCAAAAACAATTATAAATTAAGGTTAATTAAATGCATCTGTCCAAACAGGTCTGCACAGCTTAAGGTGATCTCCTGGCTGTCTATGTCTGGTTTGTCTTCTGAGCTAGTTTAGCAGGTTGGTCAGCGTGCGGTTGGGCACATGGACTGCACTGTCCGGCCTAGCCTCATACAAGTGTCCCCACTGACTGTTAACTAAGATTTTTGGAAAGTCCTTTGTTTGATTTTTTCTCAGTTTTCTCATCTGTAAATGACAACGAATAATGGTCCCATAGAATCACTAGGTAGTTTTACTGGAAGGATTCATGTAAAGTGTGTGGCGTGTGATAAGCCAGGAAAGGATGGTAGGTGTCACCCTCAGTCGGGGTATAATTACATTAATAAGAAATGACTGCAGTGTAGTTGAATGGTGATACTGTTCTGGACAGGCCTGGCAAGTTATGGTTGAAGTCATCACCATGTTCCAGGGTCTGGCCCTCAGGCCCCAAGAGCAGCAACTTGCCTTTGTCAAGGCCCATAAAGAATGTAGAGCTCGGGGAGCCAAACTCACATGAACTAAACTCACAGCAGACTGATGTGTAAAACAGAAGCCAACTTAGGAAATGGCACAGCCAGGAAGAAAGGCTACTGAGGGAGCCAAGTAATAATCAGAAGACTGTTCAGAGTCTGGTTGAGTGATGTGAAAGAATGAATGTCATCAGGCTGAATTAATCAGTCATCTACGCTTTGCCTCTACAGACTGGGTCTCTTGGGTGGAATGACAACTTCCTGCAGGTAGCCCCGTTCCCTAACTGGCGCCAGTACACAAAGGAAAACCTGCCCTTTGAGGTTCACAGGTCCAGGCTCCAGGCAACACTTTCACTCAAGTTCATCCACAGATTTTCTCCAAGAACCTCGCCAACTGTGATCCTTTGTACGTCCAGGCACTCTTAATGAGACTTCTAAGCCAAGTTGTGTCTAGAAGGTGAGAGACTCTTCCTTGATGACACGACACCTACAGTTATTACTGCACATTAGTAATTTAACCAGCTTAGCTCTCAAAGAAAGCCTCCAATCTCTGCCTTGCCCTAAATTAATTGATCTAAGCAGCCTTTAGGGTACCCATAGAAAGGGAAACTATGAAAATGTTAGTCACTCAGTCATATCCAACTCTGCGACCCCGTGGACTTTAGCCAGGCTCTTCTGTCCATGGAATTCTCCAGGCAAGAATATTGTAATGGGTTGCCATTCCCTTCTCCAGGGGATCTTCCCAACCAAGGGCTCAAACCTGAGTCTCCTGCATTGCAGGCAGACTCTTTACTGTCTGATCCATCAGGGAAGCTCCAGTGTACCGATGCCTTACATGTACTTAATTAGATTTGCTTATAAATCTTTGTTTAATAAACTCCCCCCATAAAAAATATCAAACTCTATTTTTGTAGGGAATTTTACTTTTATTTTAACATTCTCACATTTAATTAAAGAAAAATGAAATCCATATGTCTCCAACATATTTATTCTAAAACCATTGAAACATTTTAACAGCAGCCTAATGCCCAAGAATCATTTTGATGTCTCTTAATAGCTTTTTTAAAAAGCTTATCCTTAAAAAAAATACAAGAAGAAACAGGTGGTTAAACTTAGTGAGTCAGAAATATATCCAAACACCAAACTTCTGTTGCTTTGGACACGTTGCACGCTACTGGCTCACCTTTGTCCACCTCTGTTTATCTAACCATCCCCCATCTGTCTGCCAGTTTGCTCATATGTCTGCAGAAGCACATTGTTCTTTGACTGACTTCTCCCAGATTTGAGAAAAGAGCCATGAGTCACATGTATGAAAAATACCCAAGAGGATAAATACTGCTGTTACTCAGGAAGAAGCCTCAAAGCCCAACATGTGACTATGCCCAGACCCCGTCCTCTTATCGAGGGCAGAGTTGGTCTCTGACCCTCACCTGGCCCTCCACCTGGACATTCTGCTGGGAAGGTAGGTGGGAGGCACACACGGCCCACATCAGCCTTGCATTTCACATCACGATTCCCACCTACCCAGAACTCTCAGCCCCAGACTTTGGTCTGAACTCTTATGTTCACCTGAGGTTATAACACAAAGCAGAGCAAGCAGCAGGATGGGAGGAACGTACACGACTCCCCTCCAGTGATGACCGTGTCTGTGATGTCCCCCAGACCACGTTCTCAATCCAGTACCCTGAGTTGACAGTGGACCCTGAGTCCACCCAACCTGCCCGGCCCTGTGTCCATTCTCATCCACTCAGGACTTTCCCCTCCACTGCTATTAAACTCGTGTATCAAAGGGTAGCCAATGCCAGGCTTTGGAGCCTTCAAGGCCAGAAGGGGAAATAAAAATAGACAATGGAAGGTGGTGGATAAGAAAGAAGTCTTGGCAAAGGAGGAGGAAACCCTGAGCATGACCAAAAAAAAAAAAAAATCTGGAGAGACAGATATAATGGTGCATCCTCCAGTGGAATTAGTGTCTGAATCTGTGAGACAGACAAGGAATTGCTCCAGATCATACCTACGTGAGGCTCCCACGATTGGCCAGGGCAAGCTTCAGGGTCAGACACAGAACCAGCCGAGCATCAGGCGAGGGAAATGCTGGGATGCAAAGAACTGCAATGGACAGTGGCATCATCAAACTACCTCTGGATCACCCTTTGGGTTGGACCCTTAAAGGGTCCAAAATTTACAAGCTTCTCCATCACATATAAACATATGACAGTAAGAAACCAAACCATTTAGGCATACATTGCACTGTGTACACATTCTCTTCAAAAGGATTTATAACTCATTTCAACCCTTTCCTAAGAGCTGATTTTGAAAGCAAAGCAAGACAAATAATTCTTGAATTGTTTCCATTTTCTAATGCATTCTCTGGAATAGCTCAGAATTATTTTCACAGACCTCTGAAACCCAGAGAGACAGCTTTCACTTCTGGCTGTCTGGAGTTTTTAGATCCCAAGAGGCAACTCTGGGGATAGGTTTGGGTCCTTGCCAGCTCTGTCCTTGGGCCTGAGCCAAAGAGATAAATACTGGGCCGCAAGTAAAACAGATGCTTAAAAGGTCTGTTCCGCTCCTGAGATCTCTGTTTAATGGTGACTATTGCTGACATTATTGCTCTTAAATTTTCAATTTATCTAAGTAGACTTATAAAGCCACATGTCCTCCCATGTTTCCACAAGCTAGGAAAACTCCATCAATTCTGTGCCCTCCTAAGTATTGCAACACACATGAGCAGCAGAAAAGGGATAACTCAGCATCTATGGAGGGCTCCTGCCTTCCACACTTCCAGGATGTAAGGTGTTGCCCTGTAAGAAGCTCATTTTGAAGAACTGTGGTCTCAGTTTTCTCTTCTCTGCTTTTCCCCCAGGGATCTGTGCCACTCATTTCCTGGCTTGTCTCTACCTGGTTCTTTGCTTTTCAATGACTATTACCTATAGCACCTCACCCCTCAAGTCTGACCTCAGGAAAACTCAGTCTCTCATTTAAATTGCCATGTCCTAATTTAAAAAGACACATGCACCCCAATGTTCATAGAATCACCATTTACAATAGCAAGGACATGAAAGCAAGCTAAATGTCCATCAACAGAGAAATGGATAAAGAAGATGTGGTGTACATATACAATGGAATATTACTCAGCCATTAAAAGGAACAAAATTGGGTCATTTGTAGAGACGTGAGTGGACCTAGAGACTCATACAAAGTGAAGTAAGTCAGAAAGAGAAATATAAATGTCATATACTAGTGCATATATGTGGAATCCAGAAAAATGGTATAGATGATCTTATTTGCAAAGCAGAAATAGAGAAACAGAGATACAGGACAAATGTATAGATACCAAGGGGAGAGGGGGAGTGAATTGGGAGATTGGGATTGACACATATATGCTATTGATACAACGTATAAAACAGATAACTAATGAGAACCTACTGTATAGCAAGGAAACTCTATTCAGTGCTCTGTGGTGACCTAAATGAGAAGGAAATCCAAAAAAGAGGAGATATACATATACATATAGCTAATTCTCTTTGCCGTACAGGAGAAACTAACACAACATTGTTAAAGCAACTATACTCCAATAAAAATTAGTTTTAAAAATAAATAAATTGCCGTGTCCTGGAACCCAGACTTTATGACTTAGTATCTAGTAAAGGGGCCACAGCCATCTGGTCAACCAGCACACAAAAGGAAGATGACTGCGCTTTCCAAGCTCAGCCCTTAAAGGGTCCTAAATAGGAACTGCCTGTCTTATTTGGAAGTATGAACAACAGAGTAGATTTTAAACATATAGAAGGATAAAGATGCCATGTTACCCGAAGGGTAGGAGAGCCTACAAAGAGATAGCTAGAACCTATTTACTTCCTTCAGATCACTACAGGTCACCAGCTCCCTACATCATATATATGAATTGTTCCAACCCTTGAAGGATTTGAAATTAGCAGAATAAACTAAACCCAAATTAGGCAAACATGCGAAGGCCTGAGGCAAATGTTCCTATCAGAACCCTGCTTAACATATCCAGGAATTACTGAACCTGACAACACAGGAAAATGGTTATGCGCTTAAAGCAGAAACTCTAGCTAACTTACCTGATGAGTTTCTTGACTCTAGCCTGTAAGACCATCTCCTAGATTATGTCTATGAATTGATACATGGAAAGCAATGCGTGGCACATAGTAGGTGCTCAGTAAATGTGACCATTACTAAGATTAGACTTAGACGAGTGGCCACCAGTATGAGGAAACGTGACATTTGGAAGTATCAGGAGCAGACCTGTATCAACTGTAGCCTTTCACAGGCAGGAAATCCTATTCCTTCCTTGTCCCCAAGGCATGTGATTCATTATTTACTCCCAAATCCTCCAGGCGATGACTCACTCAAGCTGCTTTGATAAATCCCAAGAAGCAATTCACTGCCTTGTGCTCAGCTCAAGCATCTGAAATCCTGGTTCCTCTTTCCTCTATCCCAGGACCACTGTCAATTTCTTACACAACCTGCAAAGGACATCACCGGTCCTTAACTTTCATTTTTCCTTCTACTAAACCATGAGAACATTCAGAAAACTAAGATCATGGCATCTGGTCCCATCACTTCATGGCAAATAGATGGGGAAACAATGGAAAGAGTAACAGACTTTATTTTGAGGGGCTCCAAAACCACTGCAGATGGTGACTGCAGCCATGAAATTAAAAGATGCTTGCTCCTTGGAAGAAAAGCTATGACTAAACTAGACAGCATATTAAAAAGCAGAGACATTACTTTACCAACAAAGGTCCATCTAGTCAAAGCTATGGTTTTTCCAGTAGTCATGTATGGATGTGAGAGTTGGACTATAAAGAAGACTGAGCACTGAAGAATTGATGCTTTTGAACTGTCATGTTGGAGAAGATTCTTGAGAGTCACTTGGACTGCAAGAAGATCCAACCAATCCATCCTGAAGGAAATCAGCCCTGAATATTCGTTGGAAGGACTGATGTAGAAGCTGAAACTCCAGTACTTTGGCCACCTGATGTGAAGAACTGACTCACTGGAAAAGACTCTGATGCTGGGAAAGATTGAAGGCGGGAGGAGAAGGGGATGATAGAGGATGAGATGGTAGGATGGCATCACTGACTCAATGGACATGAGTTTGAGCAAGCTGCAGGTGTTGGTGATGGACAGGGAAGCCTGGTCTGCTGCAGTCCATGGGGTCACAAAGAGTTGGACACGATTGAGTGACTGAACTGAACTGAAACCATGAGTGGGGCATCATCCCAGGTAAAGAATCTGCCTGCCAATGCAGGAGATGTGGGTTTGACCCTTGGTTTGGGAAGATCCCCTGGAGAAGGAAATGGCAACCCACTTCAGTATCCTTGCCTGGAGAATCCCATGGACAGAGGAGCCCGGCAGAATACAGTCCATGGGGTTACAAAAGAGCTAGACACAATTTAGCAACTGAGCACACATGTCAATAAGGGACACAGCCAACACATAGTTTGAGAACCATGTTTTAATACTGTCACCCACATACAAGGTCCAAGCATTTCATGTATATGAATTCCAAGGAAAATTTCAGGTTTTTTTGAAATTTTCCAGTTCCTCTTTCCTCCCCATCCTGCTCCTGCCCATGGTGAGAGCCCCTTGTACCTCTTCTCAGGATATGACACAGGTTTTGAGCTACATGAATCGACACAGAGATCGTCCCCTGACTGGTGTATTTCCAGGGCTCTGAGGCTGGTCTGAATTTTTCAACCACCATTTTGTCCAACTCACTTGTCCCTTGGTCAGCACATATGTGCCCCTACTGTCTCTTTAAATTCTGTCTCTATTTTTCCACATATTCCATGGGGATGTTCTTCTTGCCCTGTCCAGAGCTCAGTTTTTATCTAGATCCTCCTCTTAACAGCAGTTCCTAGATAGAAAGAGTGTTAATGTATTATCTCAGTTTCCCAGATGCTTTTTCTAGATAAAACGTGTAATTTACCTCTTCAGGCACATGATATTTTTATAGAGTAGACACATATTCAATTTAATGCTGTGATGATTTCCTTGAAAAAGACCTTTAGTAAAAAGTTTTAAAATTGCTTTGAAGACAGTATTAATCTCTGTGCTCATGGATCTCATGCGACTTCATCTTGAAATTGGCAGTAATTATTGCTCTCAGCACAACCACACATATTAAGAAAATAGTAGCATGTATCTTGATATGATCTCTGGTGGCTTCAGCCTGCAGTGGCTTGAGAGAGGACTTTGGTTCCCAGCCAGAAATTGAGGTCAGGTGCAGCAGTAAGAGCACCAAGTCCTAGCCACTGGATGAGTGGTCAGTGACAAGGCCCTGGCTCTTTGACTTTGCAGGAAAAAAAATCCCACAAAGACAGAAAGTAATGAAACAAGTGAAGTGTTTATTAGGAGGAGAAAGAGAACAGTAGGTGTAGATAGACCCAGGCCTCAGAGAGAGAAAAGTTGTGCCATCATGGCAACTTAAGTCACTTATATCAGGCATTTCTTCCAGATTTCCTTTGGCCACTCATTTTGATTTGCCTGAATCAGAATCTGTATTTGTTACTTGGGCTCCAGAATTACTGTGGATGGTGACCACAGCCATGAAATTCAAAGGTGCTCGTTCCTTGGAAGAAAGACTATGAGAAACATAGACAGCATATTAAAAAGCAGAGATATAAGTTTGCCAACAAAGGTTGCTATAGTCAAAGCTACGATTTTTCCAGTAGTCACGTATGGATGTAAGAGTGGCATGATAAAGAGGGCTGAGAGCCAAAGAATTTATGCTTTTGATCAGAGAAGAAAGAGAAATAAAAGGAATCCAGATTGGAAACGAAGAAGTAAAACTCTCACTGTTTGCAGGCGACATGATCTTCTACATAGAGAACCCTAAAGACACCACCAGAAAATTACTAGAGCTAATCAATAATTAAAGTAGAATTGCAGGATAGAAAATTCCCTAAATTAAACCTAAATCCCTTGCATTCCTGTACACTAACAATGAAAAAACAGAGAGATTAAGGAAACAATCCCATTTACCACTGCAACTAAAAGAATAAAATACTTAGAAATAAATTTACCTAAAGAAACAAAAGACCTATATATAGAAAATTATAAAACAATGATGAAATAAATCAAAGATGGCACAAATAGATGGAGAAACATACCATGTTCATGGACTGGAAGAATAAATATAGTGAAAATGAGTATACTACTCAAAGCAATCTATAGATTCAATGCAATCCATATCAAGCTACTAAAGGCATTTGTCACAGAGCTAGAATGAATAAATCTCACAATTTGGGTGGAAATACAAAAAAAAAAAAAAAAAAAAAAACCTCAAATAGCCAAAGTAACCTTGAAAAAGAAGACTGGAACTGGAGGAATCAATCTTCCTGACTTCACCCTATACTACAAAACTACAGTCATCAAGACAGTATGGTACTGGCACAAAGACAGAAATATAAGTCAATGGGACAAAATAGAAAGCCCAGAGGTAAATCCATGCACTTATGGGCACCTTAAAATATACAATGGAGGCAAAAATATACAATGGAGGCAAAAATATACAATGGAGAAAAGACAATCTAACAAATGGTGCTGGGAAAACTGGTCAACCACCTATAAAAGAATGAAACTAGAGTACTTTCTAAGACCATACACAAAAATGGATTAAAGATCTGAATGTAAGACAGAAACCATAAAATTCTGAGAGGAAAGCATATGTAGAACACTCTCTGACATAAATCACAGCAAGATCCTCTATGACCCACCTCCCAGAGAAATTTAAATACAAACAAAATAAACAAATAGGACCTAATTAAGCTTAAAAGCTTTTGCACAGTGAAGGGAACTATAAGCAAGGTGAAAAGACAGCCTTCAGAATGGGATAAAATAATAGCAAATGAAACAACTGACAAAGAATTAATCTCCAAAATATACATGAGTAGCTCATGCAGGTCAATACTGGAAAGATAAATGACCCAATCAAAAAGTAGGCCAAATAACAAAACAGACATTTCTCCAAAGAAGACATACAGATGGCTAACACATGAAAAGATGCTCAGCATCACTCATTATCAGAAAAATGCAAATCGAAACCACAATAAGGTACCATCTCACGGTGGTCAGAATGGCTGCCATTAAAAAGTCTACAAACAATAAATGCTGGAGAGGGTATGGAGAAAAGGGAACCCTCTTACACTGCTGGTGGGAATGCAAACTAGTACAGCCACTATGGAGAATAGTGTTGAGATTCCTTAAAAAACAGGAAATAGAACTGCCATACAACCCAGAAATCCCACTGCTGGGCATACACACCAAGGAAATCAGAATTGAAAGAGACACATGTACCCCAATGTTCATCACAGCACTGTTTATGATAGCTAGGACATGGAAGCAACCTAGATGTCCATCAGCAGACAAATGGATAAGAAAGCTGTGGTACATATACACAATGGAATATTAGTCAGCTATTACAAAGAATGCATTTGAGTCAGTTCTAATGAGGTGGATGAAACTGGAGCCCATTATACAGAGTGAAGTAAGTCAGAAAAAGAAACACCAATACAGTATATTAGTGCATATATATGAAATTTAGAAAGACCCTGTATGCAAGACAGCAGGAAAGACACAGGTGTAAAGAACAGACTTTTGGACTAGGTGGGAGAAGGTGAGGGTGGGATGATTTGAGAGAATAGAGTTGAAACTTGTATATTACCATATGTAAAATAGATGACCAGTGCAAGTTTGATGCGTGAAAGCCAGTGCACTGGGACAACCCAGAGGGATGGGATGGGAAAGGATGGGAGGGGGTTCAGGATGCGGGGGACACATGTACACCCGTGGCTGATTCACATTGATGTTCCAATATGCTGGCCACCTGATGCAAAGAGCTGACTCATTGGACAAGACCCTGATGCTGGAAAAGACTGAAGGCAGGAGGAGAAGGGGACGACAGAGGATGAGATGGTTGGATGGCATTATGGACTCAATGGATGTGAGGTTGAGCAAATTCCAGGAGATGGTGAGCGACAGGGAAGCCTGGCATGCTGCAGCACATGGGGTTGCAAAGAATCAGACACTTTGCTGACTTAACAACTGAACAACAACAACAACAAAGGGTCCATGTGTCATAAACATCTCTTAGCCAGGATGGATTGTACCAAAGAGGCTTATGGATAGTTAGTATCACTTAGCATCACTCCCCTTTTGAACTCCAAGAAGCCTTTCTGCATGTGTATAGTTGGGGAGGTCTCCTGACTTTGAGAATGAGAAATATGTGATCTCTGATATTTTATCTGGGCTTCCCAGGTGGCTCACTGATGCAGGAGACATGGATTCAATCCCTGGGTCAGGTCAGCCATATGTGAGACTTAGACTTCAATGCTCCTCCTCCCAACAGCCTGTGACGTCCTAAAGCAGGGATGGTCACTACCCCTGCCATAGCGTATCCATTCACAAACCAGAATTAGCCATGACAGCGGCCCCCAGTCTGCATTCTCCTGACCCTGCCTTCCTGCAAAAGAAAGGCCACGTGATCCTGAAAGCAAAACTACCCCTTGGCTCTTTGGAGACTGTTGGCATAAATCCAACATGCAAGGTATCTTGACATAGACCTGGTGACCTGGGGTGAGCTTCTCCTTCCTCGTCTTTTACTTTCTGTTCATCAGTCTCACTAGTTGCCCACCTGTTATGATTTATTCACCATGTAACCTTCTGTTATTTTTATCATATGGCTTTTCACCATCTGCTCTGTGTTTCTGTAGATGACATTGCTCTTTGCAAGGTGAGGTCTGGCCTCCTACTGGACAATCTATTCTTCTTTTTCCTTTTACCCTCTCCTTCACTTCCAATGTGGTTTTTGAAAGCAGGTAAAACAGAAATTGTACCTATATAAACAGATGTGTATGTAATCATGAAACACAGAAAGTGCATTTAACTCATCTTTCCAAAACCATAAAAGCATTTCTTGATGTCAATCTCAGGATAAAGGATCTGAATTTTTCCCCCTAATTAAAAAAGAAAAAATGTTTAAGTTTCCTTTATTTACACTATCTGTGCTGCAAGAATGGCTGCATGGATTTTTCTGGGGCTTGGCTATCTCTCATGCTTGCATGCTAAGTCATTTTAGTCATGTGCCCAACTTCTTATGACCCCATGGACTGTAGCCTGCCAGGCTCCTCTTTCCTTGGGATTCTCCAAGCAAGAATACTGGAGTAGGTTGCCATGCCCTCCTCCAGGGGACCTTCCCAACCCAGGGATCAAACCCGCGTCTCTTATATCTCCTGTATTGGCAGGCAGGTTCTGTATCACTAGCACCACCTGGGAAATCCTGATGACACCTCAGGTTCCTTCAAACATAAAATGAACCCAGGCCAAGGATTGCACTTAACTCATTAATGAAACAAGGACATCAGAGAGATGTTACAACAGGTCCAAAGAAGTCAAACCACAAATTTATATGGAGGAAAGGAATATTGAAATATTTTTTCCCATTGGGAAGATTGACTAAACCTCCACTTGGCAAAATTGATTCTCAGGTCTATATACAAGAATGATTTAACTGGTAGTTACAGCTGCATTGCAATCAGTTCTCTACAATTTCCAAATTACAAAAATAGCACCAGGGCAATGAACAGCTAGAAAACCCAGAAAGGTGTGCTCTAAATAATGCATAGTTTTTCTCTGGAAACTTTCAATAATCTTCCTTGTGAGTAATCTTTATTCCTAAATCTCCACACCCAAAACTTGGCTTCCTGTTCTCCACCCTCCTTCCTCTTTCTGGAAGCCATTGGCTATCTTCAATTCAACCTGTGACAGTCCATCTTGAATGTGCCCTCAGTTCAGTTCAGTTCAGTTGCTCAGTCGTGTCCGACTCTCTGCGACCCCAGGGATTGCAGCACGCCAGGCCTCCCTGTCCGTCACCAGCTCCTGGAGCTTACTCAAACTCATGTCCATTGAGTCGGTGATGCCATCCAACCATCTCATCCCCTGTTGTCCCCTTCTCCTCCTGCCTTCAATCTTTCCCAGCATCCAGGTCTTTTCCAACGAGTCAGTCCTTCCATTCAGGTGACCCTGTGGCAGGTAAATCTGCTGATGCTCTGTTTCTCTAAGAAGCACCAATTGATCATCTCAGTGCCTTTCTGCACACAGCTTCTGATCCATGCTTCTCTTGCCTACTCTGTCTCTTCTCCACATTGGCTGGTGGGCATGAGCCAATATCCACCATCAGCATTTACATCAGAATGCAATCCTGGCCTCAGTGTCCTTCCAGGGCCAAGTATACTTCTGCAATAAGAGCTGCACAGAAGTATATGAATGATCAGGCTTCTGGTTCCCCGAAGTAAAAAAATCAGTGGCCTGTGGGATTCAACACCTTTCTGTCTCTTTCCTCCCATGTATAGAAACCTTATGAAACGCTCCCAGCATCTCAGATCCACTTTGAACTACAGCTGCTCCTTTGCTGTATGAGTCAAACTCTAATCAGAGAAGAAAAACCAATAGGAGATATATATGAAAAGATTCGTTGGAAGGAGTTGGTTTCCACGATTAAGAGCATGTCAGAGACATGGTGGGCATGTCAGAGACCTCTAGTCTGGCCATCAGGAAGAGAAAATGGTGGTTCCCAGGCAGGGACTGAAGCTGCCATCCCCAGGGAGAATTTCTTCAAACCTTCCCCTTAGAGCCTTTCAACTGGTGGAGTCAGACCCACACAGGAAATGTCACCTGGTTGCATCTATGAAACACTCTCCCAGCCCCACTTCCATTAGCGATGAGTCAGGTAGCCCAGCCGAGCTGACACGCCACTTGGGAAACAAGCCAGTGTGTTGATGACACAAGTCATGTTGTGCTGTGGTGAAAACAAAAACAGCACTTGATTTGCAATTGTCACAAACCCTGGGCTTGACCCGGCTCTATCACTAGAACCACTCAGACCCTGTGTCCATCCATTCCTTCCCTTGTAAACGGGCAGACCTGGTCTGGCTAGGATTCCTGGGCTACTGAGCTAGCCAGGGCTTGATGTTCTGTATTTATGATGGGTTGTTACTAACATGCTTCTTGGTAACTAACTGGAAATATTGTGTATGCCTTCTGATTTACTCTTTTTTTTTTTCCTTTGATTGAAGTATGGTTGCTTTACATTGTTGTGTTAGTTTCTCTGGTCCAGTGAAGTGAATCAGCAATACGGATACCTATATCGCCTCCCTCCCACCCCTCCAGGTCATCACAGAGTACAGAGCCGAGCTCCCTGTGCTATTCAGCAGCTTCCCACTCGCTGTCTGTTTTACCCATGGTAGTGTGTATATGTCAATCCTAATCTCCCAACTTGTCCCTCCCCTTCCAAGTCCACATGTCCATTCACTACATCTGTGTCTCTATTTCTGCCCTATGAATAGGTTCACGTACCATTTTTCTAGACTCCACATATATGCATTAGTATGCAATATTTGTTTTTCTCTTTCTGACTTACTTCACTCTGTATGACAGACTCTAAGTGCATCCACATCTCTACAAATGACTGTTTGGTACTTTTTACAGCTGAGTAATATTCCATTGCATATATGGACCATATCTTCTTCATCCGTTCATCTGGTGATGGACATTTAGGTTACTTTCATGTCATGGCTTTTGTAAATACTGCTGCAATGAATACTGGGATACACGTGTCCTTTTGCATTATGATTTTCTCAGGGAATTTATCCAGTAGTGGGATAAGACAACATCAAGTTTTAATAAATCACCTTAACATAACCTGTCACACAGAGGGAGTGGAATAGCAGAGGGCATCTTGCCAACAGTAGATGCATTTTATTTCTTCATCCTTTGACATGTTCAGAGTCAGAACAGTGCCACATGGAGTTAGGAACAAAACTCTAAACCCATATTTGTGGAGGCATGCTTCATGATATGCAAATACCAACCAAATGGAGAGAGAAATTTACTTCCCACTTTCCCCGCTTTGAAACTCAAAGACTGTGAGGATAAGCCCCCTAAGAAGGGGAATTAGTAGACCGACAATTTGGAGAGTTGACATGTTGCAAACTGTCTTTCACACAGTTGAGATGGAGAGGCTTTTTTGTTTCTCTTCCAGCTCTTTAATCATGAAAAATTACAGCTCATACTTCCAGCGGATGGTTCTACTAATCTCATCAGGCTGCAAAGAGGAGTGACTGGAGCTTGATCAAACTGGAGGATATTCGCTGGTTCATCTCTAAGGTGTTGAGAAAATCCATTGTTGATAAGTCCTAGCTTGAAAACATTCCCTTACCCACAACATAAAACTCATCACTCCCTTCAACACAGACCCTGAGTTTTTAACTCGAGCGTTAAATTGTAAGGTGCATCATTAAGCCCTATGAAACAAGGAGTGTGGCCACGGACCTGAGGTATTGTTTTACTTTGTTCAAGCGTCAGCAGGAGCATAGCTCTTTACAGGGAATTCTCAGGATCTGTCTGACCTGGCTTCCCACTTGTAGAATGATTAATTCGGTGGGCTAAAGTTGCTAGTTCTTTCTTCTGGCTTTCCAGCAGAGGAGCTGAAATTCACATTTCCTGATAGGAGCCACGCACATTCTGAAAGGTCAGACACATTGCTGCTCCCCGACCCTGTGCCTTTCTCTCTCCTCTTCCCCTTCAAAACAGCCAAGAACTACAGGGAGACACGAGTGGCATGTGGGTATCAAAAATAATAATAATAATCCAGTTATCACTTCTATTTTTCACGAAGTTGAATGTATCTTAGCTATTTCCGCATCACATCGAAGATGCAGCTCTCTTTCACCCAGCACACAACAGCAACTTGAAAGTGTATTTCAATTCAAATATTCAAATTATATGTAAATCACCTAGCCAGTAATGAGTCCAGCTTTTTCCTTTAATCTCCTTGAGCTTTCTTGTGCATATTAGGTTTGGTGTTAGGGGTCTCTGTCTAGGAGACACTTGGGATCTAGTTCTAAGAAGTGAACACAAGAAAATCAGCATCCTTCAAGCTTCCTAGACCTAGAGAATGTCTTTTTTTTTTTTTTTTACATTTTTGCTTGTTTGGGGAAAACTGTAGGTTGGTAGAACCACAGGAGTGCTAAAAATCCTCCTGGGTTTTTAGGAGGAGTAAAACTTCAGAAGGAGTAAAATAGAAGTGTTAGCTTGTCCATTTTGAGAGGGGTTATTGGAGAAGGAGATGGCGACCCACTCCAGTATTCTTGTCTGGAGAATCCCAGGGACAGAGGAGCCTAGTGGGCTGCCATCTATGGGGTTGCACAGAGTCGGACACGACTGAAGCGACTTAGCAGCAGCAGCAGCATTGGAGAGGCATGGGGCTTTCCCAGGGGCTCAGCTGTAAAGAATCTGCTTGCAATGCAGGAGACAAAAGAGATGCACTTTTGATCCCTAGGTCAGGAAGATCCCCTGGAGGAGGGCATGGCAACCCACTCCAGTATTCTTGCTGAGAAAATCCCATGGACAGAGGAGCCTGGTAGGATACAGTTCATGTGGTCACAGAGTCAGAGATGACTAAGTAAGCACGCAGGACTGCCAGGGCATATGTTTGCTGGAAATTTGAAGAGGTGCCTCATGACTATCCAGACTAGAGCAATCCAGTCCCATGACCTTAGCAGAAGGGTCTGACACCCTCCCAGCCCTGAACCCAAGTCGTATTTTTTTTCATGCGTTCATGTTGATACCTTTAGTTCAAATTAGGACTGCAGGATTATTCCTTATTTTTAATGTACTTTATTGAAGTATAGTTGCCTTATAAAGCTTGTGCTAATTTCTGCTGTACAGTGAAGTGCTTCAGTTATACATGCACGTATATTCATTTTCATATTCTTTTCCATTGAGGTTTATCACAGAATATTGAATATAATTCCCTGTGCTCTACAGGTGGACCTTGTTGTTTATCCAGCCTACATATAAGAGTTTACATCTGCTAATCCCACAGTCCTAATCCTTCCCTCCTCCAACCTCCACCCCCCCCACCCCTGCCCCAACCACTGGCAACCGAAAGTCTCTTCTCTGTTGTGAGTCTGCTGCTGTTTCTTAGATAAGGTATTTGTGTCCTATTTTAGATTACACATGTAAGGGAAGTCAGGTGGTATCTGTCTTTCTCTTTCTGTCCGGTCATATTTTTAAATCTTTGTATTTTAAGGGACATAATCACAAACAGAGTTTCTAAGTCTGGATCGATTTGTGTTTACTTCCGTTTAGGTTCCATCTCTTCCCTGACTCATCCTGCAATGTCTCGAACAATGACAAGTAAATATTTAATTTGAAGGCTGACATTTCAAGAAGAAAAACTATTAAGGAGTGGGAAGGCTCTTTCCACATCCATATCAAACATCAGGTGTGGGCTGTACATTGATTCAGATGACTTTCTCACCAGCCTCAACCCTCCAACCTTGCATCTGGTGCTTGATGACGCACAGGCCATAAAAAGCTCCACATTCTCAAAGGGTCTCTCTGGGAGTCCAGTCATTTCAGGCAGTTTAAGCTCAACCTCCAAACTGCCAATATAGTATAAGCTCCTCCCGCTCGGCTGCCCTGCCACAAACAATACGAGCGCCATATTTTTAACTACTTCAAGAGATAATATAAGCAATCAGTTCAGTTCAGTTCAGTCGCTCAGTCGGGTCCGACTCTTTGCAACCCCATGAGCTGCAGCACGCCAGGCCTCTCTGTCCATCACCAACTCCCAGAGTCCACCCAAACCCATGTCCATTGAGTCGGTGATGCCATCCAACCATCTCATCCTCTGTCGTCCCCTTCTCCTCCTCCCGCCTTCAATCTTTCCCAGCATCAGGGTCTTTTCCAATGAGTCAGTTCTTCGCATCAGGTGGCCAAAGTATTGGAGTTTCAGCTTCAACATCAGTTCTTCCAATGAACACCCAGGACTGATCTCCTTTAGGATGAACTGGTTGGGTCTCCTTGCAGTCCAAAATACAAGCAATAAGACTTGGTAAACCAAGAACAATTCGTTTCTTACATAAGTCATAGCAAGGCATGTTAAATATTAGCTGAACATTATTTTAGAAGTGGAGCCTTTATATATAACGAGTTTATAAACCCATTAGCTCTTAAGTCCTGCTAATTATGCACTTTGTCACACAGAGCCAAGTGCCTGCAAAATCCTCTTTTAATAATATTTTAATAATGTCATTTCTTTAGGCACAGAAATTGATTTTAGATATCAACCGTACATTACAAATAAAGCAAAATTGAGTCCAAAACATTAGCAATATGAATGTCGGGAACCAGATGTACTTTTTGAAGAATAAACTCTCAAGGACACAATTTATAAAATAGACACAGCCTTTTACTCTGCACCCACGCTAAACCAGGGCTTCAGTAAATCCATGTTGGTAGTGGTGACACTTGTTCAAAATGAACACGTTGAGGGCTGCGCACATGGCCAAAGAGCCATTCATTTTCTCCTCATCATCTGAATTCACTGACTTGGTTACTTTTGAAGGCACAGTCCAGCCATAATAATCTATAAATTTCAAAATCTTTGAACCTGAGAGTATTAAGAGTATTAACTTTGAACCCAAGAGTGTCAAATTCACTTTCTTAGCTTGTCTTTAAGACCACCAAACAGATCAAAAATTAATCCTGTAAAATACTAATGAATGAAATAATACAAAATAAAGCACATTTTTTTTGAAGAAAAAAAAAAAAAGAACTCAAAACACAACTCCACCTCACTCCTCAGCTTCCTAGTTTGATTCAACAACAGTCTCTTCCCAGCTGTTAATGTCAAGGGTCTAAATTCCTCAAGGGGCTTGCTCTGCTGTTCGTTGCCTTGAATTTGTCTTGTCGGGATCTTTTCTTTTTTCAGCCTTTGTTCTACCTCCTGGAAAATCTCCCAGCTGTGGTTATTCTTGTGTAAACTTGACCCCTTCATCTTTGCCTCAATTCTGGTTGGTATTTTTTTTTTTTTAGAGGCAACAGAAGATGTCACATGCCAATCAAGATATCTGCCCTAACTTTCCAATTAAACCCCTAGGCTGTCTAGGAGAATGACTCAGCAAGTTGCATTATTGGGGCCTTATAATACTCTTTCACAAACCCACCAAAACACATTCAACCAAGTCAACTTACCAGATAGCACAACTCTAAAAGGAGAAAACTCAATACTTGACATTTACCTGACAATTTTCACACGTTGTAACCACGGTCTCTGGGCTTTGCAGGTGGCTCAGTGGTAAAGAATCCACCTGCCAACTCAGGAGATGCGGGCAGGGAAAATCCCCTGGAATAGGAAATGGCAACCCACTCCAGTATTCTTGCCTGGGAAATCCCATGGAGAGGAGCCTGGCAGACCACATGGGGTCGCAAAGAGTCAGACATAACGGAACAACTGAGCTTTGAGCTTAACCACAATCTCTACAGCTTCTATTGCAAAGTCAGAATTTATAGGTTGCGGCCCAAGTTTAAAGGAGGATCCCCGAAGCAGACAGATGCTGGCTTGAGGTTTTTCGTGGTATTTTAGCTTAAACTAGGATGGTAATTTTTTCTGAAGCCTGAACTACATAATAAAGCCTTCATTTCTTAGGTCTGATCTAGATACCAGGTCCTCAACAGAGGTAAGGCAAAAATGCGTGTGTGTGTGTGTGTGTGTGTGTGTGTGTGTGTGTCTATTTGTGTGTGCATGTGTGTGTATGCAAAAGTCACAGTTGCAAAACAGCAAAGATAATTAGAAAGTTTCCTTGCTTGTGAAAAGAGGCACACTGACTATATTTGACTTTAAATAAAAGTGACACACACACCCTCCACCCCAAATCCTGCTGACTGTGCCTTTTGGGTAAACTTACATGTAAAATTCACAACAACTTCTGAAGAATTCAATGATAGTCCAGAGTAAGATTTACCTCTTTGTAAATGAGTAAAACCATAGCCCTTTTTCATAGCACTACAGGAGAAATCCCAACGCTTGGTGATTCCAACCCTTCTGGAAGATCAGAAGCTGCTCCCAAGAGGGACGGTCTTCCAAGGCTCGTCCGGGTGTCGGGGAGCAGGGCTGAGGACTGAATGTGGTCCAGTCGTTGGGATGCTGGGCCTTGGTCTTGCCACAGGGCTGGAGCCGCCTCCTTAACGTGTGCTGACCTGCAGCCTTGCCATCAAATCTCAGGGTCCTCTGTGCCTCTCTTTCCTTTCCACTCCCAAGGTTGCCGAAGAGCCCAGCTCTTCAGCGATGCTGGTGGGCCCGACACACAGCTGGATGGTGAAGGAGTCACTGGGCACCAGGCTTCAAAAGCACTCAGCCCGCCCCTCAAATGCCTCCTCCCGGTGTTCACTGCTGCCCTGAGCTTCGTGGACACGGGGCAGAGCAAGAGATGTAGGCAGGAGGCCCTCCTGTGCTTTCAGGGTCTTGGAGGAAATGAATATACCAGATGTAGCAAGAGATAGGCCTAGGCCGGAGGAGGCTCTCCCTTTGGTTCAGTTAGTTATGAATTGGGAGGTTGGGTTTGACATATATACACTATTGATACTGTGTATAAAATAGATAACTAATGAGAATCTACTATAGAGCACAAGGAACTCTACTTAATGCACCGTGGTGGCCTAAATCAGAAGGAAATCCAAAAAGGAAGTGATATATGTATACATATGTGCTTAGTCACTCAATCGTGTCCAACTCTTTGCGATCCCTTGGACTGTAGCCCGCCAGGCTCCTCTGTCCATGGGATGCTCCAGGCAAGAATACTGGAGTGGGTTGCTATGCCCTCCTCCAGGGGATCTTCCCAATCCAGGGATCAAACCCAGGTCTCTGGCATTGCAGGCAGATTCTTTACCATCTGAGCCACCAGGGAAGCCCATGTATACGTACAGCTGATTCATTTTGCTGTATAGCAGAAGCTAAAATAACATTGTAAAGCAGCTATACTCCAATAAAAATTAACTTAAAGAGTTGGTTATGGAGAAGGTTTTGAATTGTGGTCTTGGAGAAGACTCTTGAGAGTCCCTTGGACTTCAAGGAGACCCAACCAGTCAGTCCTAAAGGAAATCAGTCCTGAATATTCACTGGAAGGACTGGTGTGGAAGCTGAAACTCCAATACTTTGGCCACCTGATGCAAAGAGCCAACCTATTGGAAAAGACCCTGATGCTGGGAATGATTGAAGGCAGGAGGGGAAGGGGGCAACAGAGGATGAGATGGCTGGATGGCACCATTGATTCAATGCAAATGATCTTGGGCAAACTCCGGGAGATGGTAAGCGGGGGAGGCCTGGCATGCTGTGGTCCGTGGAATCACAAAGTCAGACATGACTTACTGACTGAATAACAACAACAGGGAGAGCTGAAATAAGCTGCAGCAAGCTTCTATTTGCTGTCATGCAGATTCCACCAAACTGTCATCCCCCCTCCAGATGTTATGCCTGAATTGTGTCCTCTCAGAATTCACCTGTTGAAACATTAAATTCCGGTCCCTCAGAATGCGGTCACATGCAGAGAAAAGGCTTTAAAAGAGGTTGTTAATTTAAAAGGAGGTCCTTGGGGTGAGTGTTAATCCAGTAAGACTGGGGCCTTCCAAGAGGAAATTAGGACACAGACAGGTCCAGAAGACAGACTACAAAGGGAAACGGAGAAGATGAGCCTCTATAAGCCCAGGAGGGAAGACTCAGAGGAAGCCAGCCCAGCCGACGACACCTTGATCACAGACTTCCAGCTCCAAGAACTGTAAGAAAATCAATTCCTGTGGTTTAGAGCCTCTCAGCCTGCAGTGCTTTGTTACTGCCACCTTAGCAAACTCAATGGGAAGTACAGGTGGCACAGTGGTGAAGAATCTGCCTTCCTATGCAAGAGACACGGGTTCCATCCCCGGGTGGGGAAGATCCCTGGAGAAGGAAATGGCAACCCACTCCAGTATTCTTGCCTGGAGAATCCCAGGGACAGAGGAGCCCGGTGGGCCACAGTCCATGGGGTCGCAAAGAATCGGACACAACTGAGCTTGCAGGAGCAATCACATACAGCAAACTAAAACACGTAGGGACTGAGGCAACTCTGAGTAAATAAATACCAAGTTTATAATGTGACAAACACGTACGTGGTCCGTGTCGTCTGCCTGCTGTCCTTCTAAGTGCTCTTCACTCCTCACAACAGTCCCATGAGCTGAGTCCCACACCGCCTCCACTTTACAGAGGAGGAACGCATACAGAGGGAATTCAAGGGTTTGCCCAGTGTCATACGACTCACCCAGCAGAGCTGAGATTTAAACGCAAGGCAGTCTGACCCCAAGTTACAGGTTCCATTCTCATACAGAGTGAAGATTAATGTTGCAAAGAAAAATAGGGTTAGAAGTTGATGGGGGGTAGAGAGGAGCTCTACAGTAAGTAGAGTATCAGGGAAGTTATTCTTTTAGCCATGACCTGAATAATGTGATGAGAGAGGCTTACAAGGACACAGAGGAAGGGCTTTCCTGGCGAGTACAGTGGCCTCGGGATGGAAGGAGCTTGGCGCGTGGAGAGGAAAGCCAGAAAAACAGAATGAGAAAGGCAGTTGTGGGGAGAGTGCTTGGAGATCCCGCAAGGACTGTAGGTCTCCTGAGCCTAGATTTTATCACAAGTGTACTGGACAACCCTTGACACGTTCCAAGTCAGGGAGCAAGGTCATCTGATTTCTGCTCAGATCCAGCAATGGCTCCAGCTTCCATATAGAGAATGAATTATAGAAGGTGCAAAAAGGTTATCAGGAAGCTCAGTTAGGACTAGATGAAGCAAAAAGTGAACATGGCTTGAAATAAGGTAGTAACCGTGAAGATGGTGAGCAATGATCAGATCTGGGATTTACTTATTAATACAACAGACAGCCCATGGTCTTCCCCCCAAGAACATTGGAGAATGATGATCACAGATGAGGAACTGGGGAACAATTACAGGCTGACTTGTGAGATATCAACTGTGAGTACAACAGGACTCAGGAAAGAAATAATTGAGAATTCACTTACAGTTAAGGATTTGCTTAACCACATATATGGGCTTCCCTGGTGGCTCAGCTGGTAAAGAATCCCCCTGCAATTCAGCAGACCCTGATCCAATTCCTGGGTCGGGAAGATCCACTGGAGAAGGGATAGGCTGCCCACTCCAGTATTCTTGGGCTTCTCTGGTGGTTCAGCTGGTAAAGAATCCCCCTGCAATGTGGGAGACATGGGCTCCATCCCTGGGTTGGGAAGATCCCCTGGAGAAGGGAAAGGCTACCCAGTCCAGTATTCTAGCCTGGAGAATTCCATGGACTGTGTAGTCCATGGGGTCGCAAAGAGTGAGACATGACTGAGCAACTTTCACTAACCACATATGTTGAAGATTTTTCCATGATAATTACCTAGAGCTATATTTTGCTCTTTCATATTTCAGAGTTATTATTTTACATTAAGCCTTCAAATTTTTAAATGTTTTTATTTTCTTTATCTCCCATTTTATGGTCCAGTTTTGCTTTTGCTTTGTTGTGTGTTTTTTTACAACTTGCAATTTGACACCAAGTCTGATTTCATTCTTCCTTAATATATCCTACACTTACATCTCTGTTCTGCAGACAGAATCTATTGCCTCCCCACCATAAACTGTGGGCTTCCCAGATAGCTCATTTGGCAAAAAATCTGCCTGCAATGTGGGATACCCTGGATCGATCTCTGGGTTGGGAAGATCCCCTGGAGAAGGGAAAGGCTACCCACTCCAGTGTTCTGGCCTGGAAAATTCCATGGACAGTCCATGGGGTCGAAAAGAGTTGGACACGACTGAGCGACTTTCACTTTCCCCTTCATAAGCTAGATTCAAATTCAGGTTCTTTGACTTTCATCCACCTTTCCTCTTTCTCCTTCAGTATCTTGTGATGCTATTATTCCTAGTTCATCTAGTGTTTATTTTTATTCTCTTAAATTATACTCTGATAGTTCCCTTTTTTATTTTTCAACATTAACACTTCTGAGCTTCTTCCTCTGTAAAGCAAGGCATTTAGCTCTGTTTCACTGTCTTCATCTTCTCTTCTTGTCTACCACCTGGATTTGGCTGGTTATAGTATTAACATCTCATGGTTTTCACTTCTCTATTCTTTTCTGTAGTCACAAGTTTTGTGACAATTTTATACTTAGATCTATAAACAAGTGGATTCACCACTCATCGAAACCTTCTGTTTCTCCTTTCTTCACTTAATGCACCTGAGATTTTACTTCACAATGTCTTCAAAAAATGTTCGTAGTGGACTGTAATTCTTGAATGCTAGCATCTTTGAAAGACACCTCTCTTGTATCTTTTTGTTTAAACACAAATATGGCTAGGTATTAGAGAAGGAAATGACAACCCACTCCAGTATTCTTGCCTAGAGAATTCCATGGACAGAGGAGCCGGGTGGGCTACCGTCTACGGGGTCACACAGAGTCGGACACGACTGAAGTGACTTAGCAGCAGCAACATAGCTAGGTATAAAATTTTTGCCTCACTTTCTTTCCCTAAGAGCATCACCTTGTTCCACTGTCTTCTGAACGTTTCTGGACACTGAATGTTTCCAGAGAGAAATTTTAAGACAGTCATGTTTTCCCCCTTTCTCAACGTGTTCCTTGTACTTTGATGCCTGCTGAGTTATCTCCTTTTCTTTGAAGTCCAGTCCCTATATCAGAATTTGTATCAATGTCCTTGGATTTTCTTCCTTCTCCAAGAAGGACATAGTATTTCCTATCAAAGTCAAGCATTGAGCTTTACCTATAATTTTTCTTAAATGATTAGTTCAAATATTTTTTCTGTTGATTTATTCTTTTTTCTTCTCCAAGGACTCAAATTATATATTGAGCCATCTTTGTCTTTTATGCCCATCATATTCTATTCAATCCCTTTTTAAAACTCTTGTTTATTTTGTTTTTGCTTTTGCTCTATTTTCTCAAGTCTGTGCTTCATGTCTCTCATTGTATTTTTATTGGTGTCTTTTCTCTTTTGTCCAAATCCAGCGTGCCTTTTATTATTATATTCACTTTACTTTTCTCATCTAGGTCATATTTAATTTTATTCTGTTGTTCTGTCATTTCCTTTTACACCTCAGGAGTCTCTGCTTTTAGTTCTTAAAATACTGAAGTTAGTTCTCACCAGTTCTTCGAGTGTATGGGGAATTATTTTGTTGTATTTTCCATCTATTATGTTACAAAATGTTTCCTTGTGTTTTTCCTCAATAGCCTCTAGTGTGTCTCTTTTTAAAATAGATTCTCTGCTCGTTTTCTCTTGAATGCAGGGCATTCTCCCCTGGATCAGCTATCTGTGAACGGACAGTCTTGAGAGAAGTCACAAAAGGGCTGAAAATTAGCAGGGAGTCTCCAGTTCAAAGCGAGGCTGTTATACTGGATTCTGTCAGAGGGTTAATCCTTAAATCACTACAGCTAAGAAAGATTGGCAGACCCAGAGCGGCTAACCATCACCGCTCCTCCACTCAGCCACCCAGGGGGACTGCCTCTTAGAGATCTGAGCATCTTCTCATTCCTTTCTGCTTCCTGTGTCCCTTCTGCGGCATCCCGCATGGTCCAGGGAGGCTCCCACAGGCCTACATCTTCATCTTGTTGTCCTAAACATTGGACGCTCCTTGGGGTGAAGAAGACTGTGCCCTGCTGGTTCCGCCATGGGTCTCCAGTGTCCACCGGTCACCCTCTCTCACCGACAGGCTTCATCCTGATCCAGTTCCTGCTGCCTCTTGTTCATATCCTTCTTTACATATAGTTTGGGTCTCTAGACATTTCTAGTTTCACCAACAATAAAACTTTACCTTGTTTCTGTGTCTCTCTGCCATGTTTTGAAGGCGACAGAGAAGCCCTTGCATTACCATCATAAAATTGGGTAACTCCACGAATAATGGTTTAAATAAAAACTTACTCTTTGCTCTGCCCCTAGAGGGTTTCAATTCAATAGGTCTGCAATGGAGCACCGTCATCTCCAGGCTTAGAAAGAGCTCACAGGCAATGAATGTGAAGCATTTAGGATGCTACTCAGAGGACTGGCTGATGAATCATATTAAGATGACCAAAAACCAGAAGGAAATCAAGTAACCATCATATTTATCCATGTCAGTACCCTAGCCACACACCTCCCCCAAGGCAGGGATCCTTGATCAGACCTGAGACTGAAGAGAGATGGCTTATCTGGCTGACCATGCTGGGTTTTCCCAATTTTTTTTTTTTAATTTTGAAATATTTTGGACCGACACAAATGTCACAAGAGTGATACAGTACACACACACCCTTGACCTCTTCACCCTTCGCATTTGCCTTATTTGTGGATTCTCTTTCTCTCTTTTGGACCATTTGAGAATTAGCTGTAGATGGCAAGATCCTTCGCCCCCAAGTATTTGAGCATGACTCTCCTGGGAGCAAGGACATTCTCCCCATTGACCTGAGGTCCACCTGCGCTACAGGTGCTCTAGCTCATCTACGTAGAGACAGGGAGCCAGGATCAGAGAGGGTGAATTCCAACACAGAAGCCAGCAGCACCAAATCACCCTGAGTTAGGACACGAAAGGAGGGCTTAGGGAGAGGACCGAGGGCAAGAAAGATGATAGCATGATCTCCGGAAGATAGGGTCCCGGTCACAAGAAGAAGCAAAATGTTGAAGCTGGTTGCTGCTTTAAGTTGAGTAATTCTATCCCAACCCCCACCCCAGAGAATAAGATCCAGCCAATGCCACAGCATGGTATAGAACTGCCTCGGTGATATTTAGAAAGCAGATTTATGTGATTTTAAAACCTAAAGAGCTTCAATAATTAGGTTTGGACACCCCCACCCGCCATGCTTCTGGCCATGGCTCCGTGACTGATGGAGAAAGCAAACACCATCTGTCCAGTGCCAAGTCAGAGGATCCAGTCTTAGGAAAGAATTTTTGCCTTGAGCTCCGTGAATCCTACCTCCAGCCCTCCCTCTTGCCTTCTGCTGTCCTCTGGGGCAGGGAGCCTGATCAGCTGCTGCCTGTCAAAAACTGAGGCTCCTGGCAGTGCTTGACCTAACTGCCCACCTTGTAACTAATGGTGACAGGAGTCATTTTTCTTTTCTTGTGGCTAAATATCAAACAATTGAGAGTGACCGAATTGTCAGGGGGAAGCCCTTAGTGTGAATCTGTGGCTTTGATTGGCCACACTATGATTGGCCAAGACTGGGCTTCATAGTCCATCAGCCCTGAGATGGCCATGTGAACACAATGCATAATTATGCAACGACCGGTCCATAGGGAGAGAGTGTCCCCAGCAGATACAGTCACTCTTGACTTTTGCTTTTTGAATTGGAAATTTACAGTTGAATTTTTAGACCCCATAAGGTGTAAAGGAAGGTATTTTTCTGCTCCATTTAATTATTTTGTCTCAAAATGGCCTAATCTGCACAAAAGATGCAAACCCATTTTCCATGACATGGGCGAGGAACCTCAGCCATTCTCTTCTCTCCTCTGTTTTTGTATGGACAGGTCCCAGGGACAGTCAGGACAGAATAAAGGGAGGGCATGATAATCTTCCAAAAGGAGAGAGATGGTTCCATTAGAGAGGCTTCGGAGAATGAAAATTCCATTTCTCTCCTTCCTTTAAAGCTCTGAAACATGAAAGCCGCTAGCCCACTCCAAAATCTTTCCATTAACTACATCTTCACTGCAGCACTTAGAAGGAGAGCTAGCCTAAGTGGCAGAAGGAGAAGGAGGTGGCACAAAAAAGGAAAATAGAAAAGAAAGTTTCTTCTGTGGCCAGGACCCTTTCTGCTGGAGATGATGCTATCATCTTTCTTGCCTTCTGTCCTCATGCATTAAACTTAAAAAAAAAAAAAAAGAAGCTTTATTTTTCTCTGTTTCTTTCCTGGTGTACACTCTGTGGGCACCTGGAAAGCATATATCTCCTGCTGCTGTTAGATAGAGTACTCTATGAATATTGATGAGATCCTATTGCTTGAAGGTGTTGCTGAGTTCCTCTCTATTTCTGTTGATTTTCTCTCTAGTTGTTCTAACAATTCTTAAAAGAGGGGTGTTGAAGTTTTCAACTATACTTGTGGGTGTGCACATTCACCCTTCCAGTTCTATCAGTTTCTGCCTTACATATTTTGCTTCTCTGTTGTTTGGTGCACATATATGCATTTAAGATTGCTGCATGTTCAGGGCTGGTTGACCCTTTGTCATTACATAAGACTTCTCTTCATCTCTGGTATTTTCTTTGCTTTGGAGTCTATTCTGTATGCTAATGAAGACATACCTGCTTTCTTTTCATTCATGTCAGTGTGGCATATCTTTTTCCACCCTTTTACTTTCAACCTACCTTTACCATCACAGAAATTACAGTCTATCATACTTACCTCAACGTTTACTCTTGTTTCTCACTTTATGGTGTTCCAAAAATCCTTCTTTTATCATTTTTTCTTTGTTTAGATAGCTTCCTCTCACCATTCTTTGACAGTGGATCTGCTGTTGACAACCTTTGTTTTTCATCAGCTAAAAATGGTTTGATTACTTCCTCATTCATGAAGGATTTTTTTTGCTGGTATAGAATTCTGGGTTTGTGATTCTTTTCTCTCAGTAACTGAAAAGCACCAGGCTACTTCCTTCTGGCTCCCCTACTTTCTGATGAGAAATTCCCTGTTGTTTGAATTTTTTTTCCCCTGAAGTATTATGTCATTTCTCTGGATGTCCTCAAGATTTTCTCTAGCTTTTAGAAGTTTGATTATGACATGTCCTTGTGTAGGGTTCTTTGGATTTACCTTACATAGGATTCAGTCAACTTCTTGAATTAATGCTTTTTTTAATTTGGGAAGATCTGAATACTCCTTCAGTCCCTGCCTCCTTCTCCTCCTCCTCTGGTACTCAACAACATTAGTGTTAGATCTTCATTACAGACCCCCACGTTCCCAAGGGTCTGTTGATTCCTTTTTCAGTCTATTTTCTCTCTTTTGTTCTTGTTGATATCTTTTTCAGTCTGTTTTCTCTCTGTTGTTCTTATTGAGTAATTTAATTTATCCTCTCTTCAAGTTCACTTTTGCTTTTGTCCATCCCCTTCACTCTACTGCTGAGTCCATTCATGGACCTTTCTTTCCCCAGTATCTGTAATTTTTAGTTCTAGCATTTCCATGTGGCTTTTCTCTACACTTGCTACATTTTTTTCTGACACCTTTTTTTTTGCTGAGACTTTTAAAACATTTGTTTCATCGCGTTTATAATTGCTTGTTGAAGCATTTGTATTAAATGCTTTAAATTTTCAGATAATTCTAAAATCTGTGTCATGTCAACGTCAGCAACTGTCTTCTTCTCATTCAGTTTGAGCTCTTTCTCTTCCTTGTGGGGACAAGGGAGTTTTTTAATTGAAACCTATATGTTTTTGAGCATTACCTTGCTAGCATGTGGAATGCTAGACGTTGGGAGGATTATGAGACATATAAGGATTATAAGACCATGGATCTTATTTAAATCTCATATTGCAGCAGCTCTCTTCTGACCTCACACTTGCGGTGAGGGGGTGAGGGGTTCCTTCTGATTACTACCAATGTGATGTCAGTGTCCCTTGACGTAAGGATGAGAGAGGATCTTGGTTACCACTGAGTGGGAGTGATACCCCCCTGGATGAGAGGAGCACCTCACTGATGCTTCCCATGTGGTCTTTGCTGCTCTTTGTTGAAGTGGCAGTGTTGCTGATGAGAAGCAGTAAAGTGGAAGTCCTGGCTCTGCAGTAAGATTCTTCCAATGCTACCCTCCTGGGGGTGGGGAGGGAAGCTTCGTTACTGCCGAGTCTGGGGAGAAGTCCAGGCTCCCCATGAGGTCTCTGAATGGGGGCAGCTATTACCCCTCAGCCAGGATGAAAATCTGGGCCCCTTCCTCTGTTTTCTCTGATAGCATCCTGGCAGGAGGTTTGGGTGCCTTGCTGCAGACTGGCAAGCATAAGAGGCGAGGCTACCCACTCATCCTTTGCTCTAGGGTGAGGTTGCACTTTTTTTGGTGTAGTTTTGGCTTGGAGTAGAGAGTTATCATCTAAAAGTTTTCTGTCTTTCTAAGCTATCTCTTTCTTAGTACTTGGCTAGAGAGGGCAAGCTTTTCCTGGGGCATTTCTTTCTGTATCCATTG
This sequence comes from Odocoileus virginianus, assembly GCF_023699985.2. Classification (NCBI taxonomy): domain Eukaryota; kingdom Metazoa; phylum Chordata; class Mammalia; order Artiodactyla; family Cervidae; genus Odocoileus; species Odocoileus virginianus. Next base: position 87,411,947 of record NC_069677.1, on the reverse strand, counting down.
ACGTTTCCATGTTGCCAGCTTCTCTCGTATCCGGTCTGGGATAGAAGAAGCAAAAAGGAAGAAGTAAAAACAACAAAAGCAGGGAACCCACCACCACCGTTCTTCAGGCTCAGAGTTTCTGGCTGCTCTGCCATGCTTTGTCCACTGTGTATGCTTGCTGTGTGTATGTATACAGGCAGACCTCCTTTTATCATGCTTCATTGTATTGCACTTAGCCAACACTGCATGTTTTACAAATTGAAGGTCTGGGGCAACGCTCCATCAAGCCAGTCTCTTGGTACCATTTTTTTCAATAGCATTTACTCACTTCCTGTTCCTATGTCAGAATTCTCCATGTCAGAATTTTGCTAAGTCTCACCATATTTCAAACCCTCTACAAGCAAAAAGTTTACAACTCACTGAAGGCTCAGATGACGGTTAGCATTTTTTTAGCAAAAAAAAAAAAGTATTTTTTAAATTTAAATATGGCCTGATGCTATTGCACACCTAATAGACTACAGCATAGCATAAATATAGCTTTTATATGCACTGGGGATCCAGAAACTGTGTGTGACTCACTTTATCATGATATTTACTTTATTGAGGTGGTCTGGAACCTAGCCCACAATACCTCTGAGGTATGATTGTAATGTTCATGGTTTTCTAGTTGTACATAGTGGGAGGAATAGATAAAAGTACATCTATGCCATTTTCCCAGAAGCTGAAATGGGAGATTAGTTGTAAATAGAGAGAAAAGAGAAAGTGGGACAAAGAAAAAAAGACAAAGGCTTATGGAAATGGCACTTTCTTGCTTCCCTTTCTTCTCAGAGATGTGTGCTGCTAAGAATGAGCTGTGAGGTACCCAGTGAAGGGGTCACCATCTCTCCCTTCCCTCCTCTGCCCAAACAGAAGTTCAAGCTGCAAATGTGGCAAGAAGCACATAAAATGAAATTATTTTTATCAGTAAATGTTCCTCATTCTCCAGTCCAGTAAATGTCACATTTGGTTATGAAATTGAATTTTGCAAAATAACATTTTTTAAATACTCCTCCAACTTAGTCTCTTGGTATTGACACAGATGAGAGATGGAAGGATTTCATCTCCTTGTCCCCAGCATCCTCTCTCATGCATGCATAAGTAACAGGCTGATTTCTGACGGTTGGAATAGCTGGAGCTCTCTAGTTTCTCTGTGACCCAGTTCAGCAGGGATGACCTCTGTTTTGAAAACCACCATCCACACCACTTCTCTGGGCACCAACAGTGCCCATGAGTGGCCTGGCTTGGGAAGGAGCTGTTACTGTGCTCCACTAGCTTACCCATCTCACTGGGACATTTCCACATGGATTATCCAATATCGGGTAGCCCAGTCTAAAGTTTCACCCTGGGATTAACCTTCCTGGGGAAAAAAAAAAAAAAACACTAGATCATGGCACTCTCAAAGGCTGTCCATGATCATCCCTCACAAAACTGAGCCATAAATGAATGAATGAATGGAAGAAAAGACGAATAATGAAATCCCTTGCTCTCCATTGCAACCTAGGCAGTTCTTGAGGCAGAACATGGACAAATTGCCTCATGACAATGCAGCCCAGCCCTAGTGAAGAAGCTAGCTCATCCCTGCCAATGGAAGTATAGGCAGAAGTTAAAAGACAGGGGAGTTGTGAGCTCTGAGCAGTTGTTTTCTCTGCATAATTTATTTTCCCCCTTGAACTATAACCACATCTTTGAAACAATTTCAGAAGGGCTCTAAAATTCACTCATTGCATCATTCTATTGCATTACTTCCTAGAGCAGAAATCCTTCTGGAACATTCTGGACAGATGATGAGCCAGCCTCCCATGTGAGGAAACTCACGACTGCTCCCGAAAACTTTACTCGTTCTATTCATTCTTTTTTTAATTAATTTCATTGGAGTATCATTGCTTTAGCAATGTTGTGTCTGTCTCCACTGCACAGTAAAGAGAACAATCTATATGTATACATATGCATCTCCTCTTTTTGGGATTTCCTCCCCATGTAGGTCACCACAGGGCACTGAGCAGAGCTCCCTGTGCTATTCTCATTAGCTATCTATTTTATTTGTTTTTATTCAATTGCTAAGTCCTATCCAACTTTTTGCAACCCATGGACTGCAGCACGCCAGGCTTCTCTGTCCACTAACTCCCAGAGCTTGCTCAGACCCATGTCTATTGAGTCGGTGATGCCATCCAACCATCTCATCCTCTGTCGTCCCCTTCTCCTCCTGCCCTCAATCTTTCCCAGCATCAGGGTCTTTTCCAGTGAGTCAGCTCTTTGCATCAGGTGGCCAAAGTATTGTAGCTTCAGTTTCAGCATCAGTCCTTCCAATGAACACCCAGGACTGTTCTCCTTTAGGGTGGTCTGGTTGGATCTCCTTGAAGTCCAAGGGACTCTCAAGAGTCTTCTCCAACACCACAGTTCAAAAGCACTGATTCTTTGGTGCTCAGCCATCTTTATGGTCCAGCTTTCACAACTGTACATGACTACTTGAAAAACCCTAGCTTTAACTATACAGACTTTTGTTGTCAGCAAAGTGATGTCTGATTTTTAATACACCATCTAGGTTGGTCATATCTTTTCTTCCAAGGAGTAAGCATCTTTTAATTTCATGGCTGCAGTCACTATCCACAGTGATTTTGGAGCCCAAAAAAATAAAGTCTGTCACTATTTTCATTTTTCCCCATCTACTTTCCCCATCTAATTGGCTTCCCTGGTGGTTCAGCTGGTAAAGAATCTGCCTGCGATGCAGGAGACCCCAGTTCAATTCCTGGGTCAGGAAGATCCCCTGGAGAAGGAAAAGGCTACCCACTCCAGTATTCTGGCCCAGAGCATTCCACGGACTGTATAGTCGATGGGGTCACAAAGAGTCGGACACCACTGAGCAACTTTCACTTTCATTTGCCATGAAGTGATGGGACCGGATGCCGTGATCTTAGGCTTTTGAACATTGAGTTTTAAGCCAGCTTTTTCACTCTCCTCTTTCACCTTCCTCAAGAGGTTCTTTAGTTCCTCTTCGCTTTTGTAGATAACAGCAATAGTGTATATATGTCAATCCCAAGCTCCCAATTCCTCCCACCTGCCTTCCCCCCTCGATATCCATATTTATTCTTTAGTCTCCTTTAGGGATTTTGCTTTCTCTTCTTTGGAAATAAGGAGATGAATTCTTTTGAGTTTTCCAGTTGTTCCTGATGCTGTCATCACTGTTGCCTCTGGAAGTCATGCCAGAAGTGTGTGCAGGTGCTGGGGCTCAGAGAGGATGGTCACTAGAAAAGTAGTAGCCAGGGATACTGTCAAACAGGAAGTCAAATTTGAACCGATCCTCAAAGACAAGGAGACGTGAACTGTGCAGGCAAAGAAGACAAGCGGAGGGGTGGAACAATGCAATGCGTCCAGGCGCCAAAAAGGGGTCATTTGGCAGGAACGTAGTTTAGGAGCAAGGAGTGACAGGAAATGGGCCTGAAGAGCTCTGTGGACACTTTCCAGCTCTCCGAGGAAAGTGTTCTGACTTAACCATGAAACAGGGCAGAGCTTGGAAGGCAAGGGCAGCTACTGGAGAACTCGCTCTGCTCAGAACCTGCACTGTGGGCCAAAGGCAAATGGAAAAGAAGGGACGTCGTTATAAACTCTTTTCCATTTCCTCTTGTGAACAAGGAGAGTTTTGCAAAAACCGGTGCCTCTGATGAAGCTGAGTGGAGGAGGCATGGGCCCCTGTAAGGTCCAGGGTTCCTGGAAGATAGCTCTGGAGGCAACTAGAGCTTCAGAGAAACGCTGGCCCAGAAGGGAGGCAATAGATGGAGTGAGATGAAGCCAAAAGGGAATTGCAGGCTGCTTCCAAGATTCAGCACACCCCTGCTGAGTTCTGGGGAGCTGCGGTGAGCCTCACAAAGTTGTGTCCTGGGACAGGCGTGCCGCCTGGGGTTGGTGGCATGAGAACCGGCTCTGCGTGTTTCAGTTGCCCCCATCTCCTCAAGGCCTCTCTGCAGTTGAGCTCAGCGTTCTCTTTAAAGGGAACGTCTTGATGTGAGGAGAGCGATGCTGCTTGTCCTATATTTTATGATATTTCCAGGAGCTCTAGGAAAAGAGGAATGAGTCACTCATCAATATTCCAGGAAATCAGCCACACTGGGCACCCTGAGAACTTGCTGGGATGTTGGTGCAGGAAGTCTGGAGTGTCACTAGCCCACAGGGTTTTTCGAGCAGGGGAGGATACACGCAGAGATCTGAAGAAACTCTACGGCCGTGTGGTCCAGCAGTTTTCTGACACAGCCCCGCAGGTGCTCCACGTGCTTTCAGGAAAGGACCCAGGGTGATACTCCAAATCCTTTCCTCCCACCTGAGACTCACCCTGGAGCACAGGCGAATAGAGGTGATATGAATCCAAGCACAACCTTGCGTTCATTTATTTTTATAAGTCATCCTAACACCTCCGTGCAGGAGATCCCTCCCAAGTCTGGTCAACACGGCCGCAGGGATGCATCCTAGGAGCCCTGCAGGAGGACCTGTACTCAAGGGGCTTGGAAAGGGTGTCTCGGAGAGATAGGGTCTCACCTTGTGCAAAGGAGGCCGTGTCACCAAACGCATCCTGCATGCCCTGCCCAGTAAGAATTTCATCTCCTCCTTCAAACACACCCCTGCCAACTTTTTTCTTTACCCCAAATCCTTTAGCTCTTTAGATCACCTTAGGAGCCCTTCAGCAAGTAAAGCAAGGATAAAAACTAACTAACCTAGGGACTTCCAGTGTGCAGGTTCGATCCCTGATTGGGGAACTATGATCCCACATGCTACAGGGTGACTACTGAGCCCCATACTTGCAGCTGCTGGGCCTGCATGCTCTGGAGTCCAAGAGCCTCAACGAGAGAGAAGGCCACGTGCTGTAGCGAAAATCCCACATGTGGGAGCTAAGACCCAGTGCAACTAAAAATTTTTTTAAAAAGAAAAAAACCTAACTCTCCTACATAAAATTATACCGCATTCTAAGGGGCAAGTTCTCAGTTCTTCAAGCCCCCTTGTTCCTTGGCTGCTAAGAGAGAGTTCTCCAGGTTTCCCCAAGGTGCCCACACTGGTTCAGGCCTTGCCCCCCTGCCCCCTCCTCCCACACATCACCGCGTCTCCAGCCCAGGTCTCCCTCCGAAGCGACTCAGCCCTGCCTCCGCAGTCTGCACACTGAACCCCTCATCTTCTAAGCTGGCCTCTGCCCCTCTTCTCACCCTTGGCCTCGGGGACCTGCTGCTCCCCAAGTACCAAGATCCCCACCTCTGCTTCTCTACCTGGAATATTCGGTCTTGTTCCTCCCTCCCCCATCGCCCTTCTACCTTTATATTTTTTTTTCCCAGCCACGCTGTGCTGCTTGCTTGTGAGATCTTAGTTCTCCAAAGGGATTGTACCCAGGCCCTCAGCAGTGAACGCACAGAGTCCTAACCGCTGACCCACCAGGGAATTCCATCTTCAGTCCTTGACACAACGAAGCTCTTCCTCTGTGAGCCTGCTCTGGCTCCGTGAGTTTGAACTTTCGGTTTTGACACCCAACTCCACCCCTTCGCAGCTCTGTGACCTGGACAGATTGGTGACCGTGTCTGTGCCTAAATGGTTCCATCCCCAAAGTGGAGGTTAGAGCGTTTCCATCACAGGTCATGGTGGGAATTAAAAGAACTAGTCTAGCAATGCCCTTGACATAGTCCCAGGGCGTAATAAGTGTGAAATAAATGGGAGGGGTTCCTATGGTATTCTCCCAAACCATAGCTGCATGCTGGCTACTCATTTCCATGAGTTTTCCATTAGGCAAAAAAGTTAATCAGTGATTCTTAAATCTTCAGGCCAATGATATTTTTCAGCAGCAACTCAAGGCAACATATGGCACCCCATTAGAAGAACACTCATTTGATGGGCTATCTGAGGACGTGGCATTTTCCCTTTAAATCCTCCAGTGACCTGCTGTGGCGTCATGTCTGGGAAGTGGAAGAGGGAAGCTGCAGATGGGGGCAATAGCTGGCACATTTGCAGAGAACCCTAAGGATAAGGTGGGAGACGTGTGGCCCCAGTTTTAACCTAGAGGTGAGGCTCCAGTGAGGATAGGAGCACATAAAATAATTATCATTTCCCACTTTGTACAAATGTTCCTTTAAGCGGTCGCAACTTCTAAAAAAAAAAAATCAGTTTTCTGATGAATATAAGCACACATTTTTAGAGAGATAAAAATACCCAAAATGCAAATATGACTGGTTTGAAATATATCAACTCTGATGAGTTTCCCCCTCATCCTGAAAAACCTACTTCTGGGTTCCAGAAAGTAAGACAGCCGCTCTGCTCAACACGCAGACCTCACTCAGCAGCACCAGCTCCTGCCCTCTGTATTCGAGGAAGCCCCGTGAAGTGGAAAATCCCCTCCTCCAACCGCGCTAAGACTTGACACTCATCAATCAACCCCACCCCAACCCACCCCACATGCACAGTATCTTAGTCGTAGCTTTGAGTTACAGTCAAATTCTATTATATTGTTGTTGTTCAGTCGCTAAGTTGTGTCTGACTCTTTGCGACCACATGGACTGCAGCACACCAGGCCTCCCTGGCCTTCACCATCTCCCAGAGTTTGCTCAAACTCACGTCCATTGAGTTGGTGATGTTATCTAACCATCTCATCTTCCGCCATCCCCTTTTCCTTCTTTTCTCAATCTTTCTCAGCATCAAGGTCTACAATGGGTTGGCCTTTCCCAACAAGTGACCAAAATACTGGAGCATCAGATTCAGCATCAGTCCTTCCAATTAAAATTCAGGACTGATTTCCTTTAGGATTGACTGGTTTGTAAATTATAAGCTCTGTAATAAATGCCCTCTTTAAAAATCCCTCTGTCATTTCAGACAGAGATCTGGCGTGGTTCTGGTAGGAAGCCACATTCACCCCAACTGAAATAGAAGTATGGGTATAAATCACACACACACACACACACATACAGACACACATGCACACATCTGAGCAAACTGCTGAGCTTTTTATTTATATTCCGGATATGGTAGAGAGAATACGGGCAGACGGTAAGAAAAGTAAATATCCACTGGCCCTGAGAGTCAATGCTCCGGCCCAAAGAGTTTGGTGTGATTTTAACAAGACACTTGGGATTTTTTTCAGCATCCTTGAGCATGTTTTGTTCAAACATGTCATCATGATTCGCCAAAACTCTAAGTGTTTCTGTTATTGCATTAAATATGTGACAATGCAATTGTAAGTGGAGTTCGTCTTAGAGCAAAAGAACCCAGCTCATCCAAGAAGTGTGTCAAGGTTCTGGGACTTTGTATTCTGGTGGAGGGTGCTGAAAGCAGGGTACGGGGTGCGTGGCCAGCAGCTGTGGATACTTATATGGGTAGTTTCCTGGGAGCCAGGCAGCCTTGAGTCTTATGAGCTTCAGGGAAAACTGCTCTGTTGTTTTTGGGACAAATGCCAGAGATCAGTATTTGTTTCAGTTTCATCAAGGGCATCACTGTGGGGTTGGACTTGATGATCTTTAAAAGAATGTCTTCCAGATTTAACATGTTATCATTCCAAATCTCTTCCCAGTATTGTAAATCCGATAACCAGCAAGTTTATTTTGGAGGAAGCTCTTGGCTTTAGAAAAAGGAGGAGAATTTGCTCAAATGAAATGTAAATCCTTTATCAAGTATACATGCCGTGTAATTGCAAACTTCAACTTCTGATAATAAGGGAAGGACATAAGGAGTTTAAAGATATCTCTTAGGATGATTAAACTACTTACATAGAAACATGTCATGATTTCCACCATAAATTATGATAAGATGAGTCAAACTGAGAGGGCTAAATTTAGAATTTTTAACGGCCCCCTCCCCTTGTCGATGTCAGAAGTTTCCATTTAACTATAGGGAAAAGGAAATGCTGATCCAGGCAGTATTTGATTTCTCCAGGATACCCAACACATCTGTATAAAATTAACTGCAAGGACTGCCCACCAGCAAGACTGGGGTGCAGAAGGTGGGGTGTTCATTAGAGATAACACAGTGATACACGCACAGGAAGACAGACAAACCCAGCAGGGCTTTGTGAGGGTCTAATGCCTGGAATCTGAGTGCCAGGGGTTTGGGGAGTCTCATCCCTGGGACCATTAGGAGAGGTCCAAGTTGAATAGGTCAGTGATGCAGAGTAAGACCTGATGGGCACAGAGATTAAAGGGAAAACCAGTTACAGACCAGGATATAAGGAGAAATGGTGTGACCAGGGGTGGTGGGGTGGGGCAAACCAGCAGAAGAACTAAGCTAGGAGTTGAAGTGGAGGGTCAGAATGAGCAGAGACAGAACAAGGGCCCTGCAGGTGAAGGATGAATGTCACTGAGTTCTCACCGTGGACTTGCATGGATGCGAAAACTGCCATCAACAGCTAGGATAGACTCACCTTTGAAGCAGCCTCTGTGCACACCCCTGTGAACCCGTGCTGCTGAGACAAGGTCCTCTCTGCCTGGCTTGTCTGTCTCTGCTATTCAGTGCTCCTAGCCTCTCCAATAACTATGCCAGTTCTTTCCGTCTTGATATAAACCACGTGGCAGGCTAACCATCACAGGTTAATGCCTCGACAACATGATGGTAGACTGCAGTTTCTCAGCTCTCCTTCTGGTCTCAAGGACAAGTATCAGTTTAAGGAAGAGGCAGGGCCTGGGTTTCAGTTATGAATGCAGGGCTTGTGAAAATCAAGCATACTTGGGATGTGCAAAGTCGTTTATTGACACTCAAAGCAGACCCTTTGAATTTGGGAATAGCGGCTCTGGAAGAATGAATAATAGTGCTATGAACTGAATTTCAATATTCAAGCCATGACCCATTGGCTAAAGTCCTAGCCAAGTAACTGCGAAGAGTTCAGCTTTAAACTGTGGCACTCGGGAAAAATAAATGCCGCCTTGGACTTCTAAGAAGCAGAATGTTGATGGCATAGGGCCTGGAGGACTGCTCCATGACAGGGTGGGTGATGTGCCTACTCTATGTGAAGGCATACTATGGTCCTTCATAAACAGACGGCCAGAGAAATAACAGTGACGTTCTAAAAGCACAAGAGACAACTTTTTGCCTATCAGTTTGGCAAAGATCTTGGGGGAGGGTAATGCTAATGCCACTGGCAAGCTAACAAGTATGCACAAATGTTTTTGAACATAATCAGAGTCAGCATTTGTGGGGGACAAATTGGACTACAAGTGTCAAAATTCTTAATAGTCATACTCTTAACCCAATCATATCTAACCCTAATATTTATCCTCAGTGTTGACAGGACAACGGCACAAATACATAAGTTCAAGAACGTTCATCACAGTGTTTTATAAAATAGTGATAATTTGAACCAAATTCAGTGGAATCTAGATAAGGAAATTATGGTGTAACTCATGATGAATGCTATGCAGTCACTAAAAAATGATGTATTCTACCTTTATTGACATAAAAAGTGTATGATACTGTGTTAAGTGAGAGTAGCTTCCAACATTGTATGTATAGTATAGATATCTCTATTCATAAAAGCAGGATTCTATTTCCATATCTGTATATTTTTACAGGTATAGAAACTGGAATAGAAGGTTTTCGCCAAAATACTACAGTGGTTTTCTCTGTGGATCGGCCTTATGAGAGAATTCTATTTTTTTATTTGTAATTTTTCAATATAGTCTGAGTTTTCAAGTAATGAGTATGTATAAGTTTCATCATCAGAAAAAAACAAGGCTGCAAAAAAGAAGAAAATAATAGCAACAACTACACATGTTAGGAATCTAAGAAAATTAAAGAAATTTAACAAAAATTTCAAAAAAGAGAACCAAAATTCTTAACAGTCCAAAGTAATCTCCTAATTAGAACAGATTCATGGCTAATGAATAAAATGGTAGACTCAGCAGGTAAAGAACCCACGCGCTATTGCAGGAGACATAAGAGAGACAGGCTCCATCCCTGGATCGGGAAGATCCCCTGGAGGAGGGGATCTCCTCCAGGCAACCCAACTGGAGTGGCAACCCACTCCAGTATTCCTGCCTGGGAAATCCCATGGACAGAGGAACCTGGTGGGCTACAGTCCAGGAGTCAGAAAGCAACAAAGCATGCATGCATGCACGCATACCAGATTTTCGAAATTTATGTATGAGCATTCTGGTTCTCAAATTCAGTGGGTTATAACCTACATCCCAGTTGAAACAAAATGTTTTCAGTCGAAAATAGATAGGGTCATAAACCCATTAAAACTGATGTGTTTAAAAAAAAAAAATAACTCCAAGAATTCAAAAAAAGACAAAGACAAATGTGTAAGCAGATTTACTTAGCTTTTAGGAAAAAAAGAAACCAAATGACTGCAAAAATACCAGCTCCAAAAATACCAAAAAAGCTCCCACAGGAGAAAATAGAGAGCGAAAGACTGGCATATGGATGTCAAAATTCCAGTGTCAAAGAGGTTTTGAAAATTGGTCATGCATCACCAATTATATATATCCAAGATCATTTCCAAGAGCAGTAGTGAGTTTTTTAGGATCATAAAAAGTTCGTCAGTGACTGGCTGATCATGAAGCAATAATGTGAGTTTTGAAAACTCATTTCATCTTTGGTGACCAAATTCTAACAGAAGAGAAAGGGGGTGAGAGAAAGAGCTGTTGTTACAGACCCACTGTGTTGGTTAATATTTAAGATGTGCTTTATATATAATTATCTTTTCTTCTCACCTCCAGGAAAAGCACAAAGAGGAAATTTCAACGATGGCCAAGTTGACAGAATCTATGAGTGAGTAACTTGAAATTTATTCTTCACCTTTGGTTTTGAATGGAAAACTACAGAATACTGCAAAGAAACACATCCCCTTGTGATTATCCTGTTTATCTTTCACTCTTGTCATAGCTAAGGTCTATTTAACACAGATCATATTGTGTTAATGTTATGTCATGCTTATTCAAAATTCATCTTTCACAAGGTCCAACTCTGTACTGAAATGGTCACCTAATGTTTGGAGCTAAAGAATCAAAATGGATTTTATTTGTAACACTGCACTGGGCATTGAGACTTACAATAATTTTAAGCTGACTTTTAAGAGATTTAGACAAAATCTAAAGCTGAAGTTTTGTGGGCAGATATTCCATAGGCTATATAATCTAAAGAGAGCAAAGATGGTTTATTGTTATTAGACCTGTTAGGTGGTTCAGAAATTTCAGAGGAAACTATTAACCAGTGGAGTACTTGAGATGTAGGCAGTTGAAATGATTTAGGTTTCAGATCCATCCGCATTAAGCCCTTAAGTGAAATAAACAGGATACACGAAGTGTTTTGAAGAGAACAGAAAAAAATTAATTATAATAAATCCTGCAAACTGAGAAATGCAATTTCCTGTGTTGACGTTTAAATATTGAAGTCCATATGGATTTGAAATAAACAGACCACGCAGACTTTTCCCCTTGGAAAGGTACTTTTTCCTGGTGATAGATTTCACATCTAAAGTGGCAAGGGAAGCTTGCAAACACCTCTCCATTATCCTCAGGGCTATAAACACCTACTTAGAAGTGGCTGGCAAATTAACCATGGATCTGGCCCTCATTTAACTGCCCTTCTGCCGCCTCCTGCTACTATTCCTCAAATCCCGAGACAGTTTAATACAACTGTCCTCCTACAACACAGATAATGAACCCTTATCTCTAAAGGTTCTGACTCCAAGGAAAGGGAGCGTTACAAGATTCTGTGCATCACACTTCTTTAATTCCTGACCCCAAACCTCTGCCTAATCACACCATGTAGACGATAGCTCTTAGGCTCTAAGTGAAGAGCAGGATGCTTCTCTTTACACGCCTCTTTTCCTCTCTCCCTTCTGTGTATCCCCTGCCTTTCCTCCATCCACCCTTCTCTCTGCCTCTAGCCTTGCAGACATAGAGATGTTCAGAGAACTTACCACTTGATTCAAAGAACACCATCCTGGTTCTCTGTCAGGGAGAGGACCTTGAGAAGGTGTCCTTCTCAGACCTAGAATGAAAGAGTGAGGGTACTAGGACCACCGTGAAACTGACATGCCAGGGCTGTAAAAATATAGAGTGAGACTGTGACACTCCAAGTAATTCATCATCCAGAACACATCCACAGACTTAGTTCTCATCTCCAAGTCCAAAGCCATCAACACGAAAGACACAGATTCTCTGAATGCTAGAAAGACCAACAGCTGGAACCTAGCATCATTGTCCAGGGATGGAATCTGGGGTGTATGGTGCATTAAACCAAATAGTATCTCAGGTGAATTGTGATGCTAACAGGTTTTATGATGAAGATCTTATTAGAACCTGATATTCTAGTTCAGTGAATATTTTTTAACTTACCTAACTAACTTGTAAACCATTAAAGGCCCTATAAGAGATCTACTGGTCAGTATTTCTGATAAAGGTATTTCATTCTTCTACTCTATTGGATTCAGATGGATTTAAATTAGAGCCCTCCCAGGACCCTCCCTGATGTGTTGGTTTTGGGTTTCATGTTTGCCTCTGCAATTATTCTAGTGACTTTGATCTCTGCACCCACTGACCTAGAGAATTATGCCAAAATTTAATTCCAGACCCTTGGGTAGATAAAAGTGCGTAGCCATTCTTCTAGAATTTGCTCTGTCTTTTTAAAAATCACATATATATGCTCAATGCACAAAGGAAATTTAAAGTTTGAAGACAGACCTTGGAAACATATCCAACATTTCAGTCCCTTGAACCTAACAAAGATAAATAACATCATAAAACATGTGTGTGTGTGTGTGTGTGTGTGTGTGTGTGTGTGTGTGTACACACGTGCTCAGTTGTGTCTGATTCTTTGTGACCCCCAGGACTGTAGCCTTTCTGGTTCCTATGTTCATGGAATTTTCCAGGCAAGAATATTGGAAAGGGTTGCCATTTTCTTTTCCCATAAAATATGTAAGATGTACTATTACTCTCCGAGGTGCTCACTATGGAAGTTAATCATGTGGTCAACACTAACAAATGTTTCACCAAAATGAAATTCCTGAATAATATCATATACAACCTTATGTTTATTCTACATAGGAAAACTTCCTGCTGGGAAATGAATACATACTTATGGAAGGAGAGTGTATCTATAGGCTAAGGGAAGAGTTAACATTTAACTGTTGTTGTTGTTCAGTCATTTAGTCATGTCCAACTCTTTGGGACCCCATGAACTATGGCATGCCAGGTTTCCCTACCCTTCACTGTCTCCCATAGCTCACTCAAACTCATGTCCATTGAGCCAGTGATGCCATCCAACCATCTGATCCTCTGTTGTCCCCTTCTCCTCCTGCCCTCAATCTTTCCAAGCGTCAGGATCTTTTAGAATGAATCAGTTCTTTGCATCAGGTGGCCAAAGTACTGGAGCTTCAGCTTCATCATTAGTCCTTGCAATGAATGTTCAGGGTTGATTTCCTTTAGGACTGACTGGCTTGATGACCGTGCTGTCCATGGGACTCTCAAGAGTCTTCTGCAACACCACAGTTCAAAAGCATCAATTCTTCGGCACTCAGCCTTCTTTATAGTCCAACTCTCACATCCATACATGACGAGTGGAAAAACCATAGCTTTGACTAGACAGACCTTTGTTGGCAAAGTGATGTCTTTGCTTTTTCATATACTGTTTAGGTTTGTAATAGCTTTTCTTCCAAGGAGCAAGTGATTTTTTAATTTCATGGCTGCAGTCACCGTCCACAGTGATTTAATTACTGCAAAATAAATTTGGTGGGAACATCAAATCCATGACCACTAGGGAAAAGAGACAAAAACAGAACCACGAGTGCCGAGGACACAGCACACTGAAGGGGTTTCCTGAGCCAGGGAACATTTTGCTTGTTAAACTGCCAAGTGAAAGCCATCTGGTTGCTAGAACATCCCTGTGTTTAACTAGAACTGGAGGGTGCTTCTTCTCCAGTTCCGTTGGGGTTCACATGCTTACGATGGCTATGCAAGTGCCTTCATGAGGATGGGGGTCTCTTCTTCATCTTCTACAGCAGGACAGGGAGTATTTCCTTCACTTGCCATCAATCAACCATCCCCCCCCCCAGAAAAAAAACAGTATTCATCACTTTTTAAAAGAGCAAGCAAGGGACACAAAAATATTAACAGGTTTTTAAATGTTTAATGGAAAATGGGCTTCCCTCAATAGCTCAGTTGGCAAAGAATCTGCCTGCCATGCAGAAAACCCAGGTTTAGTCCCTGGGTCAGAAAGATCCCCTGGAGAAAGAAATGGCAACCGTCCCCCCCACCACCACCAGTATTCTTTCCTGGAGAATCCCATGGACAGAGGAGCCTGGTGGGCTATTGTCCAAGGGGTCGCAAAAGTCAGACACGACTTAGCAACTAAACCACCACCAATGAAAAAACAACTTGAATAAATACATGACAATACTTCAAAATATATTTGTCACATTGTTGAACTGAAGAGGGAATATGATAAGAAAAAATAGAGAAAGGGAGAAAAACATAAAATATAAGAAAATGCACATGAGAGGAATATAAGAGGAAATATATATATACATGAAAGTGAAAGTCACTCAGTCATGTCTGACTCTTTGCAACCCCATGGACTATACAACCTATGGAATTCTCCAGGCCAGAATACTAGAGTAGGTAGCCTTTCCCTTCTCCAGAGGATCTTCCCAACCCAGGGGTTGAACCCAGGTCTCCCACATTGCAGGTGGATTCTTTACCAGCTGCGCCACCAGGGAAGCCCAAGAATACTGGAGTGGGGAGCCTATTCCTTCTCCAGGGGATCTTCTTGACCAGGAATTGAACTGGGGTCTTCTGCATTGTAGGTGGATTCTTTACCAACTGAGCTACCAGGGAAGCACATATATATAATGTATATATATATATATATATATATATATATATAAAGCCCAGAAAAGGAGCTGATAAAGAGGAAAGAGACAAAATCAGAGGCAAAGACTAGAAGAGAAAAATAAAGGAGCCAAGCAGATATATTGACAAGGAGGTTCAGGAGGTTAAAATTCATACTCTGCCTACAAGGGTTCATTGGCTATGACTTTGAACGTTTCAAAGGCTATTGATTTTTACCACTGCCCTTTGACATTTTAATGTCTGTTAGCATCTGTTAGAAGTGGATATTCTCATACTTCAACCGTCAGAAACCCTGTTCGAAATGGGGCAGCAGAAAATCCCAGATTAGAGGAAGTTACTCTGAACTTGACTGTCAGGAGCCCAGATTTTACTACCCACCCATGAATGAAACTGAGCTGAAAGCCTGACCCAAGTGGAAACTCCCAGCCCTGCCTATAAATAGGCACACGGCAACCCCACAAGGAAACCAAATCCCATGCTTGCTGTCATCAGAGGTGACACTGAGGCTCTCTCCTGACCCCTGGAATCTAAGTCAGACAGTGACAAATTGGAGGTGTTGAAAGGCGTGCAGACAGGCTGGGGGCTGTGCAATCGTGATCCTTAAGAGTGCCTTTGTAGGTCATTCTTATATAAATTTTCTGTAGGTAATTCTCTTCGGGGTTGTTAATTGCCAGTATGCCTCCCCCATCCTTGGGAATATGTCAGACACAGCCACGGGAAGTCTCACCACGTGGGTCCACTAACAATGCGGATTGTAATCAAATGTCTGGTTCTGCAAGCAGTGATAGAGTTGTCAGGGGGGGACAGGTAGAAATGCTTGGCCGGGACACCTTCTCCAGGCTTCGGGCCCCTTTCGAAGCCCCACTCCCATCCCGAGCACTCTGCCTAAATTCCTAGAGCTCACTTTTGCAGCTTTCTCCACATCAGGCACAGGTACAGAGCGCATCCCTGCATCAGTAGGTGGTCCGGGGCCGGCCACGGCGCACTCGGAATCACAGCGGGAGGAGTTGACTTCTGTGGTTTTCCATTGCCTTCCGTCCAGCCTCTACAGGGGATGTTGAGCCCCAGAGCACCCCCTCTGGTCCTCCCTACGAGCAATCCTACCCAGGCTGCGCCCTCCATCATCCCTGCAGTCATCGCAACTATAACCCACCTGCAGAACAAAGAGTTCTCTCTCCATCACCATGTTCAGATACACAGCAGAGTGGCCACTGTACCCCGAGTCGCTCCAGGGCGATCATCTCCCTGTCAGGACCGGGGTGAGCGAACCACAGTCCCTTCCCACTGCCCACAGACATGGGCCTGTTTCCCGAGACACTTAGAGATCTTGGCTGCCTGCTTGAATGAAGAGGGAATCCCTCCTCTTGCCATGAAAGAAATCATTCAAATTTAGCCCAGACTCCAAGCGTGCTCATGTCAAACGAAATGAAGAGCGAGAACCAATTACAGCCACTGCATATTAAATTAGCTTCATTAAAGCACAGTGTTTTTAATTATTCATTCTCTCCTGAGAATGAGCTGCTCTGATCACTCCAGCATTGTGTTAAGCCCTGGAAGGACAAGGAAATGGGGTCCTTGCTCACAACACATGCAGTGTTTGGGCTGAAGGAGGTGGAGACCAACCGGTACAGCACCAAGAATGAGGGTCTTGCGGTGGGGGTGGAGGGGGCTTGGCAAGCACCGCAGTTTGAGGCCACTGCTGTGTGCAGGGGTTTCCCACATAGCTCAGTCAGAGAATCTGCCTGCAAGGCAGGAGACCCAGGTTCGATTCCTGGGTCAGAAAGATGCCCTGGAGAAGGAAATGGCAACCCACTCCAGTATTCTTGTGTGGGAAATCCCATGGACAGAAGAGCCTGGTAGGCTGCAGTCCACGGTGTCACAAGAGTCGGACATGACTTGGTGACTAAACCACCACCAGCTGTGTGCAGGCATCATATAGGCACCCAAAGAATATGCAGGCTTCAGGACTTCCCTGGGGGTCCGGTAGTTAAGAATTCGCCTTCTAAAGCAGGGAATGCGGGTTCTATCCCAGGGAACTAAGATTCCCACATGCCATGGTGCAGCGAGCCCGAGCACCCAACCAAGACCCAGCACAGCCAAAAATAAATCAAAACAACAGCAAAAGGATGTACAGGTTTTGCCAGGCAGTCAGTGGGAAAGTGAGTGCCTGCACCCAGCACCCAGAGTCCAGCTCGGGAAAGCAAGGGAGCGGCTAGCTTTGGGGAGAGCCAGCACTGATGGAACAGCAGTGAGGAGTCAGGGCATTGAGACAGCTGATGGCTGGGCACCCAGGCAAGAGTCAGGTCATAAAAAGGCGAGTCCAAAGCTTGGATTTTTTTTTTCCCATGGGCAACAGGCAAGCACTTAAGTGTGGCAAAAGAGCTAAGAGGGGAAAGGTAAGTCCGGGAGCTGAGAGCCAAGAGCCAGGATGGGTCCAGAGGAAACCAGAAGAGTCCTCAAGGGCAGGGATGACCATCACATGGCTCCGGAACTGGCCCATAAAAGAGGAAGCTCCAGTGGGAGCCGCAGGAGCCCAGGAGAGCAGGCAAGGAGATTCTCCGCAGGAGCACATTTGTCCCGGAGCGTTGGGGTTCCTGTGGCAGGAGGAAGGAGACAGTGCCCTTTTGTATCAACCCCCTGGCCCTGCACTGCTTGCTGTGGTGTTGAAAGCCCCCTGTATCCCCACTGGGAAATGCCCACCCACCCTCTCAAAGGCACTATTGCCCACATCTGCCCCAAGCCCTCTTCGGCAGGCTGTAGGATTTCAACACAAGGCACCAGTTTTGCCAACCCCTCCCCAGTGGAAAGCGCTTCCCAGGGGGCTTGGGGTAAAGAATCCAGCTGTCAAAGCAGGAAATGCAAGTTTGATTGCTGGGTATGGAAGACCCCCTGGAGGAGGAAATGGCAACACCCTCCAGTATTCTTGCCTGGGAAATCCCACAGACAGAGAAGCCTAGTGGGCTACAGTCCATGGGGTCAAAAAAAGAGTCAGACATGAGTTAGTGACTAAAACAGCAACAGCAAACAACAACCCCAATGGAAAAGGACAATGTCGCTCGCAGTCCAGGCAGAGGTGGGTACCCAGATGTTGGTCTCTGTTCCTGGTTGGTAAGACACCCCATAGCTGGACTGGATGTAGGATGCTGGAGGGCATTTAGGACAGGGCAGAGCTATTCTTTGCATTAAGGTCATCGAGGAGAGAAATGACCCTCTCTCCTCAGGGACTAAAGCTGCATCAGACTCATCAGATGGTGCTTTGTAAAATGTATCTTCTCCTTCCCAATAAAACTCGACACTTTCAATAAGGAAATCTGTCTCTCACTCTCACACTCTCCCAGGTTGTCACAGAATCATCACAAAAGTAACGCAACTTGATTTTTAAAGGTTATACTCCATTTATAGTTATTATAAAATACTTGTTCTATTCCCTACAGCCTTTAAACATTGTGAATCCCTGTATTGTTCACCTGTATTTATATCATGTTATACATCAACTCTCAGTTCAGTTCAATTGCTCAGTCATGTCTGACTCTTTGTGACCCCCATGGACTGCACGCGAGGGCTCCCTGTCCATCACTATCTCCCAGAGCTTGCTCAAACTCACGTCCATCCAGTCAGTGATGCCATCCAACCATCTCATCCTCTGTCATCCCCTTCTCCTCCCACCCTCAACCTTTCCCAGCATCTAGGTCTTTTCAAATGAGTCAGTTCTTTGCATCTGGTGGTCAAAGTATCAGAGTTTCAGCTTCAGCATCAGTCCTTCCAATGAATATTCAGGACTGATTTCCTTTAGGATGGACTGGTTGGATCTCCTTGCAGTCCAAGGGACTCTCAAGAGTCTTCTCCAATACCACAGTTCAAAAGCATCAATTCTTCGGTGCTCAGCTTTCTTTATAGTCCAACTCTCACATCCATACATGACTACTGGAAACAGCATTACCTTAGTGCCTTTGATGATTGGAAGGGGGTAGGAAGAACTTTTTGTGTTTTATACACTTATTATCTGAGTTTATTTTCAGTTTGGATATAATCACTTGTAATAAAAGATTTAACAAAACTTCAAAAAGGCACTCCCTAAAAAAAAAAAAAAAACAAGTATCATGACTTAAAGTCAAACTCAGGGCTCTTGAGTGCTGGTTCTTGCCCTTACACAGGATAAGTCGTCGCTTCATTACTAGTGATGAGTATCTAAATGAGCTCCTGTGCCAGCCGCCCAGGGACTCGTCGCTGCCTCTCCTGGCTCTAACAGGGAGGTTTCAGGGTTTCCTAAACTACGCCCTGGTCGCTGCCAGCTCTCTGATCCTTCTCTGCCCCATCCAGTCTCCCTTCTCACGTGGCTTCCTGTCAATAGAGGACACATGTTGCTCTCCCACCCAGGGTCTCCTCCAGACTCTCCTTTGGGGGGCTTCCCACCTCCCCTCCTTTGCACCTCCCCACCTGAGATGACAGCCCATCCCCACCTTGCAGGTGAGCTGATGCAGACAAGCGGGGGGGCTGGGCATCCGGCAGGCACACGTGCCACAAGCAGCCCCGCCCTCCCCAGCAGCCCTGCCGCGTGCTTCCGGGACCAGGTTCTGGAAACCCAGCCTGCAGGCTGGGTCTCTGACTCTCCCAAGAACTCTGGAAGCTGCGTTGTTGCCCTTACCCATCCCGCCCACACTCACACTCGCCAGACTGGCTCAATCAGCAACTCTTAAGGGGTGCCTTCTCCTTTTTTGTGTCTTTTTTCCCTGGGCTCAGGACAAAGGGAGGGGGTGCCCAAGAATGGAGGCTCAGAGGGGCCAGCGTGCAGGTGCAGAAGATGGCGTTGTATGTCGGGTCCCCACACCATACATCATTTCAGTCCCGCCGTTAGGCAGAAATGCTTCCTTCCATCCAAAACGATAGAGTCTCTTCTCTGGGTGTGCTCCTCTAGAAAACTGTTATTATGTTTTTTTCACTAAGAGGCATACGCTTTCCTTACTGGAATACATCTCTTTCGAATTCAAGGATGATCGCATCCTGCCTGAGATGATGGACCTGTTGAGCTGGAATCAGAAACTCTAGCTCAGAGGTGAGAGGACCTGAGAAGGACCACAGACCTCCTGCCACTTAATGGTCCGACCCACCACGCCCTCCCCAGTCCCCCCTTTTCCTCCCTCCCATGTCCCTCCTGGTGGGGACTTTCCTGCTTCTGTGCTTCTCCTGCCTCTAACACCCAGCTCCAAACAAGAATGCGGTTTCCTCTTTGCCATCTCCACAACAAGCATGCCGCTTAAAGGATTTAACTGGTAGAAACACACAGCCGTGTTCAAAAAACAGCGAAGTAAGTAAATTTCAGTTTAGGGTGCCTGACATTTGTCCAGGTTATGACTGTCCTTCACGCAGGAAATGGGGAAAATCTTTTTTCTCAAATTCATTTCCCTCCCATCATGATTTTGGAGGTCACCTCAGTCCTCACTTTCTGATTAATGTCCCTGACTCAGTTGGTGAGAGGTTCATCTGGCACCAACCACTCCTCTAGGGCGCTCGGAAGAGCTCCATCACGGCTTCTTGCCTTGGGCACCACTGACGTCTGGATCTAGATAATTGTTTGGTCGGTGGTGCCCTGTCGCTGCTGAGAGCGCAGGCTTCCTCTAATTGTGGCAAGCGGGGGCGGCTCTCTAGTAGAGGTCTGCAGGCTTCTCGTTGAAGTGGCTTCTCTTCGGCAGAGCACCAGCCTCTGGGGCTCACAGGCTTTGGTACCTCTGGTGTGAGGGCTTGGTTGCCCCCGTAGCATGTGGGATCTTCCCTGACCAGAGATTGAACCCATGTCCCCTGCATTGGCGGGCACACTCTTAACCACTGGACCCCCAGGGAAGTCCCTGGATAATTCTTATTTGTGACGTTGTACACATTGAAGGATGTTTAGCAGCATCCTTGACCTTAGCTCGGGCTTCCCCGGTGGCTCAGATCGTAAAGAATCCGCCTCCCATATGGGAGACCCAGGTTTGATCCCTGGGCCAGGAAGGTCCCCTGGAAAATGAAACGGCAGCCTACTCCAGTATTCTTGCCTGGAGAACCCCATGGGCAGAGGAGTCTGGCAGGCTACAGAGCATGGGGTTGCAAGGAGTCGGATACTAGTGAGCAACTGGCACTTGACCTTAGCTCACGAGGTATCCATGTCACCTTCCCCCAGTAACCTTCCAACATCACTAAATTTGTCCTGCAAGGCAGGTCACCCCCTGGTGGGAGACTGGGAATCCCTGCTCTAGACAAATGAGCACCCGTCCTTTGTGCTTCTGCGGCAATGGTGGGTTTTCCTGGTCAATTGCAGATCCTCCCAACGTTTCAGTCTCCAGTATCACTCCCCGCTGAAGCCATCACCTTTGACTTGATTAACACAGGAGTGAAAACCTGAGTCAACCCTGGTGGCCACCAAGAGAATCTATCCTCCTCGACTGCCTGCTTCTGGGGGCAGCCAAGTCACTAGTATTTCTGTTTCTATTGATGATGCCATTGACTGAAGCTCAGAAGATAAAGGGAATTTTCCAGCATGATAATGTTCAAGAGGAGAGTTGGAAATGGCACAACTCCTGGGGCTGGCAGAAAGGGGAAAGGTGGGGGGTGGGGAGGAGGTGGAGACCTCCTTTCTCCCAGAAGCCGGGAGGAATATCATTCTTTGCAAAAGAGCAGTGTTAGGACGTGCCCGTTGGTTCTGCTGATAGCTTGCTCTCTCCCGTTGCCCTTCTGAGCTGCTGATGGCGGGAAGCCCAGCTCTGGGGCGCTGCATCGGCTCAGCCCTTGCCTGGTTTCCGCGTGCCCCGAGCCCAGGGGGCACCTGAGTGAGTGAGTGCCATCAGCACCTCACTGGCGTCTCTCTCTCATTTGGGGTCACAAGGACTCTGCTGTTGCTGTTCAGTCGCTCAGTCGTGTCCGACTCTTTGCGACCCCATGGACTGCAGCACGTTAGGCTTCCCTGTCCTTCACTCTCTCCTGGAGTTTGCCCAAACTCACGCCCATTGGGTCGGTGATGCCATCTTCGCCATCTCACCCTCTGTCACCCCCTTCTTCTCCCACCCTCCATACCTGGGCTCTGGCCCTCCTTCATTTTCCACCCTGCTTACAACAGGTCAGGGCACACAAAGAATGTGTTCGAGGCATATAAGCCGCCATGCCACCAGCCCGGCTTGGCATGTTGGAGACATCACCCTAGCCAGGCTGCCACCACCATCCATGGTGGGGAGGAGCCAAGAACAACGAAAAATCTCTCTCTGCCTCCATCATCACCCCCACCCCACGCGCGCACATCTCAGCAGCCAGCCATGCTCCCCAATCCTCTCTGCCAAGCCCATGGGCGAGCACAGGTGACACCCCAGGGCTATCCAGGAGCTGGGATTCCCCTGGGACCCAAGGACAGAGCACCCCTCCCCAGAGGTGGGGGCCCAGCTCCCCACCCTCCCACCCCACCCCACCCCACCACCGCCCTGCCACTTGCCTTAGCTTCAACCTAAAGGGAAAAAGTAAACAAATGCACGTTTAACCTCTCTCCCTCCTGCTTTCTCCGCTCCCCTTTCCTGCCTCCCATCCTCTGCCCTCTGCCCCCCCCAACCTGTCTCACTGTCCTCCCCCCCCCTCCCCCGCGCTGCCCCCTGGAGCCTGCCCCGTCCTCCCACCTCCTGTCACCCTCACTTGATCCCTCCCACTGCTTCCGTTCCTGCCCTCCTCCCAACCGTCAGACCCCCTTGGCAGAGCCTCTGCGGAGGACAGGTCTCATCAGGGGAAAGAATGGGAAAGAGATGCTGTGGCCACTAGCGTGGGGCCAGAAAAGGGGAACTCAGGGTCTCAGGCATCGGCCTGGGCCCTCAAGCTGCAGACAGAAGGGTCCCCCTCCCAGAGGCGTGGGGCTGCGAGAAAGGCCAGAAGGCTGGGACAGATGCCAACCCAGAGCCAAAGGGCACGATCCCGTGTGTGTTTAGCAAGCGCAGAGCCTGAGATAAGACGGTGTACTGGGAGTGAACAGATGGTCCTGGGAGCAGCAGGCACCACTGACGTCCCAGGCTCCCGAGAGCGCAGCACAGGTTGGGGGGCGGGGTGGAGGGCTGCCCTCCACACCTGTGGGCCGGGCCTTTCTCAGACCCGGGCTGATGGGAGCCCCTGGGTGGAGGAATTTTCCTCTCAACCTGCCCAGCCCTCTTTACCTTGGCTGACACTCCCAGCAGCAAGACAAGGATGCTCCCCAGGGAGCTGGTCATCACTCACCTGTCCCCAACTTGATCCCCAGGCTGGGCTGATACCCCTCCCCCAGCCGCCCCTCCCCTTCCCCCAGACAGCCCAGGGTTCTCCAGGGGGCTCCCTCCACCCCCCTGAATGTGTCTGGAGAGGGGACACATGGGCGCTGGCCAAGACTGTACTCGGGTGAAGGCAGATGACAGCTGATGGGAGGGAGTCACTTCCCAGATTTCACCGAGTCTCGGCTTCACCAGGAGGAAAGGGCTGCGGTGGGCGGGTGGGAGGGTGTTCAGCAGTAAAAACATCCCTGCCTACATTTCTCATATGCTTTTCTGCTTTGATTTCATTTCTCCCAAGATATCAAATTTCAGGCTCAAAGGCGTTAGGAGGAAGGGAGGCAGGGGGCGTCTTGATGTTTCAATAGTGACTCAGAGAGTCTCTCTGAAGCCCAGAATTGCATTCATAAAGGTTTCTACATAGTTAGCGAAACATTCCTGGCATGCTGGGCCAGCGTGATCCTTCTAGGGAGAGCTCCATCCATCAGCGTGGTCTTCTACAGAATCTGATGGCCACTCAGCCTGCTCCTAGCTGGGAGCCCCGCTCACAAATTACTTGCCTCTTCTTTGAGTTCCTGTCGGCTTCCCTGGTGGTTCAGTTGGTAAAGAATCTGCCTCAGATGCAGGAGACCTGAGTTTGATCCCTGAGCTGGGAAGATTCCCTGGAGAAGGGAAAGGCTACCCACTCCAGTATTCTGGCCTGGAGAATTCCATGGGCTGTATAGTCTTTGGGGTTGCAAAGAGTCAGACACGACCAAGTGACTTTCACTTTTCACTTTTCTGAGCTGCGGCAAGGGAGGTTAACAGCCACCTGGCAGTATTTTGATAATGTATATAAAACTAATGGATATATATATATATGAGCTAATATGTATGCTTATGCACATGAGTATGTATAAATAAGTGTATTTGAATATGTATATACATGCATAAGCTAATAGACATGATTGAAAGCTAATAAATATATATATCATATGTCACATAATATATAATGCATGGAAAGCATTTAGCACAGCAGTTGTCCCCATCAGGCACTTAAACACAAAAATGAACCTTCTAATGCGCCCCACACCTCACTTTACTTGCAATTCTCAAGCCCATTATAAGGCTATTCATACTGGAGACTTTGTCCCATTGTTCTATGTTCTACTCTCTTAAAGATGCAAGGGTTATGGCGTGACTATATGATTTTATGAGTTGACATTAGGTACTAA
This sequence comes from Odocoileus virginianus, assembly GCF_023699985.2. Taxonomy (NCBI): domain Eukaryota; kingdom Metazoa; phylum Chordata; class Mammalia; order Artiodactyla; family Cervidae; genus Odocoileus; species Odocoileus virginianus. The sequence goes on along the minus strand of NC_069677.1, from coordinate 87,387,668 downwards.
AAATTTCCATTGACTGATTTCAGTTACCTTGGGAATTTTAGTATGCAGTGTTCATTACCTGTAGCTCGTTTGTTCTGAGAAGTAATATTTCACCTTCTACTTGAACTTTCATCCTGGCCAAAGAATCTCCTCGTGGGTTTCATTGCTAAGTAAACTGTAATCCTTTCCACTTATTATGCAGACGCTTTCCTCCCAATATCATATGCTCTCTCCTGGAACAGATGTGATACTGATGATGTTTGCTCCCTGGATTCACACGGTCCAGTTCACAGAATTAAGAGAGATAAACCTGACTGTGGATTTCCTGAAGCCAAACCAAGCATCACTCCCTGCTGGCCTGTGAGGGCTGCCTTCTTAGTAGATATTTAATTCAGATGATGGACCTGGCTCTCACCTAGGAATAAATGTCCAAGTAAATCAAAGAAAGGTGTCCCATATCAATGTGTCCTGACTTCTAAATAATCCCCTTCCCCAAATTATTTTCTCCTCCAAGTTGCTGGGTCCCTAACCTGTAGGCTTATGACTTTGTAGCCCCTCTTCCCCACCCCCCAAGACCCAGCACACAATCTCAACAAGAACGTTCTCACAAAAGAACAAATAGGAAGAAACAAGTCTGGACTTTTTTTTTTTAATTCAGGATGCTCTCCTCCCATGTAAGATCCACATTCTCTTCCCATGGCTTTAATGAAAGAGAAGGTGTCAGACGCATGTCTGAGATCCTCCCATGGAAAAGATTTTCTCACAATTTTCTCCTGCCAGATTTGCACACGTTACTCCATGACCATCAGTGAAGGAAGAAATAAGACTCTGAATAAATCAAGGGTTGTGTTCCTCAAAGTGCAGGATTCCTCCTTGCATCCTACATTTTTAATCTAATTTTTTTAATAAATCAAGGGTATGTGTGTGTTAGTTGCTCAGGCGTGTCCGACTCTTTGCGACCCCATCAACTGTGTAGCCCACCAGGCTTCTTGGTCCGTGGGGATTCTCCAGGCAAGATTACTGGAGCGGGTAGCCATTCCCTTCTCCAGGAGATCTTCCCAACCCAAGGATCGAACCCAGGTCTCCTGTATTGAATGCAGATTATTTACCCTCTGGGCCACCAGGGAAACCCAAAATTCAAGGGTGGGCCCATCACAAATAATTAACCAAGTGATTAACAAGTACTTAGCAGCATGCATGTAAGCATGTGTGGGAGGGGAGGTAAATTATAAAACAAGAGTCAGGAAAAGCCTCATCTTTATTTACTGATTTTTTTTTTTAACCAAGACGTGAAGTCAGATGAAGTGGAGCTCACAATACATTTCCTGGAGGAACCTCAAGGTTATACTGAAATTCACCTCCCTGTCTTTCCATATTGGAAAGACCACAGGGTCTTTATGGGGATACTTTTTGAATCTGCTGGTTGTGAAACAAAAACAGTAATGATTTACACATTTCTGTATTTTATTTTTTTTAAGTTGGGGTATCACTGCTTTACAATGCTGTGTGGGTTTCCGCTCTGCAGTGAAGTGAATCAGCCCTGTGTCCACAGTCTCCCCTCTCTTGAGCCTTCCTCCCACCTCACCTCCATCCCACCCGCCTAGGTCCTCACAGAGCACCGACCTGGGCTCCCTGTGCTACACGGCAGCTTCCCACTGGCCGTCTATTTCACCCATGGAGGAGCACATGTCAGCCCCAACCTCCCAGTTCATCCCACTCTCTCCTTCCACCCCCGCCACATCCACACATCCTTTCCCTGCATCCGCGTCTCTATTCCTGCCCTGCAAATAGGGTCGTCGGACCATTTTTCTAGATTACACATAGATGCATTAATCTACAATATTTGTTTTTCTCTTTCTGACTCTTGTCCCTGAGATGTCTCAACCCTGAAGCTGCGATTTGAAAAGGGAGAGGCTCCTTGGGGCATTCAGGAAGGCTTCAGGAAAGCTGGACCTTGGGAAATGGACAGGGCTTCACCGGGGAGGTGAGGGGGGGTCACAGGGCTGCTTGTCAGAGGGTGGTAGGCAGCTTGGAGGTGACCATTCTCTCAGGAGAGAACCCTGGAAGCAAGACAGCACAGGTGGGTTTGGAGAACAGTGGTAAAGCTGGACATTTTATTTTAAGTAGGGAAATAGAAAGAAAAGTCTAAGGGTGGTGGGTAGGGCATTCTAAGTAATGCTGGAGAAGAAATCTCTCAGTTTAGTTCAGTTCAGTTGCTCAGTCATGTCCGACTCTTTGAGACCCCATGGACTGCAGCATGCTAGGCCTCCCTGTCCATCACCAACTCCCGGAGCTTACTCAAACTCTTGTCCATTGAGTCTGTGATGCCATCCAACCATCTCGTCCTCTGTCGCCCCCTTCCCCTCCTGCCTTCAATCTTTCCCAGCATCAGAGTCTTTTCAAATGAGTCAGTTCTTCACATCAGATGGCCGAAGTATTGGAGTTTCAGCTTCAGCATCAGTCCTACCAATGAATATTCAGGACTGATTTCCTTTAGGGTGGACTGGTTGGATCTCTTTGCAGTCCAAAGGGCTCTCAAGAGTCTTCTCCAACACCACAGTTCAAAAGCATCAATTCTTCGGTTGTTCTAAAGCCTAACATTTTCTGAAGTTTATTCCTGGGGCCATGGGTCCTGTGACATCCTCAGACTAAATTTCTATCTTTCTCTCCTTTTCTAACTTTTTCATATATGTATGAGATGAGGACATTAACCAAATTTATTGTGATAATTATTTCAAAGTGCATGTCACATCCTTATGTTGTACACCTTAAATGTATACAGTGCTGTTTGTCAACTATATCTCAGTAACAGTTGGGAAAAAAATCACCTTTAATCCCTCTGCCTAATCATAAGCAAGAGAAATAATAATAATAATGACTGGAATTCACTGAACACTACACTGGACTTGGTCTTTCGAGTAAATTATTTCTAATTATTATCCTAACCTTGCAGAGGAGGCATTGTGCTCAGTCGTGTCTGACTCTTTGTAACCCAATGGAGTATAGACCTCCAGACTCCTCTGTCCATGGGATTTTTCTAGGCAAGATTACTGGAGTGGATTGCCATTTCCTCCTCCAAGGGATCTTCCCAACCCAGGGATCAAACCCACATCTCCTGAATTGTCAGGCAAACTCTTTTACCAGTGAGCCACCAAGGAAGCCCCAAAGTAGGTATAACTAACATTAATATCTTTCTTTTACAGATGAGGGAGACTATTCACAGGGATTATAAGACTAGCCAGAGATATCACAGAACCACTTAGGGCAGAACCAAGTTTTCAAACAGAACTACCTTACTCATGCTTTTACTGCAGCATGTGACTTTTAGCTTTGGACTAACTTTTTTAAAACTCAGATTTGAGGAGCACTGTTAGTGATTCAACACTTGTAGGAGTTACTTGCACCTCCCGTTAGGAGTCCCACTGTCTGTATGTGTCATAAAGGCTTTAAGATGCTCTGAAAGAGAGAAGTCTGCTTAAATTCTGCTGTTGTTGCTTTTGAGTCTCTAAGTCATGTCCAGCTCTTTGTGACCCCATGGACTGGAGCATAATAGTCTCCTCTGTTGTCCACTCTCCCTGAGTTTGCTCAAACTCATGTCCATTGAGTTGGTGATGCCATCCAACCATCTCATCCTCTGCCGCCCTCTTCTCCACCTGCCCTCAGTCTTTCCCAGCATCAGGGTCTTTTCCAATGAGGCCACTATTTGCATCAGTCTTTTGCATCAGTGGCCAAATTATTGAAGCTTCAGCTTCAGCATCAGTCCTTCCAGTGAATATTCAGGGTTGATTTTCTTTAGGGTTGACTAATTTGAAATTATTTAGTTGAATAAAACACTAGGGTCCACAAGAGATCCACATCTTAATGCGTTAATGAAATCTGTGGATGTTACCTCATATGGGGATAAAGCGGGGAGAGATCTTTGCAAATGTCATCAAGTTATGGATCTTGACTTGGGGAGACTACCGTGCATTATCCAGATGGATCCTAAATGCAATCACACATGTACAGCAGAGATGGCAACATGAAGCCAGAACAGAAAGATGTGAAGATGCTGGCCTTGAAGTTTAGAGTAATGCAATCACAAACCAAGGGCTACTCACAACCCCATGCCCCCAGAACCTGGAAGAGGCAAGGGAGAGGGAGTGTGGTCCCCCTGAAGTCCTGGTCTCAGACTGCTCACCTCCAGAAATGGGAGAGAACACATTGCTACCTTTTCAAGCCCCCCAGGTTTGGGTAATCTGTTGTGCAGGGCCTAAGAAATGAACCCAAGGGGGGCTGTTAGTTGAATGACAGTTTTCCTCAGAATTACATTTGTCTAACAGTCATGTATGGATGTGAGAGTTGGACTGTGAAGAAAGCTGAGAGCCGAAAAATTGATGCTTTTGAACTGTGGTGTTGGAGAAGACTCTTGAGAGTCTCTTGGGCTGCAAGGAGATCCAACCAGTCCTCCTGAAGGAGATAAGTACTGTTCATTGGAAGGACTAATGCTGAAGCTGAAACTCTAATACTTTGACCACCTCATGTGAAGAGTTGACTCATCGGAAAAGATCCTGATGCTTGGAGGGATTGGGGGCAGGAGGAGAAGGGGACGACAGAGGATGAGATGGCCGGATGGCATCACCAACTCAATGGGCATGAGTCTGAGTAAACTCCAGGAGTTTGTGATAGACAGGGAGGCCTGGCATGCTGCGATTCATGGGGTCACAAAGAGTCGGACACGACTGAGTGACTGAACTGAACTGAACTGAACTGAACAGTTATGCCACTATGAAGATGTAAATGTGAGATTAAGAAAAGACCTGGCCAGGAGATCCAGGGATTTACCAACTGGGAATTTTGAGACATCCTGATACTTGCTTGTGTGGTAAATCACTGCAGTCATGTCCAAGTCTTTGAGACCCTGTGGACTGTAGCCTGCCAGGCTCCTCTGTCCAAGGGATTCTCCAGGCAAGAATACTGAAGTAGATTGCCATTTCCTCCTCCAGGAAATCTTCCTGACCCAGGGATCAAACCCAGGTCTCTTACATCTCCTGCATTGGCAGGCGGGTTCTTTACCACTAGCACCACCTAGGAAGCTCCATCCTGATGTTTACTGACCCTCTAGGTCAACCAGAACAAAAATATGCATTATTTTTTATAAAGATCCCTTTTGGAGGACTTTCCTGGTGCTCAGATGGTAAAGAGTCTGCCTGCAGTGCAGGAGATTCTGGTTCAATCCCTGAGTCAGGAAGATCCCCTGGAGAATGAAATGGCAACCCACTCTGGTATCCTTGCCTGGAAAATCCCATAGACGGAGGAGCCTGGCAGGCTACAGTCCATGGGGTTGCAAAGAGTCGGACACAACTGAGCGACTTCACTAGAGGTCCATTCTCCTAAAGCAATTTGAACTGTCATATAAGACAAAGTCTAAATATTTCTTAGAAATGGCTTGGTCATCTTCCATGACCTGGCTATTGAAAACAGTGCTGCAATGAACATTGTGTGTGCTTAGTCACTCAGTGATATTCAACTTTTGCGACCCTTTGGACTGTAGCCTGCCAGACTCCTCTGTCCATGGGATTTTTCAGGCAAGAATATTGTAGTGGGTTGCTGTTTCCTTCTCCAGGGGATCTTCCCAGCCCTGTGTCTCCTGCACGGCAGGCAGATTCCTTACCCACTCAGCCATTGGAGAAGCCCTGCAATAAACATTGAGGTGCTTGTATCTTTTTGAATTATGGTTTTTCTCTGGGTATATGCCCAGGGGTGGGACTGCAGGTTCATATGGATAGCTCTATTTTTAGTTTTTAAAGGACCCTCCATACTCTTCTCCATGGTGGTGGTACAAGTTTACGTTCCCACCACAGTGTAAGAGGGTTCCCTTTTTTCCACATCCTCCCCAGCATATATTGTTTGCAGACTTTCTGATGATGGCCATTCTGACTGGTGTGAGAACTACATACCTCATTGTAGTTTTGATTTGCATTTCTCTAATAATTATGATGCTGAGCACCTTTTCATGTGCTTTTTAACCATTTGTATGTCTTCTTTGGAGAAATGTCTACTTAGATTTTCCACTCAGTTTCTGATTAGGTTGTTTGTTTTAATATTGAGCTGCATGAGTTGCTTATATATTTTGGAGAATGATCCCTTGTTGGTTGCTTCAGTTGCAAATATTTCCTCCCATTCTGAGGCTGTATTTTAGGTTTGTTTATGATTTCCTTTGCTGTGCAAAAGCTTTTAAGTTTAAGTAGGTCCCCTTTGTTTTCATTATTCTAGGATATTCATCAAAAAAAAAAATGTTGCCGGTATTTATGTCAGAGCGTTCTGCCTGTGTTTTCCTCTAAGAGTTTTATAGTATCCAGCTGTACATTTAGGTCTTTAATCCACTTTGAGTTTATTTTTGTATGTGGTGTTAAGGAGTGTTCTAATTTCACTCTTTAACATGTAGCTGAACAGTCTCCCAGCAGCACTTATTGAAGAGGCCGTCTTTCCCTTGCTGTATATTCTTGCTCCCGTGGTCATAGATTAGGCAACGATAGCGTGTGAGTTTACCTCTGGACTTTCTATACTGTTCCTATGGTCTATATTTCTGTTTTCACGCCAGTACCATACTGTTTTGATAACTGTAACTTTGTAGTATAAGAGGAATGGATGAAGATGTGATACATATATGCAACAGAATATTTATTATTCAGCCACAAAAAAGGATGAAATTAATACCATTCTCAGCAATACGGGTGGATCTAGAGATTGTCACTGTCAGGATTCCCTGGTGGCTAAGCTCAGACGGTAAAGCATCTGTCTGCAATGCGGGAGACCCAGGTTCGATCTCTGGGTTGGGAAGACCCCCTGGAGAAGGAAATGGCAACCCACTCCAGTACTCTTGCCTAGAAAATTCCATGGACAGAGGAGCCTAGTGGGCTACAGTCCATGGGGTTGCAAAGAGTCGGACACGACTGAGCGACTTCACTTCACTTCAGAGATTGTCATACTGACTGAAGTAAGTCAAACAGAGAAAGGCAAATATCGTATGATACTACTTATGCATGGAATATACAAAAAGGGCTACAAATGAACACATCTACAAAACATAGAGTTAAATATATAGAAAATAAACATATGTTTCAAAGTGAAAGTCTTAGTCGCTCAGTTGTATCTGACTCTTTTCGACCCCATGAACCATAACCTCTGTCCCTGGAATTCTCTAGGCAAGAATATTGGAGTGGGTAGCCATTCCCTTTTCCAGGGAGATCTTCCCAACCCAGGGATCGAACCTGGGTCTCCCGCACTGCAGTCAGACTCTTTGCCATCTGAGCCACCAGGGAAGCCCCAGAAATGTTTGCCAAGGCACGAGAGAGGGAGAGACAACTTGGAAGGTTTGGGCTGACATATACACACTACTGTATATAAAATAGGTAGCTGAATAAGGACCTACTTCCTGTGTAGCATAGGGAACACTGCTCGACACTCTGCAGTGACCTACATGGGAAAAGAATCTTTAAACAGAGTGGATATATGTATATGTATAACTGATTCACTTTGCCATAGACCTGAAACCAACACAACACTGTAAATCAGCTACACTCCACTAGAATTAAGGAAACAAATGGTTGGCTCTGTGGCTCCAAGACCGAGCAACTGTCGCCCAGTGAACCTCAGATGGCTGGTGAAATCCACATCTTATAAAAGAGAGATGAATTTATGGCGATTTAGAGTTCTGTGTGAAATCCCCTCCCACTGATCCACCTGTGCCAACACCAGCCAAGCCATGGACCCCAACACCCAAAGGAAAGAAAAGCATCTTACCACATCACACATCCTGTCAGCAGAATATTCCTCTCAGTGTGGAGAAGGAAAAATGCAATTTAGAAGATTTTTTTGGACAAATAACACCCCACACAAAACAGCAGCCAGATGTCAGTTAGAAGCTCTGCAGAACAGGGCCGTGTGGGTTTTCAGAAAGGAGAGCTCGCTCATTACAGAAGCCCCAGAGCTGGTCCAGGGATGCTGGTTGTTAAGTGGCACCGGGGAGGACAGAACTGGGCACCCGGGCACCCTGGCTCTCCCACCCGCAAGGAGTGGGGTCACCGCTATATCCTTATATGCTCTTCATTGTCAAATGATATCCAAGGGCTACTCCCTAACCTCCGGACCTTCATAACCAGGGACATGGCCACTCCCATGGTTCTTACAACAGCCTCTCAAAAGGGCAAATTCTGGGCGACTGGCTCGTCCGGGAATAGTAGCTGCAAGCTGCATTTCAGTTCAGAATGTCGCCTTTGAAACACTACGAGTGCAGCACTTTTTTTTACCAAATAGGTATGACAGCTTCTGTGAGTTCACCCTCCACCCCTGTGTGAATCCCCACACTGACTCAGATCTGAAATCACATCTCTGGTTGCTCCTGACATACACGTGCCCAAAGAAATCTTTTAAATGATACAACTGTTTGACAATGTAATTCTAACCCAATATGACTGCAGCAAAACTCTGTCATTCAGCAATTATTTATGTTATTGCTGTGTGTCTGCCTTTTTGCTGGATAAGATGGAAGATGCAGACTGTATCAATGGAGCAGGATTTTCTAGTTGATTAACCAGACCCAGCTGGCTGGAATCTTCCTATAACCACATACAATACATTTAGGGAAAATAAGAAAATGACAAGGGAAAAAAAAAATGCGCTTGACACATATCCCTAACACAGTAGATGTAAATATTTGTTAAGCGAATGACTGAAATTAGAGATTTTGTTGAACGATAATTACCCTCTAAAGGGGAGTAATAGCTTTGAGTATAGGGTTTCCTTTTAGGGTGATGAAAATGTTTTAGAATTACACAGAGATGATGTTTGTACAACACTGTGAATGTATTAAATGCCACGGCATTGTCCATTTCTAATGGTTAATTTTATGTTATGGAAATTTAACCTCAATTTAAAACAAGTAAATACTTTCCATACTGTGTCCAGATGTACTGGGCACAGAACAAATATAATCACATCTTCACAAAACTTTGTAACATTAGTTGTGGTGACTAAGAAGCAGAAAGATCCATAGGTCAATAAATGCTTACGTGGGAGGAGCTTTTATGATGCCAAACTATTTGATAAGACAAAAGTACTAAAAGTACTTGTAAACAGTGCTAGAAGTGCTTCTAGAAAATTCCATTTTCCCTATGAATCTATTTATGGCCATCTAAGTTGGTTGTATTGTTTAGTCACCAAGTCATGTTTGACTCTTTGCGACACCGTAGACTGCAGCATACCAGGATTCCCTGTCCTTCACTATCTCCCTGAGTTTGCGCAGATGCATGTCCATTGAGTTCATAATGCCAACTAATCATCTCGTCTCTCTCATCCTCTGTCGCCCCCTTCTCCTCCTGCCCTCAATCTTTCCCAGCATCAGGGTCTTTTCCAACGAGTCAGCTCTTTGCCAAGGTGGCCAAAGTATTGGAGTTTCAGCTTTAGCATCAGTCCTTCCAATGAATATTCAGACTTGACTTCCTTTAGGATGGACTGTTTGATCACCTTGCTGTCCAAGGGACTCTCAAGAGTCTTCTCCAGCACCATAATTCAGAAGCTTCAAGTCTTCATCGCTCTGCCTTCTTTACGGTCCAACTCTCACATCTGTACATGACTACTGGAAAAACCATAAGCTTTGACAAAAGCACTAGAATTACCTCCTGAAAAGTACTAGAATTACTTCTAGAAAATTCCATTCTCCCTATCTATTTATGGCCATTTAAGTTAGAATATCCGTTTTTGTGTCTGCAGCAAAAGACTGTTTGCAGGCTTTCCCATAAATATAGAGTCCTCAAAATGGAAATTTTATATCCTTGAGTTTCCTGGGCATCATAATTCTCTTCATAAGAGAAAAAAAAATCTCATTTTGTTGATGAGGACCCTGATGGAACACTGCTGGTTAATATATTGGCCCAGGGTGGGGTGGGAGGGAATGGGCAGAGGACAAAAGAAGTGAGTCTGAAATAGAGGCCCCCAAACTTCTATGTGAAGGTAACTATTTTTTACATAAAAGTCAGAGTCGGGAGAGCTGGCGTAAAAGAATAAAAATGATTAAAACTGCACCTTGGAAGATGGGCAGAACGAATGTGTAATGATATTTTGATGTATTTTGGCAGAAATCAAAACAAATAACCAGATAGATGATTAGGCACTTGATGACAGTGCATGAGGGAAAGTGACAAATTTGGCAATAATGTACCCAAAGCAGTGCATTCCCGACACTGGGGAAATAAGACTGACACCTTTGCCTTGAGAGTTACGTGGGTGCTGTGGTGTAATGAGAATACAGGTGGTCTGGTCCCTGGGTCCTGGCATAGGGCTTCAAGACCCCTCGAAGCTTCTTAAGGGACAAGAGCATCTTTATTCTGCTAATGAGATGACTCATGATTGGCTGCTAGGTCAATTCACGTTGGGGGCTAGTCACCAGAAATATCAAACCCAACCTTGGTGTGGGGGAGGGGGCTGGAGACTGATTTCAGCCATGTAGCCAGTGACTTCCTGAATCATGTCTAGATAATGAAACCCCAGTATAAACTCTGGGCATGAGGCTCAGTGGGGCTTCCTGGTTGATGAGTTCATTGACATCCCAGGAGGATGAAGCTCCCTTACTCCACGGGGAGAGGGCCTGAGAGCCCTCACCCCACCCTCATCCTCACCAATGGGTATCTTTAATTCAGTTCAATTCTATTGCTCAGTCATGTCCGACTCTTTGGGACCCCATGAACTGCAGCATGCCAGGCCTCCCTGTCCATCACCAACTCCTGAAGTCCACCTAAACTCATGTCCATTGAGTTGGTGATGCCATCCAACCACCTCATCCTCTGTCATCCCCTTCTCTCCTGCCTTCAATCTTTCCCAGCATCAGGGTCTTTTCCAGTGAGTCAGCTCTTAGCATCAGGTGGCCAAAGTACTGGAGTTTCAGCTTCAGCATCAGTCCTTCCAATGAACACCCAGGACTAATCTCCTTTAGGATGGACTGGTTGGATCTCCTTGCAGTCCAAGGGACTCTCAAGAATCTTCTCCAACAACACAGTTCAAAAGCATCAATTCTTCAGTGCTCAGCTTTCTTTATAGTCCAACTCTCACACCTATACATGACTACTGGAAAAACCATAGCTTTGACCAGATGGACCTTTGCTGGCAAAGTAATGTCTCTGCTTTTTAACATTCTATCTAGGTTGGTCATAACTTTCCTTCCAAGGAGTAAACTTCTTTTAATTTCATGGCTGCAGTCACTATCTGCAGTGATTTTGGAGCCCAAGAAAATAAAGTCTGCCACTGTTTCCACTGTTTCCCCATCTAGTTGCCAAGAAGTGATGGGACCAGATGCCATGATCTTACTTTTCTGAATGTTGAGCTTCAAGCCAACTTTTTCACTCTCCTCTTTCACTTTCATCAAGAGCCTCTTCGTTCCTCTTCACTTTCTGCCATAAAGGTGGTGTCATCTGCATATCTGAGGTTATTGATATTTCTCCCAGCAATGTTGATTCTAGCTTGTGCTTCATCCAGCCCAGCATTTTGCATGATATACTCTGCATATAAGTTAAATAAGCAGGGTGACGATATACAGCCTTGATGTACTTCTTTTCCTATTTGGAACCAGTCTGTTGTTCCGTGTCCAGTATCTTTTATGATAAACTCTAAGTGCAAATATAGCACTCTTTTGAGTTCTGTGAGTCATTTTCATGGACTACCAAACCTAAAGGAGTTATGGGAACCCCAGAATCTACAGCCAGAAGTGTGGCCAGACATACAGGTCAGAAGTGCCAGTGGACAGTAGACCCTCAAACTGCATCTTGCATCTGAAGTAATGGCCGAGTGGTGAAGCACTGAGCCCTTAACTCATGGGATCATGAAATGGTTAGTGTCATAAATCAGAAATGAATTGCAATACAGTCAGTTTAGGTGGAAACAGACCATGTATATATATACATATTAAGGATGTGCTTCACCATTTGGTGAGGGAAAAATTGAAATTATATATATATATGACTATATATATATATATATTATATATAGTATACTATAGACATGTGTGTGAAAGTAGCTCGGTTGTGTCCGACTCTTTGTGACCCTATGGACTATATGGTCCGTGGAATTCTCCAGGCCAGAATACTGGAGTGGGTAGCTGTTCCCTTCTCCGGGGGATCTTCCCAACCCAGGGATGGAACCCAGGTCTCCCGCATCGCAGGCCGGTTCTTTACCAGCTGAGCCACAAGGGAAGCCCCATACTATATATACATATATATATATATATATAATTTCAACTTCTCCCTCACCAAACAGTGAAGAACATCCTTAAACAGGTAGCATTCTGACAGTTTAACTTTAACTTTGAGAACCAAAACAGAAAAGCCTCCTTCAGTAATTAACTATATAATTTATTTTCATTATATTCCGAATGCTATCTTTGACCTTTCTTTCAAGCAGAAGAAATATTACTTCTTCTAATCCCATGAAATTAGAAAAAGAGGTGGGTTTTCTAATCTATTTTTCCTCTCATCCTTTTTTTCCAGATTTTTCTGGTGGGAAAATTGCTTAGAATTTAATTAATGGCTTCTTGGTGAACTGGGTTTTTCAAAAGCCAAACATAAGAGATAAATGAATTGACTTTGGGAAGGTGTACCTGCATTCTTTTAGGAGAGTTACTTACATCAGAAGGTTTCCCTGGTGGCTCAGATAGTAAAGATTTGTCTGCAATACAGGAGACACGGGTTCGATCTCTGGGTCAGAAAGATCCCCTGGAGAAGGGAATGGCAACCCACGCCAGTATTCCTGCCTGGAGAATCCCACGGACAGAGGAGCCTGGCTGGCTATAGTCCGTGAGGTCTCAAAGAGTCGGGCACAACTGACAACTAACGCACACACACACACACACACACACACACACAAGCGCGCGCATGCACACACACGAGAACTGATAGTATAAAGATACAAGAAAAAGCCAGGTTTAGGAAGACTGACAGACTTACTAAAAAGCATGATCACATTTTACAAGTAGCACATTATTTGAGAGGGAGTATAGACATCTTTTTTCTTTTAAATATATTATCAACTTTCAGATCTCCAAACATTCTCAAACAGCACGCTCTTGCCATAATCGGTTTAATAATATGTAATGATGATTTTCAAATGCCAAGAGTTAACAAGCCTAAGAAGCAAACAAAAGAACAGCCTCAAGTTTTGAGACAATGATATTCCTATTTCAATTCTAAAACCAGGCAACTTGGCATAATATACTTCTCAAATAATCAGATCTTACATTTTTTCCCCCAGAGCATTCCAGGCAAAGTGGTCAATCAAACTGTAAGTTATTTGGAATTTTTTACTATTTGCTGCCAGAAAAATACAGAATAACGGAAGAATTTATTAACAAAATGTAAAGCAATAACCACATAAAACAAATATCCAGCTGGTCCAGTGTGGATGAGACCAAATAATGTAGAAAACTGTTCAAAGCTCCAGAAAATCATAATGACACAAAAAGAGCTTTCATGTTAATGAAGGGGTAAAATAATATACTTGTGGGAATTATCCATGCACTTAAATATATCCCATCTGTTAATATTTTTAAGTTGCCACCTAACCTTTGATGGGTGGTAGCCTAAAATTTGGGCTCCCCTGGTGGCTCAGTGGTAAAGAATCCTCCTGCCAATGCAGGAGACATGGGTTCCATCCTTGGGTCAGGAAGATCCCCTGGAGAAGGAAATGGCAACCCACTCCAGTATTCTTGCCTGGAGAATCCCGTGGACAGAGGAGCCTGGCGGGCTACAGTCCGTGAGGTTGCAAAAGAGTCCGACAAGACTTAGGGACGAAACAAGAGCAACCCTAAAGTTTATACCTCGTACCAGCAAGATTCAGAACCATTCTGACCCTGACTGAAAGGCAAAAAGATTGCGTATATATTGGTTAGAGCCTGATACACATCTTCTACTGGAGAAAAGGGAGAAGAGGATGAGGAAAACATTTTTTAAAAAATCAAAACTCCTCCTCTTGAAATCACCTCTGATTCTCAGCAGATTAAAAATATCACTGTGATAAAAGAACAAGAGAAAACAGCTTGGAATCACACAGGAGACCTAAAAGGGAACTGGGAGGGGAGACTTATCATGATGGAGAAGCTGTCATTTTTAAATTGACTGTATTGTAGGTTACTATAGAGATCTACATTGCACGGCCTGGTGAGGAGGTGAACCTACAAAAGTTTCGTGACAATCAGAGCTGGCACACACTCCAGCTTTCACGGGGTAGAAACATGGGATTCTGTCATCACTGGGATGTCGCTGGCTAACGAGAAGCCCCGAGGAAGGGCCGTGGCATTCTAAGCTGGCAGGTTGGGCATGCTGTTAATTTGCCTCATTAGTCCCTGCCTGCCTAGCACAGGACGTATCCACGCTGCAGAAGCCCGATGGACTGAGAGGCCGGTTTCCATGGAGATGTTTTGCAGCTTTGCTGGTATTTCCTACAGAAGGGAAAGAGACTGTCGGGGTGCTCAGCGTATGTGTACACACACACACACACACACACACACACACACACACACAGCTTTCAGTTAGACAAACTGGCTATGGAGGCAGACATACAAGATGACTGAAGAACGCTGATGGGGTTGAGGAGTAAAGACCAAATCAGGGAAGGTTTGGGGGTGGCTCCTTTTTGAAGCATCTGTAACCTTTGGATTATGTTTTCCACGGAGAGTGAAGAGAAGACCATTCTGTCTAGGTTCTGGGGGTAGAGAGGAAGCTGAACCTTAGTGGGCAAGACTTCCTGTGAGGGGGGAAGGATGGCCAGGTGTGGAACCATAACTCTCCCCAGAGAGCCAGGGAGACAAGGAGTCCCTCCGCAGGGTAATTGTGAGTGTCAGCATAACTATATCAAACCCATCAACAGTAACTACAGCCACCCCTGGCAGTTGATTTCTGAACCAGGAGGAAGTTCTGTTGTTGTCTGGTTTGGGAAGGGCTGTGGACAATCTGATGAAACTTTCAGGCCTGAGGCTCCCTCTTGCTCTCACGACAAGGAAAATACTTCAGAGAAGAGTGGGAGAAATTCTCCTTTTATTTAGGGGTCTGAGCATGGTCCCAGCACCCCCATTATTAGCTGTGTAACTTCTGTGTCTTCAGAGAATTTACTTGACCTGTTTTCTCTATCTATAAAGCAAAATTAATGAGTTAGTGTCTGCATAGCGCTTAGAATGTGTCATAGGCTTACGCCAGCACTTGGCTTTCTGACTGGTTTATCACAGCAGCTTTTGGGAATGAATGCAGTTGTTGTCTTCATGCTGTGGAGGAGGAAACTAATGCACAGAGTGGCTAAGGAACTTTCCCCCAAGATCACATGATGAGGAAAAGAACAAAGTCAGGATTCCAACCCAGGTCACCTGGCTCTAAACCCAGGTGCTCTGGCTCCACGCTGGAGTCCCTGGCTTCAAGACAAAGAGGCACTGAATCATTTTTATTCAACTAGCTTTACTCTATCCACGTATTTAACAATTCTATGAAGTTTGGTGCTAGTGGACTTTCAGATAAGGAAACCGAGGCACAGAGAAGTTTAAAAAAAAAAGTTGCCCAAAGCTAAGCAGCTAAAATGAGATGGCTGGATGGCATCACCAACTCCATGGACATGAGTTTGGGTAAACTCTGGGACTTGGTGATGGACAGGGAGGCCTGGTGTGCTGCAGTCCACGGGGTCGCAAAGAGTTGGAGACGACAGAGTGACTGAACTGAACTGAAAGCAGCTAAAATAGGAGAGGGTTGGAATTTGAACTCAAGCATTCAAGTTTCAGAGCACTCAGTCAAGGACCTGGGGTTTCCCTGGTGGCAGAGTGGATAAGAATCCCCTGCCGGCGCAGGGGACGCGGGTTCAATCCCTGGTCCGGGAAGATCCCACATGCCGCGGACGAACTGAGCGCCTGCCCCACAACTACTGAGCCTGCGATCGAGAGCCCACGTGCCGCAACTGCTGAAGCCCGCACACCCCCAAACCTGCGCTCCGCAACAAGAGAAACCACGGAAGTGAGAAGGCCGCACACCGCAACCAAGAGCAGCCCCGATCTCCGCAACGAGGGGGAAAGCCCGTGTGCAGCAACAGAGACCCAGAGCAACCAGAACAATAAACAAGAAGCACACGTGGCTGGTGACCAGGCTCCGAGCGGCATCTCCTGGTCCAGCGCCGCTAGGTGGCTGCACTGTGCTTGGGCGGTGGGGGGCTTGCTCCCCTTGGGAACCAAGCAGAGGGTCAGCGCGCCCACGGCGCCCCAGTGCCCACGCTCAGCACCGCTAGCGCCCTTGGCAGTCCCTGCCCCTGTTAGGAGACCCTTGCCAGCAGATTTCACGCTGGAGAGGCACCCTCCTCCAGCCAGCACAAACCTGCCCGTGACGTCCAAACTGACCTTTCCTGGTGTCAGATGGTTCACATCCCAGCAACAGAGTGGGAGAGGTGAGAAATGACGTTTTGACCAAAAGCAGAAACCAGCCGAAAGCACGTGGATCCTTCCGTGTGTTATTTGTTACCCCAACAGCACATCTTCCCATGGAACAAGAGCAACACAGACAGCGATGGGAAATTTTATTTTATCTCCACGTGGTACCTAGTGCATAGAAGCTTTCCCAGGCGTGGCCATAATAACTTGTTTCTGTGCTCACGTCCATTTGCTTCATGTCAGAATACAATGACCCTTTGGTTGAATCCCCAGGTCTAATGCTAGGTTAGATGGATGTGTTTATTTTTCCTTCTTGCAGCTAACCAGACACTGTGAGACTGAAGAACGCTTCAGTCTCAACACTCTGAGCTTGGAAGGAACTCAGGTGTGGGACCTCCCAGCATGACCCAAGGATGTGGTGGGGTCAGGGATTGCCGAGGGAATCATTTTAGCCAGGACGATTTCTCAAATGCTAGTGTGACCAACCCCAGTGTGATTTTATCAGAAAGGTTTGGGTAGTCAAAGCATTTTTTATTTTTAAGATAAAAGCTAATTTTACATGCATTCCAGTTTCGTGGGGGAGGAGGGACCCCCACGCTGGCCATGTTTCTTTCATTTCTCAGCTCTTCCAAGGTGTGAGTCTAGTCCCTTCTCCACCTGAGCAGTATAAATAGCCCTGCCATTTACTTGTCTCTCCAGCTTGGCACTGTTTCCACTTATCCCTTCTGAGACGTCTTTCTATTTGCAAAATGTTTTCCCTATGTTATGTCTCTTGGCTGGCTTCCCCGTGACTCCCCTCCATTGCTCCTAGGAGAGCTCGGCTGTATTAACCAGGGTGCTTCTGGGGGTGCAGGGTGCTTCCTGATAATCCAAGGTTCAGAGGATGCTCTCCTAGCCAACCCCCACCCCCTCTTAGATCATTTAAATTCCAGTGCTTGGTAGTCCTGTCAGTTTCAAAGCACATTTCACTGGCTCCAAAGATAAGCCTCACAAAAGGGAAGAAAATCTTGCAAATGAATACAAACAGGACAAACTCCCCAACAGAAAAATAGTCAAAAGCTACAGATGATTCACAAAAGAAGACAAGCAGTCAGCAGTCATATGTGAAGGAAGGTCAATAACAAAAGTAATTAAAAAAAAAGAAATGCAAATAAAATCACCAATGCAATCTCTCTTTGCTACTAATATGGGTCAAGATTCTAACATTTGACCACAGGTGGATGAAAGTGGGGAAAATGGGTGCCTTTCACGGTCAATTGACAAATGGATTATCATAAATTTTGGAGAACAGTGTAGCAATATGACTCAAACTCTCGAAATTCTTTTGACACTTATCCTGATTTTATAATTGGACAAATTCACAAAGAGGTATATATATGGATGGATGCTCATCTCAACATTGTTTGTAATGATGAAAAACTGGAAATAGTTGTAATTTCCATCAAGGAAAAATCAATCTATTTATTTAATTGTGATACGATCCTTCAGTGAAATCGCATGAAGCCCTTTATAAGGATGATGTATATCCATGAACACAGTATTTGGAAATATCTGCACCAGAAATAATTGAGTGAAACAGATATTGTGTATAGGATGATCCTATAAAGAAAACATTGTATTTGCTTCCATGTGCATGCATGGGCGTTACTCATAAAGAGATGATACCTGGAACAGCATTTACTAAAAACTTACACTGTTCTCTCCCATGGTAAGATATTTTACTAGTCAGAGTAGGATGGATGATGCTGCATTAAGAAATAGATGCAGGCACATGATGATCCAATACGGTGGAATTTTGTTTCTCATTCGGGGAAAGCCCACATGAGAGGGGTGGCTGGCTGTGCAGAGAATTTAGACTCCTGCCATTTTGTGCTTTGCCATTTCCAGTGTCTGGACCCCAAGGTCAGTTTAGGAGACCTTTCCATTCTAGTCTGATGAGAAATCAAAGAAAGGCTATGGTGTATCGCAAGGAAAGCCTTTAATGAGACGGGCCCGGAGGTAGCATGCGCCCCCTCCTCATGGCCTGCCTAAGGACAAGGGAGTCAGGACAGCCGTGACTCCACGGGGAGGAGGAAAGAAGTTGCATGAATATCCCAAGTCCCAGGTGTGCCAAGATTTTGTGTTTTTCCTGTATTGCTTGAATTTTCCAACTGAGCTTGCTATTATTGTTATAGACAAAATAAAATTGCAATAAATTTCCTTTTTTAGAATAATAGTGTCTTTAGAGAGAGAGAGAGAGAGAAATTAAAATAATTTGAGAGAGCTAGCCCAGGAGAAGGCAGGAGCTCTAAGTCATGCTAAACTGATACAGCTATGCAACTGGCTCTTTCACCCCAGGAGTCAGGTACCACCTCTCTCTGTGTATGCTCCCA